>NW_006400015.1:1143265-1156942 GCF_000299155.1 Elephantulus edwardii
TTCCTATCCATGAGCAAGGGATATTCTTCCACTTCTCCATGTCTGTTTTTGTTTCTTGTAGTAATGTTTTGTAATTTTCTTTGAATAGATCCTTTGTGCTTCTGGTTAAATTTATTCCCAAATATTTAATCTTGTGATTAGCTATCATCAATGGTATTGTTTTTCGTAGCTCTGCTCTGTATTCTGTCACTGTAGACAAATCCAACTGATTTTTGTATGTTGATCTTGTATCCTGCTACTTTGCTGAATTGGCCCACTGTGTCCAATAGTTTTCTTGCCGAGTCTTTAGGGTTTTCTAAGTATACTATCATATCATCTGCATAGGGAGATTATTTTACCTCCTCTTTCCCAATTTGGATACCTTTTATTCCCTTCTCTTTTCTTACTGCTATCACTAAGACTTCCAATACAATATTGAGTAAGAGAGGGGTTAGTGGGCATCCTTGCCTAGTTCCTGTTCTTAAAGAGAATGCCTTTAAACTCTCCATTGAGAACAATGTTGGCTCTCAGGTTTACATAAATACTTTTTGACTATGTTGAAGAAATTCCCCTCTAATCCTATTTTTGTTGAGTGTTTTAATGAGGAAAGGGTGTTGGATTTTGTCAAAGACCTTTTGTCATCAATTGGTAGGATCATGTGGTTCTTGTTCTTTGCTTTGTTAATGTCATGAATTACATTAATTTTTTTCCTTATGTTGAACCATCCTTGCGTACCTGTTATGAATCCCACTTGGTCATGGTGAATTATTTTACAATAGAGGCACTATAAAATAAGGATAGTAAAATTTAACAGAGCAGCAAACAGCAAATGCTGGTGAGGTTGTGGAGAAACTGGAACCCTTATTCACTGTTGGTGGGACAGTAAAATGATGCAATCACCATGGAGGGCTGTATGGCACTTTCTCAAAAAGTTGCAAATAGAAATACCTTTTGACCCAGCAATTCCACTACTGCGAATATACACTAAAGAAACCATAACCACCACCCAAGCAGATATATGCACACCCATGTTTATTGCTGCTTTGTTCACAAGAGCAAAGTGTTGGAAACAACCTAAGTGTCCATCAACAAACGAAATGGAGAAGCTGTGGTATATTCACACAATGAAATATTATGCAGCACTGAAAACAATGAACTAATGAAATATTATACAAAATGGGTGACCCTGGAGGATATTATGCTGAGTGAAATAGTTCAGTCACAAAAGGGGAAATACTGTATAAACCCTGTCTTTCAAGCAGTTGCACAAGGAAAGCTTCCTCTCAATTTTGCATTGCTTTGCTCTTTTAAATAGATGGGCACGTAACGAGGAAATAGGACGGTCACTATTCACGCTGTTAGCTGATCGGAGAGGGGAGGAAGGTGTGCCCACAGTCGACCTGGGCTTGTGCAGAGATCAGTAGCAGAGTCCCTGCATCCCCCCCCACACACAATGTGCAGGCCTATGGACCAGGTGACTCTAATCTCACTCCATGGACTCTTGACCTTCATAAGGCCACTTAGGATCTGTTCTCAGATCTGTGCAGTGGTCTCCACTCCCCCGGATTCCTTTGAGGTAATTTAGTGGCTTTAAGATCAACTACTATCACACCCATCACTTTTGTTCTCAAAACTCACACCACTGACCTCATGATGGACAGTGGCAGCTGGGTTGACAGTCACTTGCCAAAGACTCTGTAGCCCCATGTCGCAGGATAATGATGAGAAATGGGCTGTATGAGGAGGTGACGGTGGCCCTGAGAGAATCCAGAGACAGCAGGACAGGCTTGAGGATGTCCTTCTAAATGTGCCACCAGCCTAAGAGGACAGGGAGTGTGTGCCCCCGTAAATTTTTTAGATTAGCATAATGAGAAGTAGACAGAGGGTGGGGGGTCCTTTGGCTAATATTTCAGCTGGCAGGCACGGTACACCTCCCACTAAAAGGGTTACAGGTGGCAAAAACACACTATTTAAGCTCCATCTTTAGATATGACAAAAATAACAGTGTAGATCCACCGTGGATAGTGGTTTGGGGCTACCACTAATCATTTAAAGTTCATTTCTTCTGATTTTCATCTTAATACAAGTCTGTGAGCTGAATTATACCTAGTGCGTCAAACCTGGCTTTAATATTTTCCATTGCTTGGAATAACTCCCCAAGCCGCTGAATAAATATCCAGGGTTGGTCCCCCCACCCCCTTCTGCCTATTCTCAAAATCCAATAGTGTATATTCATTATTCAAACTGAAGAGCAACTAGTCTGCCTTAAGTCTGAGTTTCTTTAGAATTCTGACAAGGAATATAATATAAATACACTGTAAATATCTGTCTTTATAAACTGGGTGGAGAACTGCTGACTTCCTACAGAAATGCCCATTGACTGAGCCACAGACTGACTGGTTGAAGGATTGAGCTGGTTAGATGTAAATATTGCAGAGCCATTGGGGATACGCGATTGGTTGGAAGTATTTATACAGCACTTTGGCTTTGTCTTGATACTTTACCATCATTAAGTTCTCCTGCCAACAGCCCTGAGAATTGGGAGGTGGCAGACCTTGCAGACGGGGCCACACCGGGCAGTCAGGTGGGGAGAGGTCCTAATGTGCACATGGAGGTGACCAATGACCACAGGAAAAGGATGGACGGGCAGGCAGGAAGACAGCCTGGCAGGTGGGTGGGGAGGCAGGCAGGCAGACAGACAGATGGACAGGGAGGCAGGCAGATTGGCAAACAGACTGTCAGACAGACACGCGGGTAGGCGGGCAGACAGACAGGCAGGCAGACAGGTGGGGATGGCTCCTCCTTTGAGAAAACATTTAACATTCCTTGCTCCCCGTGTCTTCATCTCAAAGACTGACATCCCAGGGCCGTTCTAGGTTACTCTCTTTTTTGTAATAATTCCAAGAATTTAAAGATCTTGGTTATCCATAGATGAATTACTGATTTTTCTTCAATGACCCTGAATAAAAAGCGCAGTGTCACCATCCAAGCAGATATATGCACACCCATGTTTACCGTGGCTTTGTTCACAATAGCAAAGAAATGGAAACAACCCATGTGCCCATCAACAAATGAATGGATAGAGAAGCTGTGGAATATTCACACAATGGAATACTACGTTGCACTGAAAAACAAGGAACTCATGCAATATTATACAAAATGGGTGACCCTGAGTGAAATATCTCAGTCACAAAAGGACAAACACTGCATGGTGCCACTGTTGTAGAATGGGACTGACATCAGGGTTGGGGTAACACTGAGAAAAACTGGATACATTATGTATACTGCATTGAAACAGATGAGGGAGAGAACAGTTTAAGAGCGATATATGATTGGGTATTATGGTTATATTAGAGTCCAGAATGAAGGTTGTATAGTAGAGTGTACTCAGGGTGGGGGCACTGTATACCAATGAAGGGATTTTTCTTTTACTTCTCAAAGAGAGGAGCAAACTGGGGGTAGGGGGTGGCAGAGAGAAAAGTGTAATAATGAATGAATGGAAATCTAAAATCTCTGTAAATGTTCATTAAAATTAATAAAATTGAAAAAAAAAAGTAAAGAAAAAGCACAGTGTCCTGCAAAGAGGGCTGGGTTTGAGGCAAAGCCTGACTGTCTCTAATAACGGACTTGGGGCAAGCAGGTTCATGTGTTTAAGTGTCTATGAGAATAGAGCCTGAACAATTGATACCGCACGCTCCTCTGGCATGGTGGTTGTGATGTGCCATGGAGTTGGAATCCACTCAAAGCTGCTCCTCTACACTATTTTCAGATCCTGAAAATAACAGAGGAGATGGTCTGTCTCCCTCAGGGAAGCAGATTCTGACCACCTGCTTTGAATTGGCAGAGCAACCCCTGCCACCCGGCCACTAGGGGTCTGTCTTTTGGAATTTAGAGTCAATCATTTTCTGTCCTTCACATTCATGTTAACTTTATTCCAGAACTTTATCTTACCTGTTATTCATCAACTTCTGGGCAAAGAACTGAGCCAGTCTAATACTTAAGCTGGTGTTTCAGTGACTGAGTTTTAGGCATCATGGTTCTGTGCAGGCTGACCAAGTTCCTGCGTGCAGGTAGGAACCCTTGTTAGTGGGAGAGATGGAGATGCAGGTAGCGAACACGTAACCAACCGTAGGTAAAGAAGTAACCCATTGTGCATGTTCAGGAAACCCACCAAACGCCACTGCCGTGGACAGCATCACACATCTGCTTGCTTCTCTGAACCCAATAGGATGGGGCACACTGTGTGACAGTGGTTTGTGCCACATGTTTAGAAGTTCAGGTCTCATGTACAGAGAGCAGATGTGAATAACAAGCAAGAGTACGTGGAACTGGAGAGTAATTGACTCCAGAATCCTAAGCACGCAGCCAGGACAGGAAAGGCCCATAGAAACGTACTTCTTAATAATGACTGTGGTTTACGTTGGTCTCTTCAGTCATTACGGGGGAAGTGGGACAATTGGTCATTTTCCTGCCTAGGGGTAAGAAGTTGCACTGCAATTCCACAGACACGCAGTTCGAGGCCACCAAGCTACTCCACAGGAGAAAGATGGACAATTTCCTCCTATGCGATTAACGACCTCTAAAAACCTGTCAGAGGACCAGCTCTGCATGAGTACCAACTCAACGGTACATGGCAACTATATGTGTGTGTGTACATATATATACACACACATATATACACATACCTATCTATGTATACATAGATATGTATGTATATGCATATATAGGAATGATTTTATTTCTACATAATTATATATATAATGGCTGCATGTATATCTATATATTTACAGAGGCGTGTGTATAAAATGCATCTATGTGTGTACGGATGGATGAATGGATAGATACAATAATTATGTGCTGTTGAGTCACCTGCGACACACATACATGTATGTACACATACACATTCACACACAGATACACAGCCTTGGCCCCCTCCTCATAGTGAGTTTACCTGCAGGGTTACTTAAGAGTTAAACTAGTGAGACAGTTTAGTCAATGGATATGATATACAAAGATTTTCAATTGTGTCTGCCTGGAGTTGCTAACCTTTTACATTGGATTATCTGGTTTTAATGGGTTTTGGTCAAACATTCTTCTAGGTGGTATAGCATTGGTCTGTGCATTGCTGTACAGAGGTAACTCGTGGTTGCTGTGAAGCTGAACACTGTGACACTGATGTGTCAAATGTGATAATGGTCACCCATGGTGGACAGTGTTTGGTGGAGCTCCCCGATTAAAACCAGCTTGGAAGCAGGAGTGGTATCCACTTCTGAAATAGCCTGCCTCCAGAAACACTATGGACTTGGAAAAACAATCAAAGTTATACAAGTGTTCAGGCCTTTCATTCACAGAGTCACTATGAGCCATCTATGACTTGACAGCGCATAACAACAGCATTTGTTAGCAGGTAGTTGGCCACCGAGCCCTGCAGGGTACCCAGGGCTGGATGCCCGACTGCTTGCTGATGGCCGGGGTCTGGGTGCGTCCAGAAGCACATCAGGAGGGAAGCCTGTGGATTTATGTCTTCAAGATCCATCTCGGAAACTCTACTGAGCAGCGCTCAGTAGTCAGAGGTGAGTCAGAACTGACTCTTTGGAACTGGAGTAGAATTTTATCACAGACCTGGGAAGCAGAGAGCTGCACTGACTGTGGTGAGCATGGGGCCCGGTTCCCCATCCTCAATCCTGTCACAGGACCATGAAGACACCAGTGTAAACTCAGCATGGATGAGCTGGACTGGGGGGGTGGAAATGACTGGCGGGTCAAACACTAAGCTCTTATTACATAGCAATAGTACACCACACAGTGGCAGGAACCCCACAGAAAGGTGGCAGGAGACCCACCAAACAGTGGCAGGAAACCACACGCTGGCAATAACTTCAAAGCTTTTTCATTAAATAAGACAAATAGCTTATTTAATGAATCACAAAACATGCAGCTAGACCATCGAAAATGTACCAGGT
The DNA here is from genome assembly GCF_000299155.1 of Elephantulus edwardii. Lineage (NCBI taxonomy): Eukaryota > Metazoa > Chordata > Mammalia > Macroscelidea > Macroscelididae > Elephantulus > Elephantulus edwardii. Next base: position 1,149,208 of record NW_006400015.1, read on the forward strand.
TTATGTGCTCAGGTAGCATAATGCAGCAGGTATCATCCCGTTAATCAAAGGGCCCAAAGTCTGAAGAAAGCAGCTGGTCTGACGTGGGAACATGGGTGATCCTCCTGTCCCGCCCAGAAGACCCCACACAGGTTTCAGGGGTCAGTGCAGATGCATGCAAAGGCGGGGGTAGGGGTTGACACACATATTGAAGCAGATAGTCACTCTGATCTGAATGTATATGACAATATATAAAAGGGAATTATTTCTGTGACAAACTAGTGTGAAATAATGTGATAATCATGAGGAAAAGGACTTTATCAGGATTATGCAAGGAAGTTAAGCTTAAGTAGGGAGAAGATTTACTGAATCCTTTCACACAATTTGTATATAAAAGTTCTCTACTAGTTCTGACATTTTTATTTGAAGTAAATAGATTCCTTGAGTGAAATGAAACTAAATATTGAGAGATTGTAGAGCTGGAAACAAAAAGTTGTGGGAAAATTCAAATATAAGGACTCAGAGAAGTGTATAGAATCTTGTTGAAAATGAGTAACTAGACAAAAATTTTAATCAGAGTTGGGCAGTGACTAGGGATGAAAGACAATTGATGCCTTTGAGCTGTGGTGCTGGAGAAGAGTATTGAATATACCATGGACTGCTGGGAGAACAGGTTTGTCCTGGAGAGGGTGAAAGCCGAATGCTCCTTGGAGTCAAGGATTCTGGAGCTTCGTCTGGCATACTTTAGGCATGCTGCAAGGAGGGACTGGTCCTTGGAGAGGGACATCGTGTTTGGCAGAGTGGAGGGACGGTGCAGGAGAGGAAGACCCTCAATTAGATGGATCAATTCTATGAGTGGGGTGGTGGGAATGAGTGTGTTTGAGACAGCGAGGTTGGCACAGGATAGAACAGCATTTAGGGCTCTTGTACATAGGGTCGCTGTGAGTCACAAGCGACTCGATGTGACACAACAATTGTGTTTAAATTATAATTCTTATTGACAGCACCTCAGGAGCGGCTGTGTGATGGTGTTTAAGTGTCCCACCACATCCAGCCTGGCCCACTGCTCACGAGTTTCTACAAAAATTTCAGCCTGCATCCCTGCAGTCACGTGAGTCACTCCCCTGATGAGTTTGCCTCTCTGGAGAACCTTCTAGTGAATCATTGAACCCAAAGGCCATAGGGGAATTGAAGGAGCCACAGGTAGACCTGTGAATAGAAAGTGTAGACTTTTACACACCTGGAAAAGCATGGAATTACGTTGATCTGAGGCTTCTGATGAACAGCATGCTTTGATCTTCGCACATAACAAATGAATAAATAAGACTTAGTGTGAGCTGTTTTTTGGGTTTTTTTTTGCAGTGTATTTATGTTGTGTATCTCCTGCTTTGAGTTGGAAAGACTTGGTAAGCTGAAACCATCTCATGCTGGATGGCCAGTCAATAAAGTATGAAGAAAAATACACCCCAAAGCATGACCAGTCCCAAAACACCAGTTATTCATTGATATGAATGTTGTGAAAAATCCCTCCTGTATTAACTGGCATTTTGTGCCATGCGCTGTGATGACAAGTCTGTGAAAACTGATCTCATTAATTTTGTAGCCATTCTTTGGGTGGTTGTTACCATTGCTCGGTGCCACTGAGTTCGGTGTTTACTGAGAGCCACTCTGAACAGCAGACCTGGACCCTGTTCTGTCCTGTCCCATCCTTATCACCTCTGATAAACTCTGATAAAGCCCATTGCTGCAGTCACCATATCAGTCTATCTCATTGGGCGTCTTCCTCTCCTTCACTGACCTTCCACCTTTCCAACCCTAATATCTCTTACCAAGGAACAGCCCGTCCTGGCAACATTCCCCAAGTGTGAGACAAAGCTTTACCATCCTTGTCTCCAAGGAGCGCTTTGGCAACATTTTTTCCAAAACATACCTGTTCATTCTTTTGGCAGCCCATGGGGTATTCAGCACAACTCAGAGGCAACAATTCTTCTTCTGCTGTCCTTCCTCATTGTTCAGCTCTCAGATGCACAGCAGGTGATTGCAAAGACCAAGGCCTGCATCAGGTCAGATCAGGAGCTGTAGACCTCAGTCTCCAGCAGGCATTGGCAGGGAGCTCTCACTTTGTAACTGAGGAAATGTGCACATAGCTAACAAAACGCAGCCAAAAGTCTTTCACTGGATTTTTGGGTTTTGTTTGTTTTTTAATCTATGAGGCTGCGTTTAAGTGAAATGTCCTCATTTTTCTATCAACATGCAATTTATGGGGAAGCAGCAGATTTACAGAAGTTGCTGCTGCTTCATGCAGGACTCTGCCCTCACAGCCCGGGGTCAGACTTCACGAACATCCGCCGGGTCAACTCCTATGTGGGCTTGGCCATGCGTTTTCTTGTTGCTAATGATTGATGAGGTTCAATTAAATGGCGTTGGAAATCTTGTTAACATCAAGATGCATTTGATCTATTCCTTCTCCTTGATCTCCTAAGTCACTCTGACATATAAGGAAATTAATCCGACATGATTCATTCTTTACAGAGCCTTGTTTATCACGCCTCAGTTCAAGACAGCTTGTGTTCAGAGAGCTGTTGCCAACTGATTTCTGATGATGAATTCTAGTTTCTCCTTGTTTTGCATTGAAATTTAACTAAAATGTCTCATCAATATGTGATTCCTAGTGTGCATTAGGAAAAATTATAAATGCACACAATTGTGTTGATTTATTTTCTTAAGAATGCTTCCAATTTAATGCCTTTAATCTATAAGTCTAGTAATTGAAAAATAAAGCGGGTACTGACTCAATTAATGGCTTTATTGTCAGAGGCTGTTGATCATTAGAATTAGAAAAATATGAATATGGGACATTTAATCGCTATTTCTAACTATTTCAACTTGATAGCCTGGGGATCTGACTTAACTTTGACACTTTCATTCTTCCTAAATATTTTTGGTTCAAAATACCATAAAGATGCTTTATCTCAGGCACAAAAGGACAAATACTAAGCTCACTGTTATAAAATAGGACTGTCATAGGGGGCTGGGAGGAGAATAAGAAAAGAGTGGATACACCACAACAAGATAAACAACCCAACTGAAAAATGGGCACAGGATATGAAGACACTTCACCAAAGAACATTCAGATGGTGAACAAACACATGAAAAAATGTTCAAAATCCTTAGTTCTAAGAGAGATGCAAATAGAGGTATCTCACCCCAGTATGAATAGCAAAATTCAACAAAGTAGCAAACATCAAATGCTGTTGAGGTTGTGGAGAAACTGGAACCCTTATTCACTGTTAGTGGGAGTGTGAAATGGTGCAACCACTGTGAAGGCGGTATGGCGCTTTCTCAAAAACTTGCAAGTAGAAATACCCTTTTATCCAGCAATTCCACTACTGGGAATATACCCCCAAAAAAACCAGAACTGTCATCCAAGCAGATGTATGCATACTTATATTTATTGCTGCTTTATTCACAATGACAAAGAGTTGGAAACAACCTGTGCCCATTAACAAATGAATGGATAGAGAAGCTGTGGTATATCCACACAATGGAATACTACGCTGCATTGAAAAACAAGGAACTCATACAATATGATTCAAAATGGGTGACCCTGGAGGACATTATGCTGATTTAAGTATCTCAGTCACAAAAGAACAAATATTTCATGGTGCCACTGTTGTAAAACGGGACTGACTACGGGGTTGGGGGGATACTGAGAAAGCTGGGTTAGATAATATACACTGCAATGAAACAGATGAGGGAGAAAACTGTTTAAAAGGGATATGTGATTAGGTATTATTGTCATGACAGGAGTCTAGAATGAAGGCTGCATAGTGGAGTGGACTTTGGTAGAGGAATTGTATAACAGAATTTTTCTTTTACTTTTCAAAAAGAGGGAACTGGGGTGGAGGGGGTGGGCAGGGAGAAAAGTGCAACAATGAATGAATGGAAACCCAAAGTCTCTGTAAACTTCCATTAAAATCACTAATAAAAAAGAAAAGAGTGGATAGATGATGAACACAGCACTGGAACAGATCAGGGAAGAGCGGTCGGAAAGGAATGTAGAATTCGTCATTATAGGGAGGGCGACAATCTGGAACGAGGGACACAATGCAGAGTGGACTGGGGACGGGAGAGGCCCGGGAGGAAAACGTGCAACAGTGAATGAAAACACAGTCTTTCTGTAAACTCTCATCTGTAAAAGAATGCTAAAGAAAAAAATCAAAGACAAAAATATATCAAACATTTTCCCTTTTGAAAGTTATCTGGTCTCAATATACGTGGATCCTGTCTCATTCTTTCTCTCCTTGTGGGCAAGGTGAAACCAACCCATCGCTGACCATCCAGCAGGTGTTCAGAGGCAATGATTCCGTTTGAGGAGATGACCTACCTTCCTGCTTCTCAGCAGACGGTGGAGTTGAACCATCTGTCTTTGAGTTGGCTGAACACCTCCCTACCCACTAAGCCATCAATTTATCAGTCACCTAAGCTTTGTCTCTAAGGAGCATTGATTTTCTTTTCACCATGTGACCACCAAGGGAAGCAGGCTGTATAGACCTTCTCCTTATCAATAAAGAATTTGCAATATTACCTGCTGAACTGGACAGTAGGCTAACATAACAACAAAAAAGATTATCAGAGAAGTACAGTCTAAAAACCTTAATAAACAAGTTAGCTTTATCATTTAAATAACTCCCACAAGTTGGAAAGTGAGAAGAGGGTGGGGGGAGAAAAAAAGGGTTGAAAAAAGGGGTAAAAGCAAAGGAAGGACTCGGTGGGGACTTGAGAAGGTGGAGTAATAATGGGTATGGGACAAGAGAAATTAAAGAAATTAAAATGTTTGTGAAGGATTGGATGAAACACAATATATATGGATTACTGTATGCAAACCAACACAAAAACAGGGGAAAAAATTATAAGAGACTAAGGAGAGAAAGTTCTGTGCATAAACTAATTTTTTTTTAAAAAAAGGTTGCTAAGAAAATAGATGTAAATGCATCAGCCTTTAAAAACAAAACGAAAAAAAAAACCTTAAAAATCCAAAATCCTCCAGCTTCGAAAGCCTCCTCTGCACTTGCATTCTCTTGTTTTCCTGTTAGACTAGAGGAAGGACACTTACCGGCAAAGTAGCAGTAGTGTGTGTGTTACGCGCATCAAATGGAAACTGACTCACACCTGAACCCCCCAGATTTGCAGAGATTAAACCCCATGGGGGAGACCAGCCATCTATGTGCTGTGGTACCACTGGGAGATTTGAAATGCCTCTCTGGGGTTCGGCAGTGATTCCTAACCAGTAAGCCACCAGATCACGCTGGAGTGTGTGCTCAATTCCTGCAACCATTTAAATGCTGGTTTTCTTTACTGAGTATAAATAGAACAAAACATTTCATAACTTAAGTTAGCCTCCTAACATTATTTCTCTCCTTGGCCTTCCTTCATCATCCAGTTTAAGTTTGCTGAATAGTGTGCTTTCTGACACGATGCTGGGAGATAGGGTCCAAGCATTCCAAATGCCACCAAGGTGGCTGATGGTGACAGGGGGAAGGTTAGCGTTAGGGTTTTCTTCTCCAAACGACCAGCTGAAGGAAGCACTGAGAATCCCAAGGTATTTTCTGATGCAACACAGGGAAATGATCTCCCAGGTTGGAGGCACACGCAGGGTCTCAAACATGTCCCCCATCAGTGGACGGGGCACGACCAGGACTCATTAGGTGGTAGGGAAGCTAGAGCTGCCAGATCGCCTGATGACAATGGCGTTCACTCCTTCCCCCACCCAGCCGCCCCCCCAAGGACCGGCCTTTTGGTGACTAGGTCAGTCGATTCTATTGCTCCTTACAAGAAGCAGCTTTCAAGTTTCCCAAGGAGGCTTTTTGTGTATTAACTGCGCCCAAGGTTCAACCACTCTGGGGACTCACCCCCCTTCACACGCAGAACAGAACCTTATTGTCACAATGACTTCTATTGTTGTTTGCTGGCAAATCCCAACTGCCCCATAGCTGCCCCTCAGGCTGGTTTTCAGAGTCAGTTAATCAAAGAGAGGCGACGGCCATCCTCCCTCGGTAGCTGGTGGCTCAGACCCCAGGATTGCAGGGTAGCTTCTCACCTCGAGGCCACCAGAGCTCAGAACACATTTCCCCATTCAGTTTTCAAGGCCCTGCATCTTTGTCCTGCCTTCTGCTCACCGGCTGCTGGCTTCACAACAATGATTTTTCAGTCGGCCCTCACACACTCAAACATGGCTACAGTAATGCTGTCAAAAAGGAGGAGAGAGATGAAGGAACGATGCTGAGACAGAGCTGGGCTGCCACGCGGAGCCCACGATCTGGAGGCTGAACACATGGGTCCCTAACTGTTCTACCAGCACCCCCTGTCTTCCTGAAATGCCGTCAGGGCCCCCACGAGCTTCACCCCGTCAGCTACAATCCTGCCAGTTTATCAGATCTTAAAGATATTGACGTTAAATTAAACAGTGTTAAATGGGAAATGTTGTCTACAAAATTGATGATCTTAGAAGCTGATGAGTCAGGATAGCCACGCACTTGACCATCCAGCCGGTTCTCAGAGGCCCTGAGTCACACGGGAGCCTGCTGCTTGTTCTCCCGTGGAGGAGCTGATAGATCCGAGCCACTCGCCTTTGGACCGACAGCACGACTCCTTACCCACGAGGCCACCTGAGAACCCTTGTGTACAGTACGAGTTGAAGATAAATATTAGTATTTTCCTTCTATTTCTAAAACATTTCCTTATTCATAATTTATTACATCTTCGTCTGGGGCGCTCTGGTGGTCTAATGGAATATTGTTTGCATTCTCTTATCTTTTTTAAAAGAACAACAACAACACCACAACACCCACTTTGTGCTTGTTTATATTGTTTGTTTAGGTCTTTTCTTTCTCTTAGTGTAAGTGTCGCAAGGTTTTTCATCCAGTTGTAGTCGTTTTATTGGATTTCCAGAGTCAGGTGATACTTAAACGTCATCTCCACGGACCACTCCTGATGATCCCCACCAAGTCCTACAATATGCCCGGTCCGCAAGAGCAAAGGCAACCTTTCTAACAGTGCTCAAAGTGCACAGAACAGACCCCTACAATCACAAAGATCTTCTCCACACGTTCGAAGCCCTTTTGCACACACAGCTGGCTGTTACTTGTGCTAGAAGCCACTGCTGAAAAATGAGACATGTAGGCTCAGTAAAACCACAAACACCACAGGGTACAAAGGGAATCACAGACTGGGGAAGAATATTTGCTAATGACATGTCAGATAAGGGACTTATATCTAGAATTTATAAAATACTCGCGCACCACAACAAGATAAATAACCCAATTGAAAAATAGGCACAAAACATGAACAGACACTTCAGCAAAGACGACATTCAGAGGGCTAACAAGCACATGAAGAAATCCCTAGCTCTAAGAGAGATGCAAATCAAAACAACTATCAGATATTATCTCACCCCAGTAAGAATAGCAAAATTCAACAAAGCAGCAAACAACAAATGCTGGTGACATTGTAGAGAAAACTGGAACCCTTATTCACTGTTGGTGGGAGTGTAAAATGGTACAACCACTGTGCAAGGCAGTATGGCGCTTTCTCAAAAAGTTGCAAATAGAAATACCATTTGACCCAGCAATTCCACCACTGGGAATATACCCTAAAGAAATCATAACCGCCACCCAAGCAGATATATGCACACCCATGTTTATCGTGGTGTTGTTCACTATAGCAAAGAGTTGGAAACAAGGTGCCCTTCAACAAA
>NW_006400015.1:1158452-1206958 GCF_000299155.1 Elephantulus edwardii
ACACACTTGGGTTCATTGTGGATGTCAAGGCCAACAAGCACCAGATCAAACAAGCTGTAAAGAAGCTCTATGACATTGATGTGGCTAAGGTCAGCACTTTGATTAGGCCTGATGGAGAGAAGAAGGCCTATGTTCGACTTGCTCCTGACTGTGATGCTTTGGATGTTGCCAACAAAATTGGGATCATCTAAACTGAGCCCAGCTGGATAATTCTAAAAACAATTATTTCTCACCATAAAAAAAAGTATTTTTTAAAATTCTATTGAAAGCTATTAAATTTTATGTGAATTTAGCAGAAGAAAATTAACCTGCAAAGACACAAACGATTGTTGCATCTATGGGCAATGATTTTAGAGACTGAAACACCATAAAAAATAATCATTTTGAATACTAAAGGGTGAAACTCTGGAGGGGTAGGCTATGGTAAACTAAACTCAGCCAAACTAAACTCTTGACAGTTCAAATCCAGCAACAGCTCTGCAGGAACAAGAGGGGTGGTCTCCTCCTGTGTGGTCTACAGCCCCTGAAAACCTGTTGGAGGGTGAGCTCTGAGTGGCTTCTGACCAGCGACAGGGAGTTAGAGTGTGGAATATAAGAACTGAGAGTTGAGCTCACGAACACTTCACAGTGGAATCATGGGGCACTTTGCCTTTCCCGGCCTCGTTGTTGATTGCAACTCTCTTTAAAATTAAATGAATGAAAACTTGCATTTAAGGACAGAAAATCAGGTTTTCACTTCTCCAAGTCACTGATATTATGCTCCTTTATGTATTTTGCTCCTTTAGAATTAACATTTCATTTGTGAGGTAAGTGGTTCATCTCTGGAACACTCCCACTTCCCCCTCCCCTGTCTGTCCAGGGCCATCTTCTTCACTTTGATATTCAAGAATCTGCCTACATATAGTAAGTTCTCATTAAATGCTTCCTTTCTTTTGCCCTCCTCAACAGTGGCACTAACAGCTACGACTCCACTTCCACCCATTTCTTCCTTTAAGCTAAAGTGTACCTTTCTGATGCTCTGAGTCAAGAGTATAAATCAGACAGACTCACGTGGGTATTTGTATGTCTCTAAATGTACTCTGATCAATCATTACTTCTCCTTCTACGTGCCATGTATGAGATTTGTGTGCATAATAAAATCATAAATCATTGCTATTTATTTGTTACCAAAGTAAAATACACTCCAGAGAGGGTGGGAGAGAAACTCTAAATTGAGCGGATTCAAAAAAGAGTTAACTTCCAGTTAACTTGTTATGTGCCTTTGAGTTGACTCCATCTCATAGTGACCCTATGAACAACGGCTCCGAACCTGTGCTCTCCTGAGCCAACCTCACTGTCTCCGACACACCTGCCCCCAGTATCGCAGTCACTGTGACAATCCCTCTCATCTGGGATCTTCCTCTTCTGCTCTGTCCCTTCACCATTCCAAGCCTGATGCCCTTCTCTAGGGACTGCTCCTTTCTGGAAATACACCCAAAATACACAACTCAGTTTTCAAATTCTTGCCTCCAAGGAGCAATCTGGTTTCACCCATTCTAGGAGAAACTTGTTTGTTCTCTGGGCAATCCAGTTCAGTACCCCAGCACCTAAATTCAAAAGCATTGCTTCTTCTGTCATCTTTAGTCACTGTCTAGCTCTCTGATGTATAGCAAGCAATTTCGAAGAACATAGCCTGAATCAGGCACACCTTATTCTCTAGACTTATATCCTTGCTCTTTAGCACTCTAGGGAGATTCTCTAACAGCAGACTTTCCCAATGCAACCAATCTTTTTAATTCCTTACTGCTGGTGCAAAGGATGCTTATTGTGGATCCGAGCAAGAGGAAATTGTTAACAATCTCAAACTCTTCTCCATCTATCATGATGTTTCTAATTGGCCCAATGGTGAGAATCTTTTATTTTCTTGCTGCTGAGGTTCAATCTGTATTAAAGGCTGCAGTCCTTGAATTCCGCAGCAAGTGCTTCAGGCCCTGCACAGTTTTAGCAAGCAAGGCTGTGTCATCTGCATAATGCAGGTTGTTGATTAGTTTTCCTCCAATCATGATGCCACTTTTTTCCTCATAAAGGAAAGCCTCCCGGATAATCTGTTCTGCATATAGATTGAAAAGGTATGGAGAAAGGACACAGCCCTGACCCACTCCTTTCCTGATTTTGAATTATGCAGTGTTTCTTGGCTCTGTTATGAGGACTGTTTCCTGGTATAGGTTTTGGATGAGTACCATCAAATATTTTGGGATTCCTGTTCTTCCCAATGTTAGCCACAGTTTGTTGTGACCCAAACAGGCTAATGCCAAGATAATTATTTCTCTGTAGCATAAAACCAACTAATCATTTCACAGAAATATATGAGCAAAACTATTTTAATCTTTTCAAGGCTCTTATTAACATTATTAGTGAGCATTTGGAATCTATGTGAGGCTTGCCAAACTAAAGCCTCATAAAAATAAAGCACAAAGCTGATCTTCATTTAAAACATGAATAAACATAATAAAAGTGATAAAACGTAGAAGATTCTACGTAACACATTTTCTTTACAGTTTGGAATAATCTCATTCAGAGCAATACTTTTTGGAAGAATTTCATCCACACAGTAGTTCCTTGTTTGTTAATTATGATTCCTCTCAGTTCCACTTTTATTACCATCAGTCACGAGAAGGCTAGCAACAGCAGTCTCTACAGCTTTTATCTTTTGGGTACAGAGAGTCGTTACGTAATTATCCTTTTGCCAGTTGTGATGTCGCTCATCTTGGGAATAGCAACGAGAATTGAGTCAAGTGATAGAAATGACGGTTATAGGGACTAGAGTTTTTTGGTGCCGTTAGTGGTAAGAATCAGTAAGGCCCAAAGTACCCAATGAGAACCCAGCAGCCGTTCCCAGGAGAAGGATGGGCAATGTCCTGCTGTGCAGTCCACGGCCACCAAAAACCTGCTATAGACACAGCTATGGCTCGGTTCTTACTCGACGGCACAAAACAGTGATAGTTTTTCTAAAAGATTTTTAAGATAATACAGGGAGTTGTTGTTGTTATGTGCCGTCAAGTCCTTTGCGCCTCATAGTGACCCTATGTACAACAGCCCTAAACCCTGCTCTGTCCTGTGCCAATCGCACTGTCTCTGACACACCCATCCCGATTATCCCAGTTACTGAATCAATCCACCTCATAGAGGGCCTTCCCCTCCTGCACTGTCCCTCCACCCTCCCAAGCATGATGTCCCTCTCCAAGGACATGTCTCTCCTTACAACATGTCCAAAGTATGGCAGACGAAGCCCCAGAATCCTTGCCTCCAAGGAGTAGCCTGGCTTAATCCTCTCCAGGGTGAATCTGTTTGTTTTCCTAGCAGTCCATGGTACATTCAATACTCTTCTCCAGCACCACAGCTCAAAGGCATCAATTCTCCTTCTATTCTCCTTAGTCGTTGTCCAACTCTCTGATGCATAACAAGTGATTGCAAAGACCATGGCCTGTATCAGGCACACCTTAGTCTCCAGAGTACAAAATTAATTTATCACATAACATGTTGGTTTTTTCCCTAATTGTGATATAGTCAAACCAAAGGACATCTACACTAAAATATGTAAGCCTATCACAAGATCTTTCATAGTTCACCTATAGTATCCAGTAGGATCATTTCTATTCTTTGTTAGTCCTTTTTAATAATTTTGCTATTTTTTGGCATTTTTTCTGTTCCACTCACACTGTTTTTGTTATGATTATGCTCATACATGGTGTCTTATAAATTGATCCCCATTGATCTATGCCCAATATTTCCCTGCTGTCGTTTCAGATCCCCACTGGATCTTTCCTAATTTGCACTCTCTTCATCCACCAAACTCTGCCATCCCATGATCCCTCTCTTCCTCAGGTCCCTACCCCGCCCCCTCCCTCTTTGGATATCCACACACATCTTACTGTTACCCATCTGTTTTTACAATATTGGTCTTATGCAGTATTTGTCCTTGTAAAACTTAGTTCACTCAGCATAATGCTCTCCAGCCTCTCTCAAGTTATATAGTATTTTTCAAAATCATTGCTCCGGAGAGTTGAGTAGTATTCCACCGTGTGACTGTACTACAATTTCTTGAGCATTTCATTTGTTGATGTACAGTTTGGCACTTTCCATTTTCTTGCTATTGTGAGTAATACGGCTGTGAACATTGGTGCAGAAATCTCCATTTGTGTCTCAGTTCTACGTTCCTCAGGGTATGTTCTTAGCTGTGGAATAGCTGGGTCATAGGGGATTTCTATGTTCAGGTTTAAACCCTAGACTGCCTTCCAGAGAAGTTGTACCATTTTTACAATCCCATCAACAGAGTGTTAGAGTACTAATCTCTCTGCTTCCTCTCCAAAATCCGTAGAGTTGCTATGAGTCTCATACAACTTATTGGCACTTTAAAACAACACATATTTTTGTTAACCAAGACAAGTTCTAACAGAATAATTAGCACTGATACTGCAATTTTAAGCAGTTGAATATGCTTCAGTAAAAATATATGACCTTCAACTATAGACTTTATAGCATACACGTACTTTTGAGTGTTTGTTTGCATGTTGAGAAGGTTTATTGAAAACAGTTTTCAAAAACCTTATCATTTTATACTTTTTTATCTGGTCTCCTGATTTTGTTACGCTTCACTCAGAGCTGACTAATCTAAAAGGCAGAAAAGATAGTTTGTTGGTGGGATTTCTGCCAGTTTCCTCCAAGTTCCCACAGCACTTTCTAGAACACTGGGAACTGGATGTATTCTAACCTAACTCTAGCTTTAATGCTTGATTCACTCATTGGTCTAGCTGCTAAAGTCCAAGTGTTTCTTAGTCATCATCGGACTAATCCTAGGAGCTAGTTCACTGGACACCAAACATAAGCTTTAAATATAAAGTATGGATTCTCGCCACTGGGCAGATTGGCAGCCGCATGACAGATGACGAGATTGAGATTGTAAACAGCTTTAGTTTGCTTGGCTCCACAATCAGCACTCTTGGTACCAGAAGCCAGAAAATGAAAAGATGTACTGTGATGGGGAAAGTCGGCTGTGTGACACCTCTCCAAAGTACTGAAGAACAGTGATGTCAGTCTGGAGACTAAAGTGTCCCTGATACAGGCCATGGTCTTTGTAATCATGTGCTATGCATCAGAGAGCTGGGCTAGGGAGGATAGAAAGAGAATTGATGCCTTTGAGCTGTGTGTTGGAGAAGAGTATTGACTATATCATGGACTGCTAAGAAAATGAGCACACGTTCATTCTAGAGAGGGTGAAACCAGGCTGCTCCTTGGAGGCAAGGATTCTGAAGCTTCATCTGACATACTTTGGACATGTTGGAAGGAGGGACCAAGTCCTTGGAGAGGGGCATCATGCTTGGGAGGGTGGAGGGACGGCGTAGGGAAGACCCTAGATGAGATGGATTGATTTAGTCACTGGGGGGTAATGGAGGAAAGTGTGTCAGAGACACTGTGATTGCCACAGGATAGAGCAGGGTTTAGGGCTGTTTTACATAGGGTCACTTTGAGTGGCAGGTGACTCGACGCATGTAACAAGAACATGAGTAAATAAATTACCCCAGCGAGTTCCTAGCGTGTCTAACACTCACTGATGTGAGGCACTTTCAGACCATGATGACAAGCAAAGGCAATTCACTCATGAAGCGTGAGGTGCAGGCCTGGTTTATCTACCCCCAGTGATTCCCTTTCACTTCCAGGATTAAAGTCACTTTCTATGCCCTTTTTCTCAGATTCCATCAGCTATAAATATCTGAGAGAGAACAGGCATGGCGATGCCGCAGCAAGAAGACCCGCCAACAGGCTGCTTAGGACGAAGTTCTGTCCTGTTTCATTCCACAGGCTTCCCCAAACCCCGGCTGCAAAGTTTTATGAGAATCTTCTAGAGCGCAGATAATGGCTTATGCTGCCATTTTCTCTATCCCTGATAAAGTTATACTGCTTACAGTTTTTTTTTTCTGTTTTCCTAATACATTTGTTGTTATATGTTGTCAAGTCACTTGCGACTCATAGTGACCCTGTGTACAACAGCCCTGAACCCTGCTCTGTTCTGTGCCAGTCTCACTGTCTCCAACACACCTACCCCCATTACCCCAGGAACTGAATCAATCCACCTCATAGAGGGTCTTCCTCTCCTGCGCTGTCCCTCTCCAAGGACTGGTCCCTCTTTGCAACACGTCCAAAGTATGTCAGACGAAGCTTCAGAATCCTTGCCTCCAAGGATAGCCTGGCTTCCCCCTCTCCAGGATGAACCTATTCGTTTCCTTAGCAGTCCGTGGCATATTCAATACTCTTCTCCAGCACCACAGCTCCAAGGCTCTCTGATTCATAGCAAGTAATTGCAAAGACCATGGCCTGTATCAGGTGCACATAGTCTTTGCAATTACTTGCTATGACTCAGAGAACTGGGCAATAACTAGCAACTCAAGGGCACATAACAACACACACAATATATATTATTGAAAATGAGAACACCTGTGTGCGCCCAGGAGGCTAGTCTGTTTTATACAGTGTTTTTCTGCAGTGTCTTTCACGATGGCTGTGGTTTGGAGTTCAACCTCATAGAAGTTAAATGCACTTCCTTTCTGGTGAGACTCTCCTCACAAACACTTTCAACCCTGGGCAGGGATACAGTTCATATGAAAGGCAGGATTTATGCAGCTTCCCCTGGCAATCTTCTCTCCCAAGACTAGAGGCGGACTTCTGAGGAGACGCCCCAGGGCAGGATGTTTTATTGCCAGCAGGAGCTCAAAATAAATGTATATTGATCCCCAGTATTTGTTTACACATGCAGTCTATAAATATTTTAAGAAATATTGGTTCTCTTTTAAAATATTTCCTTGCTCTCCAGATATATACTCAGGCTACCACTGCAGGAGAAAATTTGAATATGTTCAAAAGTTTTATAGTCACAAACAAAGCCCACAATAATTTCCACCTGGTCCAAGAACCGTCTCACCTGTGAAATGGGCAAACAGCCTCTGCCCCCGCATTTGTGAAGATTACATGGGGCTAATAACTACAAACTGATTTTGTTGCACAAATGAAGAAAGCTCAGAACAGTTTTTAACAAAGAGAAAGTAAACTCAGTTGTTTTAACTTTTTTTTAAAAAGGATTTTTTTTTAAATTTTTTTTTTTTACAAAGGAACAAGGCAGAGCTAAAACTTCTCAAATGCCATTCTGAGAGTTGTAAAACAGAAACCAGCTACTAGCGTCAGCATTCTAGACACCGTGGCAGAGAATTACAACAACCGACTCAAGCAGAGTTCCCATAAACGTGGTAAAGGCATGACCCACCTGCACCTCGGCGAGCTGGAGGCCTGGCCAGCTGGGGCCTCCTTGGTGGCCCGTTTTCTGCCCGAAGCGGCACTGGGAGCTCAGGGGACACGCAGGGTCTGGCTGCCTCTGAGCCCACAAGATCCTGTGACTGGAGAAGACACGAGGAGGGGAAGTGCTGGGCCTCTGCCTTTAATACGGACCTGTCCTTGGCAACACCTGGGGAAATGCCTAAGCCCTGGAGAACTCCAAACGGAGACACCTGGGCTGGGAACGAGGCTCTGCTAAAAGGCACGGCTGGCCTGACTGCCCCCCAGGCCTGACTGCCCCAGACCTCATTGCCCCCCAGGCCTTACTGCCCCCCAGGCCTCACTGCCCCCCAGGCCTCATTGCCCCCCAGACCTCCCTGCAGTCTCCTCCAGAAAACCCTCGACCACGCTTCCGTCTTCTCTGCTCTGTCTTCCCTCCTCGGCCTCAGCAGGCTGGACAGCAAAGCCCTGTTGCTGGCCGGAGCTGGGCCTGGGCAGTCACAGGGACCTTGCATGGATATAATTAAAAAGACCAGAAGTGAGTGGTTTAGAACAGAAATTTCTTTTCTTCTGTTTCTTGAGCCTGGGAGTCAGGGTCCCATCAATGTCAGCCCCCCGTGTGATGGTCTCTGACAGGCTCTGGCGTCTGTTGCTCAGGGGCCCTCAGCATCAGTGGGCTATAGTGATCTGTCAGTGTCGTCTGTCTTTCCTGAGTGGGTTTTCCTTATCACTTCTGATCTGTTTAGAAGCTAAAGGGGTTAGGATTAGCCTAGACTGTCATGACATCAAGCACAAAGATGCCAAAGAAAAGTCCTGTTCTCAAACAGGAACACCCTCAGGTATGCAAGAGCCACTGTGCATCACACGTACGAAGAGGCAAGTGGGGGACACAGGCGCTGTTTCAGGAAGACACCCAATACCTGGTCGGTGCTTAAGGTCTCTGCCGAGGTGGGTGGCTGCTGAGACGCCATCACTGTGGATGTCTGTGTGCTCGTGGAGAGGAAGGCAGCCAGATGGCACCACCGAGTCGCTGGCAGGCCACAGTGAGCCCTGCCCAGGGGGTCACAGCCCAGCTCACTTCCGGTCAGCCTCGCCAGCCTGGCTGCACTTGACCTGGGTGATGCTCACCGGCCCTTCACCCCTTGCAGTGTCTTCCATGTTTATCTCTCTGCTTTGGGGAAATCTACCCAGCACCTAAGAGGTAAACCCATGCTGGCGAGCCTCCTAAGAAGCCTTCAGGCTGTACTTTTCCGGGTTGGAATTATTCACTGAGCCTTGCAGTCCACCCACCACATGTTCAGGACCACTCACTGGGCCTGTAACTTAGAGGCCTGCATCCCTCGTCAGCCTTTTTCACTCACTCTCCGGTTTCCCCATGCATATGAAACTCTTAGGCCGAGGAGCACTGTTGGTACGGCACAGAAAGTCTTGAGCTGCAGCCACAAATGTCGCTGGTTCCAATCCACCTGTCCGTCCAAGGATGAGCGGTCAGCTCAGGGACAGATTGAAAGCCGCCGAAACCTGACGGGGGACTGTGGTGGGATAACCCGGCTCCATGCAATGGGTTCCTTCCTGGTACAACTCGAGTCACACACCTAAGTCCTCAACACAGCAACCTTGCTTCTTAACGCTTCAGAGAGGTTGTTTGCGGTAGAATCCCCCAATATAACACCATGTTAGAGTTCTCGACTGCTGCCTTCCTGAGTGTAGACCGGGAACCCAAGGCAAACAAAACACGATTCCAAGTCTTCCCTTCGTTGACTGTTACAGTGCTCTGTGTTCCGGATGTGAGCCCATCTTTGAATGTAAAATCTATATTGGAAACTGTACATTTTACATGTTGATGTAAACACCACACTGGTAGCTGCGGTTCTTAGCCTTCGTCAGTATGTGTTTCACGACAACTCTATTTTCAGCAACTGAGGGTGTGTCACCTGCACCCCACTTCACACAAGTGTTAGTGATTCTTCCTCCAATCCTGCTGCCATGGTCTTCTTCATGATAATGCAGCTCTTCTAGTGAATTGCTTAGCACTAAGTGTGGTAAAACTCACAGGCCTGATACACACCTTTCCTCATCTCAAGCCACACGGGGTCCTGCTGTTCTGTTTGAATTTTCCGCTGGGTCTATATCAAGGTTTCACAGGAGCACAACCGAGTGGCCTAGAATTCCTGTTCTTTTTCATATTAGTCATAAGTTGTGGTGATCCACACAGTTGAATGTCTGTGTAGTCGGTAAAATACAGGCATTCTCTGCTTTTAGCCAAGATCTATCAACATCAAGCATGATTTCGTATCCTTTCTGAATTCAGCTTGAATTTTGAGAATTCACTGTCCATGTACTGTTACCACAATCTTTTCATTATCTACCGCAAAATTGTACTTTTTCCTCACAGTAACAAAATTGTTCAATAATTTCTGCATTTCTGGATCACTGTTCTGTAGGATGGCTCTCTTCCAGCCCGTCAGCTGCGTAGCTAGTGCCCGAAGGCCTTGGCATTGACCCATGAGGGTTGCTAGTGTTCTATCCACTTGTGAAGTGTTTCAGCTGGGATTCCCGAAATGTTTTCACCACTGCCTACTGTGTGTCTTGGGCTTCATGCTTCAGTATCATTGGTTCTTGATCATATGCCACCTCCTGAAATGGTTACATAGCAAATCAATTCTTTTTGGAACAGGGCCTCCATATATTCTTCTGTCTTATATTGATACTTCCTGCATCATTCAATTTTTGCCCATAGAGTCCTTTGCTATAGAAACTCGATGTTTGATTTTGTTGTTGTTGTTGTTGTCTCAGGTTGAGAAATTCAGAACGTGTTCTTCATTACAGTATTCTAACTCTGCGACTATTTCGTTATAATAATTTATCTTCTAGTTCTGTCCTTTGAAATCTTCCATTCAGCTCTTTTTAATTTATGTATTGTGATTTGTTCTGGGCTTTCCATTCTTCCTGAAGATTAGCTACATTTTGTTGTGATCCACCCAGTCAAATGCCTTTGCACAGTCAATGAAGCACAGATAGACATTCCTCTGGTTCTCTTTGCTTTCTGCCAAGACCCATCTGACAGTCCTCAGAACAGAGCAAGAAAATACTGACCGGTGAAAAATCAGGAAGGGAGTGCATCAGAGTTCCACTATCTCTATACCTTTTCAGTCTATATTCAGAACAAATCATCCAGGAGGCTGGGCTTTCTGAGGAGGAATGTGGCCGCAGGATTGGAGCAAGACTCATCAACAACCTGTGATATGCAGATGACACTGAAGAGGACCTCCAAGTGCTTGCTGCAAAAGTCAAGGTCTGTAGTCTTTAATATGGATTGAAGCTCAACATCAAGAAAACAAAGATTCTCAGCACTAGGCCAATTGACAACCCCATGACAGATGGAGAAAAGACATCAACAGTCAGGAAATCAAAAGATAATCGCACTGGATAAATCTGTTGTCAGGAACCTCTCCAGAGTACTGAGAAGCAACAATGTCAATCTAGAGATGAAGGTGTGTCTGATCCAGGCCATGGTTTTCACAATTAATTATTATGCATCAGAGCTGGACGATGACAGGATGACAGAGGAAGAATCGATGCCTTTAACTTGTGGTGCTGGAGAAGAGTCTTGAACATATCATAGACAACCAAGAAAACAAATAGGTCTGTCTTGGAGAGGGTGAAACCAAGTTTCTCCTGGGAAGCTAGGATTTTGAAGCTCTGTCACATACTTTTGGCACGTGACCAGGAAGGCCCTTCCATGCTTGGAAAGGTGGGTGAACAGCACAGGAGAAGAAGACCCGAGTTGAGAGGGAGTGCTACAGTAACTGGGGCAAAGGAGGTAGGCATATCAGAATCAGTGAGACTGGCTCAGAGTAGGGCAGGCTTCAGAGCTGTTGTATAGAGGGTCATGATGAGTCGCAGGCTACGTGACGGCACATAACAACAACATTGTGATTTGGTGAAAGTTTCCAGAGCAAATGCATTTTTCATTTAACTGTTGATGCACATTTATTTTGTGATGCTGATTTCAATCTCTCCAATGTAGCATTGCTCTTCCTTGTTTTTTGCTGCTTACCATTTCCCTTCACCCTTCCTTCCTGTATATTTTAACCATCTCGCTTTATCTCTGGAAAATCTGCCCTTGAGGTCTCAAAAGGTGGTTATTCTCATGAGTATGGACTCCCTTCCTGATATGTTTCCGTCATAGTGCTGCCTGCCACTTGGGGGAGACATGACAGGCAAGATGAGTTCAGTTCCAGGCCTGAGCAATGTCCGAGAGGCAGGGTCTTGGGGTCTAACAACTAGATGAAACAAGTCGGTCTGGTTGGCTTTTTGTTTGTTTTGGAGGCTTATGTAGTAATTTATTACTTTTGTTTCTCTACCAGAACCTCCTATTGTGATCCATTTCAGGGGGTTCACGGTAGCATCTAGGCAACACCTAGTTGTTCTGGTCTCAGGGTTGAGAAAGCTTGGGTTCCATAGTCTAGTAACCCTGTGGTCTAAGTGTTTCCTCAAGTCTTTGCCTTTCTACCCTCCTTTCTTTATGACAAGGAGAGACCAAGAGTTGTACTATAGATGGCTACTCACAAGTTTTTAATGCACCTGTTGATGCTCACAAAAGCCGGATGTAGAACCATGTCTTTGTAGATCATCTTATGCTGATAGATCTTAGTGTCTCCACAGACAATGGTCCTGGCTTGAATCTTAGGCTGATAGACCTTAGTGTCTCCACAGACTAGGGTCCTGACTTGAATCTTACTCTCATAGACCTTAGTGTCTCCACAGACTACGGTCCTGGCTTGAATCTTAGGCTGATAGACCTTAGTGTCTCCACAGACTAGGGTCCTGACTCGAATCTTACTCTGATAGATTTTAGTGTCTCCACAGACTAGGGTCCTGACTCGAATCTTACTCTGATAGATCTTAGTGTCTCCACAGACTAGGGTCCTGACTAGACTGCCCCAAGCTCAGCCACTCATTCCTTCATGGAGTTTGGCTCTGGTCAAAGGGGAGGTTTGCTGATGGTAAAATGGTTCTGTGATTTGGCTCACACTGTGCTCTAGCACCAGCAGCTGCTCTGTGGGGGAAGGATGGGCAGTCTCCTCCCATGGGATTAACCAACTCTGCAAACTCACTGGAGGGTCGGCTGTGGGTCAGTTCCTAATCGACGGGACACACCATGCTTCCTACTATATTCCTAGGCATATTTCCAGCACAATTGAATACACATGCAGGGAAGTCCTCTGGACGAACTGCACGTATTTGTGGGTGTAGCCCATGGTCTGCCTCATTCCTGTTCCCAGTGGATCTATGTGTGGATCCGCTCATCGATGATGGTGATGGTGATGATGAAGATCACGGTTCCTGTGGGATTACAGACAGAATACTACTTATCTCTGTTTCTTTTCACTCTTGTTCCTCCGCGTGTCCTCCTTTGGTTGCTGGGCCTTGACTACTATAGGTGACGTTGTCATTTGAAACATAGGTGGCATGCCTTCCAAAATGACATCACTTTGCACGTCCCCGCAGTGCTGGTGTTCGAGGTTAAAAGCAGCTATTTTTGTTCACAGTAGCTATTTGGGGGCTATTGGAACCAGAGAAGAAAATGTTTGTAACCTTGTGAAATTTGGTGGATTCTCAACAATGATGTCTATCCCTTTTGTAATTATCCCATATTCCATATGCTACGAAAATAACTTGAAAAGAGATGATGTCTGCAGAGGGAAGGGATCTGTTGGAGGCCTGCTCTGGGCATTGTCACTGTACTCAGCTCAGGCAGAAGATGGAGATGAAAGGCACAGTGGCCGAGGTGGACGGGAGATTCGGTGGAGCCAGGCTCTGTGAGATCTAACGCTGCTCCAATGTGGTCTAGAAAACCCAGAACACCTTCTTCACTGACTTGATCCTAAGAGGTGACCCCCCACTGGCTGGAGTGGAGCTGACTGTGACCTTCAGAAGCTCAGGCATTTCTTCACGGTCCCTCTGCATGGGCCTAATCAGCCAGCCTTTGAGCTTGTGACTCGTGACCCCGGTTCTACTTGTTAGCTTTTAGCTAAGTCTACATCTTTGGAAAAACTCTGCTTACAAATGCCATTCCGTGAAGAAAGCCTTGATTAACTGATGACGCAAGGGTGGTGAAGCTTGTAAGGGTCTGTAAAGAGAGTGTGAAGGCGGAATTAGGGCCGTCATAGATGATCCCCTTCTCTGTCGCTCCTCTCGTCCTCCTGAACCTCTGACCTTGGTGAGAGCAGCCGTCTAATCACTCTGGCACACACCTAAGCCACTTGCCATGTTGTGTTGCTGCTTCTGCTAATGTCCCCGCAGCCACTTCAGGTTTGATAAATGTTACTGACAACAGTTCTGCACAGTTTTTATATTTCACAACTTCAAATAGGACTTAACTGAATTTTGACAACTTAAAGTCTCCTCAAATAGTACAATCATTTCAGAATTCATGAATTTAGAATTCAGAAATCCACGATTTGGGCTGCAGCTCCGGATTGGATCTGACCAGGGACCAGCCTTTGTTGCAGATGTGGTGCTGATGAGAGCGAAAGTGCTGAACATCCCCTGGGAAGGCGTGCGGCTGACAGACCTCAGAGCTCAGGCAGGGCACAGCACAGGGACAGAGCCCGTAAAGTGACTTTAGCAAGCGACGCCAGGAGGCAAAGCTTGCCAACCAGCTCTGTTTGAGGTTGGATGTACTCCCTTTACAGTGTCTGGGTTATTTCCCTAATGAACTAAAGTCCACCAGGCCACCACCAGTCCCCACCTCTGCCAGGGGCCCCAGAGGGTTAGGAGACGCTGTGCCTCCAGGCAGCCGAAGACAATGATCTCCTGTCAGTCTCTGTGTGCAGTGTGTGTGTACCGTGTGCCCTTCTATCCCTTTCCCCACGAGACCAGGTCTGGGTCAAAGCAGGGACCGACTCTCCTGCAGCCCAGGTAGGTGGAAAGGCCCCTACACCATCATCTTGACCACACCAACTGCAGCTCAAGTGGAAGGAATCCCCGCCTGCATCCATCACAGTGGACTGAAGGAAGCTTCCTCTCCGGGGGCTTCAGCTGACCCCGTGGTCCCTGCTGAGTGACCCTGAGGAACCCATGATCCCCGGTTCACTCACAGACCCCAAGCTGCCTGATCTACACATGGCAGAAGTGTGAGGACATCTGTCGTGGGACTTCTGTACTTGAACTTTTGGTTATAGAGGGAAGACGATAACCTGTAATCTGAATATCCACACTTTAGACACTTCCCTGCTTTTCCACAACCACGATGACTGAAGGGTCCCATGCCCAGCTGCTGCCCCTACAACTCCACATGGTTCTCTGCATGCATGCACCACCCCAGAGAAAACCTCCATCTGTTAAATCCAATGAGTCTCCCACTCTTGTAAGCTTTGAAATTATGTTCATGGGAGCAACAAAACAGAGACCCCCATTTACGTGTGGAACTGTATAATCATTGCCCAACCTGAAGTTAAGGGAGCCCCAGCCGAGCAACACCGAAGTGGGGTGCTTGCTATGGCCTCGGCATCACCTATGGCTTTTATGTGGTTCACGGGGCTGGGAGAGAAGCTACAGCGGAGAGCAGAGGTACCTGTGTGAGACATGGGGGCCTGGGGGCCCGTGCCTGCCGCAGTGGAGTCGAATGGGCCACCTGGCAAAAGCCACCCAATTGTTGTGTCGTTGTTGTTAAGTGCTGTCGAGTCATAGACGACTCATAGCGACCCTATGAATGAAAGACCTGAGCACTTGTATAACTTTCATTTTTTCTCCAGGTTCATAGGGTTTCTGGAGACAAGATATTTCAGAAGTGGATGCCACTCCCGCTTCCAAGCTTGTTTTAATCGGAAAGCTCCACCAAACACTGTCCACCATGGGTAACCATTATCACATTTGAAACATCAGTGTCACTGAGTTCAGCTTCACAGCAACCACGAGTTATCTCTGTACAGCAACGCACAGACCACGGCTATGCGACCTAGAAGAAATAATCCTCAAAAAAGGCAGTCACTGCCGGGTGCCAACCCATCAGTGCAGTGCCCTAGAACTGATTACTCAGCTCCTGGACCCAAGAGGGCAACAAGAAATACAAGTAGTTCTGGGAAAAGATGCTAAAGGGTTACACCCTAGTGCTACCATTTTCATCAAAAGATGGGCCCAGAGTCATCTGGAAAAGAAAATAAATGAAGTGAACCCCCAAATTCCACATGGGGCCAAAAATCTGTTTGGGGGATTAGTAGAAGGCACAGCACAGTCCCTGAATGTCACATTGTGTTATGTTTCTGGGGCACTTGTGTTGGATATCAGCGACCAGCAGGCAAGAGAACTGCTGCCTCATGACATCGTTGCTGTTACCCCAGGAGAAGACTCACTTCCCGGCTACACACTCTCTTCCCCCTCTCGGCAGTGAAGGATCCGCGCCGTTAGAGACTGCAAAGATGAGGAGTGGCCTCCAGAAAGGATCATCAACTAGTACGGCCCAACCACATGGGCCCAGGATGGGTCATGGGGTTACCGATCCCCCATTTACATACTGAACTATAAAATCAGATTGCTGGTCATGTTTAAAATAACCAATGAAACAGGAAGAGCATTAACCAGCCTGGAAACAGACTCAGTTCAGGAATACAGCTTATCAAGCAATGAGATATCATCTCACCCCAGTAAGAATAGTAAAATTTAACAGAACAGCAAACATCAAATGCTGGTGAGATTGTGGAGAAACTGGAACCCTTATTTTATGTTGGTGGGAGTATAAAATGATGCAACCACTATGGAAGGTGGTATGGCGCTTTCTCTAAAAGTTGCAAATAGAAATACCACTTGACCTAGCATTTCCACTACTTAGAATATACCCCAAAGAGACCATAACTGCCACCCAGGCACATAGATGCACACCCATGTTTATCGTGGCTTTGTTCACAATAGCAAAGAGCTGGAAACAACCCAAGTGCCCATCAACAAGTGAGTGGACAGAGAAGCTCTGGTATATTCACACAATAGAATACTACACTGCATTGAAAAACAAGGAACTCAATCAATATTATTCAAAATGGGTGAGCCTGGAGGACATTACGCTGAGTGAAATACCTCAGTCACAAAGGGACAAATACTGCAGAGTGCCACTGTTGTAAAACGGGACTAACATCGGGGTTGGGGGAAGACTGAGAAAAATTGTATGAATTATGTATACTGCATTGAAACAGATGAGGGAGAGAACAGTTTAAAAGCGATATATGATTGGGTATTATGGTTATATTAGAGTCCAGAATGAAGGTTGCATAGTGGAGTGTATGGGGGAGGGGGGCTGGACTGTAGACCAATGAAGGAATTTTTCTTTTACTTTTCAAAGAGAAGATCGAACTGGGAGCTGGGGGTGGGGGCAGGGAGAAAAATGTAACAATGAATGAATGGAAATCCAAGATCTCGGTAAATGTACATTAAAATTAATAACGTTGTTTTTAAAAAGCCCATTGGCCTTGGCATAGCTCCTGCTTAAGGAGAAGGAGTGGGAAATGTAATCTCTGCTGCCCACGGTGAACTGTTGAAGGTAGAATGAGAAAAATCCAAACTCTAGCCCAGTTGCCACTGTAGACAGGGTGGGGGGAATCCCCAAAGCTTCGGGGAGAGGGGGTGGTGTCTCAGCATCGGGAGGACTCGAACCCTGCGAGTGGAGTGGTAGCCATCCTCCAGCCATGCCTGATCATCCCATGTCTCCTGCCAAGTGAGGTCAGAGCTGTACGCTCTGACAGAGACTGCTGTTGACCACAGGGTACCATCGCTAGCTTAAAGCCTTGTCAGCTTTTACAAGAGCAAACAAAAAATGAGATCCTCAAATTAAAAAAAAGGTTATGGGGCATCAAAGGGAGGAGGAAGTCCTTTCCTTCAGAGGAGAATTCCTAAAGGGAGGAGGAGAAAGAACCTTCAGTCCTGCACATCTTATCTGTTAGGCTGGGGCCAAACTGCAATCTTGTAAGTTTCTTATCAAATTGTAAGCAGACAGTTGCTGTCTGTGGAGGGTGTGCACATGTTTGAATACAGGACCATTTCCACCCACCCAAGAGCTGTAAAAAGCTGTCATCAGCTTTTGCCTTGTAAGTTCCTGCTGTGATTTTCACCACCGCTTTAAACCCCTCAAGGAGAAAGTCCTTATCTGTTTCCCCATAGAATCCAGAGCAGCTGAGGCAGCTTCAGCCGTTTGGGCACCTGCCCTGCTGAATCACTCAGCCAGCTCGTCAAATACAAGCCTTTCCTCTAAATTCAAGTGTTGGGGGATATTTCTTCTCTCTTCTGGGTCTCGTGTTCCCATCACACTGTAGTCCAACGCCCTCTCGACATATATTAATGGAGACAAGCACATTGGACATATATGAATGCAGAGCGGAACTCTAGAAGGGGGAATGACAGTTGATTTTGTTTCCATATCAGGTCCAGATTTATAGCTAAGGGTGAGTGATTCTCCAGCTTCATTGAACGTGTTCTTTGACTTTCTGGGCACTGAGAATTTTGAGCTCTGGTGAACTGTTGTTAATAATTGAATAGTAATAGCTCAGTGATGGTGCATGTTAACCGAGAAGAGTGTCCCGAGCTATCCTGACGTGGTAATAAGAGCTAATGTTTAAATGTTCTGCGTTTTGGATATTTTCTCTTAGTGATGGATGCAAGTATAAAATAAGCTTTATTACCATTCAGGTATTATGACTGAGCAAACTAAGGTTGAGGAAGTCTCTTTGAATTTTTCCAAATCACTCAGCCATGAACCAGAGTCAGGTGGGTGGTAAAACATCACAGACTTAATGATGCTGAAACTCAAGCAGGAGCAGGCAGGTATCAAGTAGCCGACAGTCAGACAAGCCATACAGGGGGCGGACAGAGGGAGCAGGTGTGTGTCACAGATCCAAGATGAGAGGCTGGCCCGGCAAAGGCACACGACTCCGACCTGAGAGCAGCATAACGATCTCGCTGCCTTCATTTAACCCCTGGGGACCTCTGGTCTGCATTTGCCAGGCAGCTCTGGTGCCCTAGTGCCAAGGAGCTTTGCTGCAACCCTGCAAGCATGGCGGTTAAAGGCCACCAGCCGCTTCACAGGAGAAAGACGGGCAGTCTCCTCCCATGTGATTAACAGCCTCTGAAAACCGGCCGGATGGTCAGCTATGAATGGTTCTGACTCTCGTGTATACAACAACAACAACAGGAACAGTGAAGACTCTCAGTTCTCACGAAGAAGTCACTGGTTCGAACTTAGCATCTCTGAGGGCGAAAGCTGTGTTACAGTCTAGGCAACTCCTTGGAGCACTTTCTCCATCCTTTATGGGTTTCAGCATCGTAACTGACTTAAAGACATTGGGATTCTCTATTCATTTGCTTCATCTGTTGATGCGGGAGTCCATACATGGTGCAAATGACTAGAACTTGAGGACTAATCAAACACTGGCTGTTTAAACTCACCCAAAGCTGCCCTGGAAGAAGCCCCTGAGCATAGCGGTACTTTATTATCATCACATACCTTGAAAAGTGGACGCTGTGATCGGCACTGCACAAGCACGAGTCTCTTATTCCTAATCCGAGCAATCATGGAAGACAGAGCACCTGCCCCTTCCAGCGTCCTCTCCCAGAGCAGCCGGTAGAAGCCTTCGCATGACTTCACCACAGTGCCACCAGGGTTCCCAATCACTGTTAGAGAAGATAATGATACAGAACTTGGACTCTGGCAGGCTCCCTTTTATCTTTATTAGACAAATACAAGCAATGTCATGATGATCAGAGATAAAAAATGAAGCTGCTAAGACTTTGACTGCACTTTGCTCTGCAGAGAGTACCCACCGAAACAGCGAGCAAATGCCATCTGTCCCAGGACACGCTGCTGTGGGGGCTTCTTCAAGGATTAAAGGGCAGGAAGTGGCGTTGACCAAGGCAGTGGCCCTGACCCAAGCCACGGTGTCTTCATCATGACATACAAATGTGAACGGTGGGCACTGGGTAAAGAGGATGGAAGAGAAACTGCTGTCTTTGAATAAGGATGTTAGTAAAGAAATTTTAATATACTGCTAACTGCCAAGAAAACAAACACATTTGTCTTGGAAGTATAGCTAATTATGCCTTACAAGTGAAGACAGCATGAGTTTGTCTCACATCCTGGGGAAATTTTCTCAGGAGGGGCCAGTCCTTAGTGAAGGATGGTATGCTTGGTAGAGTTGTTGTTATTGAGTGTACCATCAAGTAAGATGACCACAGCCAAACCTCCAGAGGGTTTTCAGCGGCAGTGAATCCCACGGGAAGAGAGTGCCCATCTCCAGCAAAGCAGCTGATGGGCTCAATCCACATAAACTTCAGGTTGGCAGTGCAGCTCCTTCCCATTAAGCCACCAGGATAAAGTAGAGTCAGTGGAAAGAGCAAGGCCCTCGGTGAAAATGATCGGCACAACGGCTGAAGCAACGGCTCACCCACAGCAGAGGTTACGAGGATGATACAGGACTAGACCGTCTCACGTTCCGTCATACGTGGGTTTGCTATGAGAAAAGGAAGTCACAGGAACCCAATGACAGAGAAACACTATCATCGCAAATATTGTACTTCCAGTACAAGGCATAAATGCCCCAATTTAAAAAATTAATACCCCAAGTCACTCACTTAGCAGTCAAGAAAACGGCTTCCCTGCCCTCAAACCCATGCACCGCAACTCCAAAGTCATGTCTTTTGACTGTCACATCACGTGTCTCATCATCACAAAGAACATTTCAAGATCTAGCCTCAAGTCCGGCGCTAGTGGTAACAGGATAGTATCGATGCGTACGCAAGGAAGGCCTGTTCAAACAAAAGCCCCAGCCACTAATGGCAGCAGAGAAGAAGTGGACGATTTCTACCCATTTCTGCAGCCGGAAATTGAAACACGCAATCAAGGTGCATTCGTAATCATTAGTGACTGGAAAGGGAAAGTTGGCAACACTGAGAGCGGATTAGTAGTTGGAAAATACGACCTTAGTTACAGAAATGAGACTGGAAAGCACATGAGAAAATTTCGTACAATTATTCATTGCAAATGAAAAAAAGAAATTACCAGAGCTTGTCCATGTGGACCTTACTTGGTAGAAAATGCAGGTGGCTCAGTGAGGAGGACATTGCAGGGCCAATCCGAAGGCAGGCGCCTGAGTCCA
This sequence comes from Elephantulus edwardii, assembly GCF_000299155.1. NCBI lineage: Eukaryota > Metazoa > Chordata > Mammalia > Macroscelidea > Macroscelididae > Elephantulus > Elephantulus edwardii. The sequence continues at coordinate 1,178,897 of NW_006400015.1, forward strand.
CTAGGTGTTTTGTGGAAGAAAGATGGACAGCCTCCCCCTTGCTATTTACAGCCTCAGAAAACCCACTCTACGGCAATGAGTTTGTTTGCTACAAGTGGTTTTGTGTGTGGGTGTGTGTGTGGGGTCCTTGTTTGGTTTTGTTGTTATGGGTTTAATGTGTGTGTGTGTGTTTGTAAAGGTGAAAATACTCAATACTGACCAGGTCCAGGGCCGTATGCGGAACAAACTGTGGATATTTGAATTCGAATTAAAGCTGAAAAAAATGTCAACAAGTCCACAAGAGCAAATATATGACCTTGAATGTATCCCGTGTGAGTTCAAGTAGAAATAAAATCTGAGGAATAGATTGGATGTGTGAACAATCACTGGTGACTAAGAGTTAGAGAAACTGTGGTCTGACTCCAACTGTCTGTGGTTCTGTCATCTCAATTCTCCTACAGCTAGTGATTAGTAAAGGACAAGATAGTGGGGAACAGACACACTTCTAACACACTTAGAGCCCACATGGAATCACACTAGATTTCTTCATGTGCCCTTCGTGAGAGAGAGTCCCCAGGAAATTGGAAGAATCCGAAGATCATGGTTTTTGGTTGTACAGTCATTCACCAGCATAAAGCAAGTCTACTAAACAGGTAACACTGATTCTGATGAATAATTGTCATTCAGACACGTCACAAGGGACAATGTTATGAGTAGGAATTTATTTCTTTATGTTTATGTTAGCTGTAATAACCAGGCATTTCCCTGAAGAAATTCTTCTATTAGATTGTTGCCCTAACTTCAGGCCACATTGGGATAGAAATCTGCCAGTATGTCTTTCCCTTTACTTCGCTATGTTATTCCTATCAAAAAGGACTTATGCTAGCTGACGAGATTTATTCCTTCCTTTGCCGAGCCACTGGTGACTTGTTCTCTTCCCAGGAGAGGAAAATTGAGAATTTTTAAATGAGAAAAATTGTTTTCAATTCACTAAACACACATTACACATTTTGTATGCATTTAGAAATGGATGAGGGCATAATTTTAGTTTTTGTCTACCTCTCATTCTTGTCTTGCTTATATTATACTTTGCAGAAACTCACATATGTGGTATATAAACGGTATCCTCCAGGTTCCATGCATAAGAAACCGTTTTCTTTATGTCCTTTATTTATACAATGAGAATTTATAAGAGGACGCCGTAAATGAATGTGTTCAATAGTCCGTATGAGTCACAGGTGACTCGACAGCACGTAACAATAACAACAATAAGTAATACTACTTCTTCCACTTCTCAGCTTGTATCAGCCCTAAATATGACACACTCAAGTTCCAGTCAATGTTTAATGTGTCAAAGGGATTCTTAAGTTAAAGCTCCGGATAGAATTAACATGCCTGTTTATGTCCTGACAGCTTTTACTGAACATGATGCAAATTCAGTTCTCGCCTTTATGAAAGGACAGATTTCATTTGTGGGATTCAATTTCGAGCTGTGGAAAGGTAGTAATTGTAGTTGTATGATAAACAAGCTCTTTAAGCACACTGTCAATGTTTTTCCTTGTGTAATTACTGTCAAACATTCTTCTAAGTGGTACAGCACTGGCCTGTGCGTTGCTGTACAGAGGTAACTTGTGGTTGCTGTGATGCTAAACACTGTGACACTGATGCATCAAATGTGATAATGGTCACCCATGGTGGACAGTGTTTGGGGGAGCTCCCCGATTAAAACAAGCTTGGAAGCAGGAGTGGCATCAGCTTCCGAAATAGCTTGCTTCTGGAAACTCTATGAACAGTGCTCAGGTCTTTCTTTCATAGGGTTTCTATGAGTCATCTACAACTCAACAGTATTTAATAACAACAACAATTACTGTTGCATGTATTGTGAGAAAAGTGCTTTGTACAGAAAGTGAATTAAAAAGATGGATGTAAATAACACTATCAAAAAGAGAAATCAACTACATAAAAAAACTATTGCTTGTTTTGTTGTCCTGTGCCAATTGCAGTGTCTCTGACACACCCATCCCTATTAACCTAGTCACTAAACCAATACACTTCATAGAGGGCCTTCCTCTCCTGCTCCATCCCTCTAACCTCCCAAGCATGATGTCCCTCTCGAAGGACCTGTCCCTCCTTGCAACATGTCCAAAGTATATTAGACGAAGCCTCAGAATCCTTGCCCCCAAGGAGCCGCCTGGTTTAACACTCTCCAGGAAGAATCTGTTTTCTTAGCAGTCCATGGTACCCTCAATACTCTTCTCCAGCACCACAGCTCAGCGGCAACAATTCTCCTTCTTTCCTCCCTAGTCATTGTCCAACTCTCTGATACATAAAAGTGATTGCAAAGACCATGGCCTATATCAGATTCACCTTAGTCTCCAAAGAGATGCCATCGCTCTTCAGTACTTTGGAGAGGTCTCTAACAGCAGACTTTCCCATAGCAATATGTCTTTTAATTTCCTGGCTACTGGTGCCAAGAATGTTGACGTTGGAGCCAAGCAGACTAAAGCTGTGAACAATTTCAATCTCTTCACCATCCATCCTGATGCTGCCATTTGGTCCAGCGGTGAGAATCTTTGTCTTCTTGATATTGAGCCTCAATCCATACTGAAGGCTGCAGTCCTTGACACTCTGCAGCAGGCGCTTCAGGTCCTCCTCAGTTTCAGCAAGCAGGGTTGTGTCATCTGCATAACGCAGATTGTTGATAAATCTTCCACCAATCCTGACGCCACATTTCTCCTCATAGAGCCTAGTCTCCTGGATAATCTGTTTTGCATACAGGTTGAAAGGTATGGAGACAAGACACATTCCTGGCATACGCCCTTCCTAATTTTGAACCATGCCGTGTTTCCTTGCTCTGTTCTGACAACTGCCTCTTGGTCCAAGTATAGGTTTTGCATTAGCATGATCAAGTGTTCTGAGATTCCCATTCTTCTCAGAGTCAGCCACAATTTGTTATGGTCCACACAGTCAAACACCTTTGCATAATCAATGAAACACAGATAGACATTCCTTTGGTATTCCCTCCTTTCAGCTACGATCCATCCAAGATCAGCTACAATATCCCTAGTGCCATGGTCCCTTCTAAACCCAGCCTGGACTTCTGGCAGTTCTCTGCTGACGTGCTGTTCCAGTGGTTTTTGGATAATTTTCAGTAGAATCTTGCTTGAATGTGAAATCAATACTGTTCTATAGTTTCCACACTCTGTTGGATCACCCTTCTTTGGAATGGGAACAAATATAGATCTCTTCCCGTCAGTTGGCCAAGTGGTTGTTCTCCAGATTTCTTGGCACAACTTGGTGAGCACATCCAGGGCAGCATCTGTTAGCTGAAATATGCATCTGAAAGTTAGAAAATGATGATAGGTGGCTTAAGAATCAATGTCTTTGATCTGTGGTGCTGGAGAACATTTAATATTTTGTGGACTTCCACGAGAATAATCAGATCAAACTGAAACCAGTGAGCTCTTTGCAGCATGATTGATTAAACCACCTCTCACATACTTCAGGCATGTTGTTAAGAGCGGCATAAGTGTATCATACTTTGAAAGATGTCATACTCAGAAATGGGGAAGGTCAGCGTGAAACAGGAAGACCCTCAACGAGATGGATTGACATGGGGAATACAGGAATGGGTTCACTGTGTCAGAGGTGCTGAGGACAGCACAGGAGAGGGTGCGGCTCAGATCAGCTCTTCATAGGGTTGCTATCGGCTGCAGTCAACTTCACAGCACATAACAGACAACAATCACTATAGAAAGAAAAGGAATTGGATATTAGCAGCCAACTCTTCTTGCTTTTGTTATTGTTAGGTACCATGGAGTCCACTATGACTCATAGTGACCCTATGAACAACTCACCTGAACCTTGTCCTGTCTTGTGTCACCGTTACCATTGTTGTGACAGTCACTGTGTCAGCCCGTCTCGCTGAGGACTTCCCTCTCTTCCGTTTCCCCACTATAGTGTCTCTTTACAAGGAGTGGCTCCACCTGAAAACATGCATAAAGGATATGAGAGGGAGTTTCATCATCCTTGGCTCTACAGAGCACCCTGATTGCCCTTCCTCTAAAGAAGACCTGCTTGTCCTTTTGACAGTTCATAGCACATCCATCCAGTACTCTTCTCCAATAGCACCATTTAAAGGCATTGATTCTTTTTCTGTCACTACTATAAACTGTCCAACTTTCATGTGCATAGAAAGTAATGGAAAAATCACGACTTTGGATCAGGAGCACTTTAATCTGATGTTGTTGCTTTTTGGCATTTTAGAGACATCTTTGACAGCAGGTTTTCCCCAGTCTCATTTGATTTCTTGAGTGCTCTTACTACAGGTGTTGATTGTGTTTCCAAGTAAAATGAAATTGTTGACAACTTCAATCTTTTCTGCATGTATTAGCTAACTAGAATTTACTTTGTCAATGACATATTCAATGGAATATGGATTTTCTATTATAGATATTCAAGTACCAGCACCCAGGGCCAGAGGACTGTCCTAAATAATACAGACTTTGATAACAAATTATTTTGGCCTTGATAATGAAAGCTCTTTCCTAGTTTCTCTATTGTGCCAAAATTTCAGTTATGCTTAGAAGGGATTAATCTTTTTCAAATTCAGGTAAAGCACAATTTATCTCCCTTGTATATATCTCTTTAACATGAGTACTCTTAATACTGAATAAATGTCTCTAAAACATCATTTTTTTCCCCTCGGAGGCTTGAAGTCCTCACACATATCGGATAAGGACTTGCCCTACTTGAGGGCTGAAGTTGAGGAAGAATGGTCAAAGAGGCAGCAGCCACAGTTGAGCCTCAGCATCCCCGTGGCTGCTGGGGAAGGTTTCTGGGAGAGATGGCCTTTTGAGCACAGAGGGAAAAAGTTTGAGACATCAGACAATTTGCCATCCCACCTTCTGCGACCAGCAAGAAAGGCCACGCATACCTTTATCCCGAACAATCTGCGGACGGTAACTGATGACAGTAACTAAAGAGAAACCAGCTTCCCATGGAAGCCACATCTGCTGGAGCTTAAATTAGCTGGACTAAATTTAGACTGCTTTAACACATACCTGATGGTCCCACTAAGCGATAATCAGTGGCTTCTGTGACGCGAGGTGGGTAGATAACGCTTGATATCTGAACTGAAGTTGTGTACGATCCAGATCTTATAAAAGTAAAAATGATTTCAACTATGGGCACAGTACAATCCCCAGCATGGGAGCGACCCAGAGCACAGTCAGCGGGGCTCTAAATATAATATTTAGCAAAAGATCCATATCTGGCAATTCTGTGGATATTTTCTTTTATCAGAAGGAAGTAGACGTGTACTTGTACAAATACAGTGTGCACAGCGCACATTGCTAGAACTTTATAATTGCGTTTATTATCTACTTCAAGGGCACCAATAAAAGTACTAAAGGACAAAATAGAAAACCAGAAAAGCAGCTGTCACAGAATTTGCGGGAAAGAAAAAGGGAGTATTCTTTCCGTGCAGCATGCAGAACATAAAAGGACTTTTCAAATCTGGGGGTGAGGGGAGAACGGTACATCCAAACAGAGAAGGGGAGCTCCACCCAGAACACTGACGAGCAGAAGAAGAGACACAAATGTCTGGCAGGGATCTTGTAGAGAGGACATTCATTCTTAAGAGGGGAGATGCTTTTTAAAAAAAGTTCTATATTTTCTTATTTAAAAAAATTTTTTTAATTAACTACATTCTTTTTTGTTTTTTCTTGTGTATCATTGAGTCAGATACTACTAAAAACATTTTAAAAAAGCAACATCTTCAACAAACTATGAACACTCATCTAATGCCACTGGGAATATAAATTTGTATAATTTCGAAGGGAATGGATACATAAACACTGAGATGCTTTGCCTAGTAATTTCTTTCAAAAATTAGCAATAAATTATTCATATTGATATGCACATACCATCTACCCTAATAATTTTTAATCACTTTTAGAGATCAATTACTCAATACCTTCTCTCTGTCTCTCTCTCTCATTGCCCTCAAGTCAGAACGAACTCATTACTGACCCTCAAAAGAATTTGAGTCTGTAAACGGCACCAGAGGAGACCACCCTTCTTTCTCCCAGAGAAGCATGGCCCTTGGTTCATAGTGTAACCCGCTCGTGGACTAGGCCGCTGGAGCTCACACTAAATATGTTTTATACGTTCACATGTCTTCTCTTCCTTTAATTACGACCAGATAATATGTTTTAGGAAAATTGTTTTAATTTTGTGAAGAGGCTAAAGAGTGCCAATGAAAGAAATGTGCCCTAACACTTATAGCAAGAATAACGGTGAGTCTAGAGATGAGGTCCAAAGGTTGGTGGCTGCCTTTGGGCGCTGACCTTTCACAGTGACAACACAATGTATGTGCACTTGCTGTATATCACTCTGACTACATCACAGATGTCATCCGTGCGCCTCCTCAGTAATGCTGGGAATATGATGTTACATGATGACTTAAGAAAATATGGTAAAGTGACTTACCCAATTTCTTCATATAGAAGAGCATGAGAATGAGACAGTCTGAATCCCGAGAAATAAACTCTTACTAAAGCCTTAACTGTTAACATCACAAAGGAAAAGAAAGCCATGCTTCATCATTTCTCTTTCACAGTTCTGCAGGGTGTGGTATCACCGGTTCTTTGGAGTTCTTTGAATCAAGGCTGCACTGAGTGCCTCTGGCCCAGCAGGCTAGCCTCCTGGTGCTGTGAGCAGGCCGTGTAGACAGTGACCATCAGCACTGGCCTCTTCCTTAGCGTGTCCAGCCTTGCTCGCTCGTTCTCCTGCTGGACGGAGAGCGTGCACTCTGCGCTCTCTGGGGAATCTCTCCTGTGAGCTGCACTGCTGTGTACTGTTCTGCGGAATGCCACTGAGAATTTGTTAACGGTTTAGTCAACTCACGTCAGAAACTTGGGTAACTGTGATGGCATTAAAAATTAGAAGAACAAAGTCAGAACTCTCATCTATGAGCTCATAGAAATGGTGACATCCTGTACTAGAAAAGTGCCAAGGACGGGGTGTGCATGTACGAAGGAATACAGTCATTAAAGAGCTTGCAGTGGGTGCCAGGCTCCAGACAAGCCTTTCCCCTGCGCGTCTCGGCTCCGAATGGGATTTGTAAGCCCTATACGCCCATGCTTGACAGGAAGGAGGCTGCTAATCTAAGCTTTCTGGAGAAGAAATTGATTAATATGACCAGGTGATCTGCTCTCACAAGACTATCTAATGTCCTTCCCCCTAAAAAAAAAAGTTTCAAGAAAGGGAGGCTAAAACTGTATTTTTATAATTTATAAGGAGTAAGTCAGTGATGTATTCTAGCTCCATATTTTTTTTTCAATTTATATGCAGAACAGATCATTCAGGAGGCTAGATTTTATGAGGAAGAATGTGACATCAGAATTGGAGGAAGACTCATCAACAGCCTGTACAATGCAGATGACACAATCTTGCTTGTTGAGACTGAGGAGGACCTGAATAATTTACTACAGGAGGTCCAGGGACTGCAGTCTCCAATACAGACTGAAGCTCAACGTCAAGATGACAAAGATTCTCTCCACTGGGTCTATTGGCAGCACCATGATGGATGGAGAAGAGACTAAGATTGTTAACAATCTCAGCTTGCTGGGTTTACAGCTTATTCTTCAGCAGAGCTAGAATCAGAATCAGACCAAAGAGGTACAGAGGGTGTAACATCTAAGGAAGCACTAACTTCCAGACTGTTCTTGCTCTAGAAAGAACTTTCTTCCTTAACTCCGGCACCTCAGCTGCCTTTCTTGCCTACTCTCATTTAAGTCTTGCTTCTTCATTCTTTAGGTCCAGATACCTGGAAAACTATCAGTGATGGTAGAAAATGCAAAAGAAAAGAGGGAACACTATCCTTTGGTCAAACTAGACCAAGAATAGTGGCTATTTCTCTCAGCTAGATGAGAGGATCTCAAGATTTCCAGTTGAGGAAAGAAGAAAGAAAAGTTGTGTTTCATCAGTGGAAGGTAATGAGCTCTGGGCTGATGCTAGCAGGTGTGCAGCTTAAAAAAAAATCAAATGAAGGAGCGATACATCAGATGTCTTCTGGGAACCAAGCTTTTTCCAAGGACAGGACTATAGAACAATGACGTTGTAAGCTGACTCTAATCCACAGCAATAGTATGTTGGCACTAAAACAAAGCTGTCCAAACTCAAAAGTATAAAATTCACAGTTTTGTGTCTTTAATCAAATGTATGCAAAGGACAGGATTACATAATTAGTACAGAAGAAAAGTCAATGACTAGAAAATGACTCATGATGACAGAACAGGGCATTGTAACAGAAGCTTTTATTGTTTCAGATTTTGAAGGCACAGGAAGTACTAAAAATGTTAGATTAGAACCACAGAAGAGGTTTTTAAAAATTATTCCCTTTTAATAACTGAGCATTGAAAGATAAAAAAGCAGCATTTGAAAATGCAGACACACAAGTACACACACTGCTGAAAAGATTAGCGAAACTGAGTTCAGAGAAATAAAAGCATGTACAATGTAACACAGGAAGAAAACATTTAAAAAACCGAAATGACTCAATCACTAGTGAGCCAAGTAAACATTTCTAGCAATAGTAGGTAAGAAAAAAATATTTGAGAGAATGATGAGCAAGAATTCTATGATTCAGGAAACTTCAAGAACCCCAAGTTCTCTAGACATGTGGGAAAATGAAATTATGGCTACATGATCACCAAATTATGAGAAGTTGGTAATAAAGAGCAAATTTTAAATGTATTCAGAAAAAGATGCACTGCTTGTTATGAAACTAAGGATGCTAGTACACCACACTGTGATCAGTGACAGAGACCAAAGTGGTTTCTGTAAGATTCTGACAAAAAAAGGATGATAGAAAACAAGACTCTAAACTGAAACTCTAAACCTAGTAATATTATCTTTTCCAAATGAATGGCAACTAAAAAAACACTTTCAGACAAACAGAATAGAATTAATTCCAACCGTTACGGAAGATGGTTTGGCGCTTTCTCAAAAAGTTGGAAATAGAAATACCATTTGGCCCAGCCATTCCACTACTGGGAATATACCCTCAAGAAGCCAGAACTGAGAACAGACAGCATATTTGTTTGTTCTTTTAACAGTCTATGAGAATATTCAGTCCTCTTCTCCAACATCACAGCTCAAAGGCATCAATTCATCTGCCATTCTTGTCCATTATCCAGGTCTCAGATGTATAGAAAGAGACTGAGACCTTAATCAGATGCACCTTAATTCTCAGACTGACATGTTTCTAAGCTCTGGCCCATAGGGAATTTCCCAATTATGGGAAACGAGTTATTCTTGATCATGGGTTTATATCTTTCTCCTTTACCATATCATATCTGTTTGGACTTCACATTTTTCATATATTTGGCTCTTCAAATGCCAAGTCCAGTGTTTCCTCTTCTCCAGGTACATTTACATAGTTTTTAATCTTGTCTGGAGCTCGAGGAAAGTGCACTGCATTCGTTTCGAGTGTTAATTCCTCACCCCGCCTCATCAGGCCAGCATTGCAGGTAGGACCACACTAACAATAAAACGTGGGTTTCATCCCCACATTCTATCTGGACCTCCATCCTATTGTGGCCCCTATATTCTGTTTCTCCTCAGTTATATCCCTTCTGTCTAGAAAAAGAAGATGGGCCTGCTGAAATGACCAGTTCCGAGGTCCGGTGAGACATGTGGAGGTCAGTAGTAAAGGAGGAGTCATTGTTGGACTCTCCCTTTGCCCAGCTGGGCTGGGGCTGGTTTTCACCCCAGCTTCCTACCTCCTGCTGTCTAAGCGCATCTTCTTTCAGGAGGCCAGCACAAGGTATCAAGTAGAGCTTCAATACAACTCTCCCTCCAGCCGGGGAGTCAGGTATCCCAGCACTAACGCCAGGCTCATTCATTGTTAGTGGGAAGCTCATTGCTTCGTAGTTAAGTCCTGGACACTGTGCATGTGGCAAATGCATCCTCAAGGCAGTGCTCATTAAATAAACATTATTACAAGTGCATCCGGGTTACTGGCATCCCCTTCCTGACGTACATTGTTCAGATACAAGAACAAGCACCAACGCTTGTTTGCAGAAAGAGAAATAATAAAACCAGTCTCTTGAGAGAGAAAATTGTGCTAAGTCAAATCAGCAAGATCCGCTCCTTTTGTGATTTCCCATCTGTTGTCAGGTGGGCTATTTCCCTGGTCCCTGCTCCTTCAGTCTTCGGCGCTCAGCTTCCCTTTATACCAAGTTTACAACACCACACAGTTACCCTGCGTAACCAAACTTGAGAATGATTCAGATACTCCCGCACCAAAAAGGGTGCCCACACCACCTTTTATTGTTGTGTGCTATTACATGTGCACCACTTTTTTCAGATGTCCCTCTCAGCTTTCTGTTTCTGTTGCATTATTTTTTTTAAATAAACCAGGATACAGAATAAATCACAGCTGACCATTGAAAACATGGGCTTGAAGTGCACAGGTTCAAAAGCAACCTGGACTCTCCCGTGTTGCTGTTGTGCCAAGTTCTAGAACTTCTGTCTCTGTAGGGTAAGGTCATAAATAAAAAATACACCAGCAGAATGGAAATGGTGTTACACACGTTTTAAACAGAATCCCACAGGCTTGTGCCAGGGCAGTTCAGTCCTTGGTTTACAAGGGTCCATTTCATGAAGATTACTGAATGTGAGTGAGGGACCCCTACTTAGCAACTTTTCAAGAGTCACTGTATTGCTTCTTTTAATCATGGATGCCACAGTTTGAAATTGCAAGAGTGTAGAAACCTTACAGATTGTCCCATCCATATATACGAGGTGCAGTGATCCACCATTAAAATGAAGTTTCTTTCTGGAGGAAAGTTCAAGGAAAAGAGAAAGGTAGAACTAAGGAGCAGGTTTAATATTAAGACAAATGTTTTGAATTATTCTGTCAATTTATATGCAGATCTTTTAGAAGAAAGAACATAGCTCAATGTTTTCTATATTAAAATGTAGAACACATTAATCATGTAATAAAAACTCACAACTGAAATTTCAGAAAATTCCTAGATATTGTAAAAGTCACTGGGAAATACTGGCTGACCTTATATCGATGAACTTTCAGTTTCTTTAGTGTATGCACATTAACGTTAATTTCGCCTTGGTTGTAGTAATTTTTGTGTATTTGATTAATAAAGAAATGCACATTCATTATATCTTACAATCCACATATTTTCGTATTACAGTTAATTATCATACATTGTTGCTATGTGCCGTCGAGTCACCTGCAACTCATAACCAACATATGTACAACAGCCCTAAACCCTGCTCTATTCCGTGTCAAGCTTACTCTCTTCCACATATTTACCCCATTTCCCTAGTCACTGAATCAATCCACGTCATAGAGGGTTTTCTCTCCTGTGATAGCCATCCACCCTCCCAAGCATGATGTCCCTCTCCAAGGACTGGTCCCTTCTTGCAAGATGTACAGAGTATGTCAGACGAATCTTTACAATCCTTTCCTCCAAGGAGTAGCCTGGTTTAGCTCTATAGGGTGAACCTGTTTGTTTTCTTAGCAGTCCATGGTATATTCAATACTCTTCTCGAACACCACAGCTCAAAGGCATCAATTCTCCTTCTATCATTCCTAGTTATTGCCTAGCTCTCTGATGCATAGCAAGTGATTGCAAAGACTATGGCCTGTATCAGGCACACCTTAGTCTCCAGAGTGATGTCATTGCTCTTTAGTATTTTGGAAAGGCCTCTAACATCAGACTTTCCCACTGCAATATGTCTTTTGATTTCCTGGCTGCTGGTGTCAAGAGGGTTGACTGTGGAGCCAAGCAGACTAAAGCTGTTAACAGTCTCATTCTCTTCACCATCAATCCTGATGCTGCCAACTGGCCCAGTGGTGAGAATCTTTGTTTTCCTGATGTTGAGCTTTAAATCATATTGAAGGCTGCAATCCTTGATTTTCTGCAGCAAGCGCTTCCGGTCCTCCTCAATTTCAGCAAGCAGGGTTGTGCAATCTACATAATGCAGATTGTTGATGAATGTTCCTCCAATCCTGATGCCACATTTCTCCTCATAGATCCCAGCCTCTCAGATAACCTGTTCTGTACATAGATTGAAAAGGTATTGAGATAGGACACATACCTGGCATACACCGTTCCCAATTTTGAACTATGCAGTGTTTTCTTGCTCTATTCTGATGACTGTCTCTGGGTCCAAGCATAGGTTTTGCATTAGCATGATCAAGTGTTCTGAGATTCCCACTCTTCTCAGAGTCAGCCACAGTTTGTTATGATCCACACAGTCAAATGCTTTTGCATAATCAGTGAAACGTAGATAGACATTCCTCTGGTATTTTCCGCTTCCAGCCAAGATCCATCTAACATAAGCTACAATATCTCTAGTACCACCTCCCCTTCTAAACCCAGTCTGCACTTTGATAATATATAAGCTACTAGAAATAATTAGAGGGTTAATTTCTGGAAACTACATTTCTATTTTAAAAGTTATTCATTACAAGAGATAGAAAAGACTTTTAAAATATATTATGAGTGTATATAAAATAGAGTGTGAATATGGATTCAAAAGAAACCATGCAATGAGCCATGGTTCCTAGCTGAAAATAGAAAATTCCAGAAAGATATCTGTGTTTCACAGACTATGCAAATGATTCCATTGTGTGTATGCATTCCATAAGAAATTATGGATAATTCTGAGAAGAATGAGAATTCAACACTTTATTTTGCTCAGACAAAACACATACATAGATAAAGAAGCAGTCATTCAAATAGAACAAGGGAACATTGCATGGTAAAAATTTAAGAAAGGTGTGCACCAGGGTGCATCCTTGCTCAAACCCTGTCCAATCTGTGTGTTGAGGAACAAATTTAAAAAGCTGAATTATACAGAGAAAAACATGACATCTGGATTGCAAGTAGGCTCATCGATAATCTGTTTTATGCGGATAGCACCGCTTTGCTTGCAGAAAGTAAAGGAGATATGAAGCACTCACTGAAGAAGATAAAAGCTACAGCTTTCAATACAGGCTACAATCCAGCATCAAGAAAACAAAAATCTCACCACTAGACCAATAGGCACCATCATGATAGATGGAGAAGAGATTGAAGAGGTCTAGGATTTCATTTTCCTTGGGTCCACAAGAGCAGCAGCTGTGAACACCATCCAAAGACAGGTTCCATGGGGAAAAGATGATGTCCAGGACTTTTTCAAAGTGCAAAGGAAAAAGGCTGTCAATTTGAAGACTAAGATGAATGTGCTTCAAGCCCTCAGCTTTTCATTTACTTCATAAGCATCTGAAAGTTGAACAACGAAAAACAAAAACCAAGGGAGAACTGATGCTTTGGAATTGTGACGTTCAGAAAAGGACTGGATACACCAAAGAGTACTGAAAGAACAAGTCTTGGCAGAAGTGCTAAAAGGTACTTCTTGGGGTGATGATGGTGAAGCTTTGTCTCAATTATTTCCAGTATGCTGTCTAGGGGTCACAGTTTGGGGTGGCGGGGAACTACACAACATCTTTATGCAGAGAGAGAATTTCCCCACTGAGATGTACTGTAATACCACAGCAAGGGGCTTGAGCAAGACTGAAATGACGAGCAGTGCTCGGGATAAAGCAAGGTCAGAGCTCAGCGTCTGTCTAGGCAGACATGGACATTTTCCCAGTTAAGTTGTGGTTGTATGCCTTTAAGTTGGCACTGGTGCTTCGCTGGTCCTCCAGAGGGTTTTCAGAGGCCGTAAATCACACAGAGATTGTTCATCCTTCTCCCTCAGTCGGTTGGATCCACGTGCCTTTGGGTTCACAGCACAGCTTCTTACCACGAGGGGCCGTGAAAGGTCCCTAAGAAGCAGACAGTAAAACCTCACACACAGTCCCCTGAGAAAATTAGTCTCACGAATGGATTCTTGTCATCTGTGTAAACACAAGCCCGTAATTATAAGTGGTACATAGCATCTTTTCAAACAGGTTGGAGTAAAGCTCAACAGACTTGTATTAGCAGCCTGAGCTTCCAAGCACTAAGTAAAAGGGATTATGGACAAGGTTGGCGGTTGTCATTTTGAGTCACTGGCATGATGTTTGTTGGGCTTCTTCTGAAAGCTTTGGCCGCACTCCTTAGTTAGATTACATAAATAACTGCTGTTATACAGACTACAATCATATTTGATGTTTATAAGCTTTTATTAAATATTGTCGTCATCAAGTATAGCTGAACAAATGGTTCCAAAGCTTACCAATCCACTGGAAAGGATGAACTTATTTATGTGTTAGGTGTCAGGAGATACATATTAATTTTTACTGAATTATTTTAGTAAAGTAACTAAAAGAAGGGAATTCTAAAAAAGAAAAATAGATGTTACAAGCAAAATCTCAAATGATTCAGCGAGCATCAAAAGAAGATGGAAGGAAGACATAGAATCACTGTGTCACTGTCACTGAATATTTCAAGAAGTCCCATATGATCAAGAGCCCAGGGTAATGAAGGAAGACGTTCAGGGCAAAACGCAAGTCCCCAGGTCACTGAGATAGGAAATGACATATTTCAATTGGGAGATGCAGCACTGGATGTGCTCACTAGACGGTGCCAGGGAATAGGAAGGACAGCTGCCTGGAGGAGTGACTGGAAGACATTCACATTTGTTCCTGTCCCCAAGAAAGAGGATTCTACAGAATATGAAAACTGGTGAACAAACTCATTAATATCACATGCAAGCAAAATAACTGCTGAAGATCATTTAAAAACGTGTAAGAGTGTGTAAAAAACTGCCAGAGTTCAACCTGGATTTAGAAGAGACTATGACACTAGTGGTAACATTGCTGATGCCAGGAGCATACTGGTGAAAAGAAAGAATACAAGAAGAATGGGCTTTATTGATTATGTAAAGGACTTGACTGTGTGGATCCTAACAAAGGATGGCTAACACTGAGAACTGAAATTCCACAACACTTAATTGTGCTTGCACAGAACCTCTCTCTACCTAGAACAAGAGGCCATTGTGGAAAAAGAACAAGGGGAACACCACATGGTTTAAGATTAGGAACACAAGGGAGCTCTGGGGGCCTAGTGGCAAGAAGCTGCGCTGCAATCCCAAAGGTGTGCAGCTCGAATCCACCAGATGCTCTGCTGGAGAAGGAGTAGCAATCTCCTCCTGTGACAGTTGGATGGATGCAATTCGACTGTACACAGCAACAGAGAAAAAAAAAAACAACACAAAACAAATAATAAGGAACGGTGTACATCAAGGTTGTATTCTTTCTCCATACCTATATAATCTGTATCTGAGCAAATTATTCGAAAATTAGATTATGAAGAAGAAAATGACACCAGGATTGACTTTACAGGATCCAACAACAACAATAACTAACAAAAATGATGGCGTTTTGGTGGCCTAGTGAGTGATAAGAAGGTGTACTACAATCTCAAAAACACGCATTTCTAATCCACCAGGTGCCTTCCAGGAGAAAAGTGGGCAGTGACCTCCTCTGTAACTGTCTCTGAAACCCCTCTGGAAGGTCAGTTAGGAGCCAGTCCCAACTCGAAAGCCAAACAGGATCACCAACGACTGACGTTGTGACAGGTTGCTTCCCGTGGTAAGGTGTCTCCACGTCAATTCTGACTCACAGTGACCCTGTGACAGATGAGAGGTAAAAGCATTAACACCCAAAAGGACATGAAGAAAGTCAGACTTCTCGGGATTGATATCAGGGATACCAGGTGACAGCAGGCAGGGGTTTCCCTGTTTCCCTAAGAGGCTTTTCCCAGGTCCTCAGGATCCAGCGAGGGCTGGCTGCTCTTCATGCTCCCGTTTTAGGAGGTTAAGGACTGGCTGTCGCACCTCTAAGGCGGCCTGCTCCTCCTTAAGGAGAAGAATGACTGTGATTCCCCCCGTTGGCCTTGATGAGTCCAGGTGTGCTTTAGGACAGCCCTTCAGCGACTTTCCTAAAGCAATAGTGCCCCTCCCCCCGCCCCACCCCTCATGCCCCAGCTTCAAACCCTATGTCATAAAAGGCTGAGGATGTGGTGTTTAGCTGGCAGGAAAGGCAGGGTTCTCTGAGGTTCTGAAGAGGAGAGAGATGGGTCTCCACCTCTCGGAAGAGGCAGGTCTCCTTCGGTGGCTGTGTGGTTAGGTCTCATCAAGTCAACTCTGACTCGCAGGGAGCCTGTAAACTACAGGTCAGAACCGTGCCCAATGCCGTGCCATCTTTATGACCACAAAATCACACCCTCATCAAAAGGATGAAAGAAGATTACCCGTTACTGATAAGACATGAGGAAAAAGCCACACATCACATCGCTGCATCACTAGAAACGGATGGTTCTCAGATGCAGACAAGTCAAGTGAGAAATAGAAAAGTACGGTAAAGAGAGGTCAATTTTTTCCTTAAGGACAAAATAGATAACACAAATATTTTCTATTAATCATTTCGTGAAACATTAGAATAGTCCTTTTTCCTGGCCGATCTCATACTCACTCACTTCCCTGTACCACATCGCCTCCCGTTTATGTCAGTTACAGGTACCTCAGGGCTGAACGGCTCTGTCAGGTTGCAAAGGCTGAGTTTTGGAAGTCGATTTACAGCTCTTCCTTTCAAGGAGTGTCTGGGGAGACTTGAACCTCCAACATGTTGGATACACATCACATATATTACCACCGCTTTCACTGGCTAAGATCATTGCCCCTTCACTTTACTCTCAGTGACTTTCACATCACCATTTATCTTGGTTCCCGGGATAGTTTTCTATAGACTCAAATCTTAAAAGGGCAGAGTTAAAATTTAATGTTATTTGAACTCTGGCTATCCGGGAACACTTTACCAAGTACACTGAAATGTGCACACCTTACGAAATTGTTTTCTTCCAAACTCAAAGGCAGCCTTAACTTATGACTCATACAGTGAAATAATGAAAATTCTCTGCTGATTGCCTCATGTGTTTTCCTTTCAATCGGTCTGTGCAGAAAATAAAACTAATATAGTGGTCGGGGGATGCTAATATATTCTGATTCAGTATTAAGATTATTATTAAAGAAATAATAATTTTGTTTGCTCATGTTATTTCCTATACACATTCATAGATTTTCATCTCGAATCTTTGGTGTAAACAATTTTCATATTTTCCCTAAAATCTGATGTTTTACAAAAATCTAACGTTTTAATAGAGATGAAAGCTATATCAACATCCGTTCCTTTCTCAAAGATGTCATTATACACTGTTGTTGTTGTGTTTAGGTGTTGATGAGGCAGGTATGACTCTGAGAAACCTTCTGAAGGACCAGAGCCCTTCCCTCTCCTGGTCCCTCTCACCACATCTGACACACTTGAGCCCACTGCTGCGGTCATTGTGTCCAGAGAGCTGGGAGTCTTCCTTTCACTGACCCTTCACCCTTCCAAACACAGTATCTCTTTCCAACAGATCAGAACCTCGTCCTTGTTTTCATGAAGCGATGGGCACAGAAAAATGCAAAGGACTTTATTAGGAAAACATTGTCATAACCGAGGTGAGAGATGGTGGGTATTTGGACAGTCTGCTTTGTTGTTCTCATGCTCTTTCCCTACAGAACGCCCTTGGCCCTTCCTTTCATAAATGGAACTGTACACGTATTTCTACCAACTGTCAGTAAAGAGAAGTGATCTGTTCTGAATGTTATGTTGAGGAGGCCACAGGATTTGCTAAAGTTATGAGATAAAAGACAAGAAAAAGATAATCAAGCTCAGGTGTATGAGAGAGAGAAGGGGAGAAATGGAGAAAAAGGGGACACACACACACACACAGAGAGAGAGAGACAGAGAGACAGACAGACATGTACAAGGTATATGCTCCCATTAAGTGAAAGAGCAGGAGTTAAGGTTTATTCATGTTACGTTATGAATATCGTTGAACAGTGAACATGTGATGTTGGCTACATAAACTACATAGACTGGAGTTCAGAGGGGAGGCCTAGGGCCAAGGTATTTCCTGGGTCACATCGACTTTGTTTTTCTCAGGCTCTTTCCCTGCACATCGTCCTCCGCCCTTAAGTTTATTGAGAGGGCTGCACACTTCTTCTTACCAAATGCCACTATAGACAGAGATGACTCGTTCACTTCTGATACTGCCATGTTAGAAAGTAAGCCTAATTGGTCCCACAGTAATCATATGTACACGTTGGCAAGTCGCTATGGTCAGTGAGTAAAAGGATGAAGCAGGGACATGACCCAGCCCTGCAGGACTGGGAAGGAGGTCTTGGTCAAGAAGTAAGTAGTCCACCTCCAGGGAGACCACCATCCCCCACAAGAGCATTTGACAGAAGGGAACGAATTCATTTCTGAAGTATAAGAGACTTTGTTGTGTTGAGGAGAAACAGCTGCTAAAGAACTGTAGCAGACAGAGACATTATGTAAAACAGGAAATAATACAGAGAAACAATGACTATTAATACCAACAGAAGCAAAAAAATGTGGAAATAGGCATTATATTCAATTTTAATAGTAAAATTTTCTGTGATAAACAAGTTGTCAAACAACAACCATTAGTGGGTCTCAAACTTATTACCACGTCACCAAATTCTCCTTAACTTTTATCCAAAATCAACTTACACCACATCTAATATGAGAAGAGATCAAAGTCAAAAGAGTCCTTAAAAATACAGTTTACAGAGTTATTCTTATGCATATTCTATCCTGTACCTCCCTGTCTCGGTTAATGGTAAATTTTTTGTGGAAAAGATAAATTTGCAATTTAGTGGTAATTGTTATGTGTGTAAAATTAATTTTAAAATCTTTATTTTCTTTGGTTATAATGATAGCATGCCAATGATGGCAGAGGGGCTGAATATTGTCATTGATGTGAACCACACAATGACTGCATAGCTCATACCAACAGAGCAGATGTGTCATAAATGATAATTAAAACTACCTGTTGGTGTTGGTCATCATCAATGATTTTATTGGGTAAGATTGAAAATAAGATTATCCTACAAAAAATGATAAGGAATTCTGGTGGCCTTGTGGCAAGAACCTGCACTGCGGTTCTGAACGCATGTGGTTCGAATCTGCCAGCTGCTCTGTGGGAAAAGGATGTGCAAGCTCCTAGTGTGTGATTAACTCCTGAAAACCCGCTGGAAGGTCAGCTGTGGGCTGGTTCTGATTCGGTGGTACTCAACATCAACAACAACAACAGATAATTACAGTAGTTTCTGCTGTCTCTTACTCAGTTGAAAGTTTGGAAATAAAGAAGGACAGAAGAAGAACTGATGCCATTGAATGGTGGTAGAGGCAAAGAGCATTGAATATCCCGGGGACGGCCCAAAGAACAAACAAGTAACCAGGCAAATATGATAAAACTTTATCTCACACACTCTGTGTGTGTTGTCAGGAGGGGTCAGTCATTGGAAAAAAACCATCACACTGGTACAGAGAACAGAGAGGAAGCCATCACGCTGGGAATGGTGGTGGGTCAGAGAACGAGAGGAAGCCCCTCAATGAGATGGATGTACACAGTGACTACAACAAGAGGCTTGAATACATCAGAGATGGTGAAGCTGACACACGAGAGGGCAAGGTGTGGACCTGTTGTTCACAGGGTCACCATGAGTCATGGTCAACTCAGCGGCACCTACCAACACAGAACAACACAGAACAGGGTCGCACGGTAAAGGGGAAGACTTGGATCTGTTGCTATCATTGGTTCACCATGAGTCACTATGTGGAATTCATTTCACAGCACCTATAGAAAAGGATATCTATCCTGCTTTATTAGAATATGTGTTACAAACTTTGTGTCAATTTTTTTTGTTGTTGTTGTTAAGTACCATTGAGTCATAAATGACTCATAGCGATGCTATGAATAAAAGACCTGAAAACTTGTATGACCTTCATTGTTTCTCCAAGTTCAAAGAGTTCCCAGAGGCAAGCTATTTTGGAAGTGGATGCCACTCATGCTTCCAAGCTTGTTTTAATTGGGAAGCTCCATCAAACGCTGTCCACCCTTGGTGACTATTATCACATTTGGCACATCAGTGTTCACAGTGTTCAGCATCACAGCAACCGCGAGTTACCGCTGTACAGCAAATGCACAGACCAGTGCTAGACCACTTAGAAGAACGTTTGACAAAAAACAATGAAAACAAGGCCTGAGGGCCACAGGTTAAAATCACCCACCTTTGGCTTGGTAGCATCACTTTCTATCTACTAGGCCAACAGAGCTCTGTGTTGCTGTGGTTATTGTTGTTAAGTGCTGTCGAGTCATAGACAACTCATACCAACCCTATGAACAAAAGACTGAGACACTGACTTTTGTCGTTTCTCCACATTCATAGATTTTTCCGGAGGCAAGCCATTTCAGAAGTGGATGTGTCACTACTTCTCTTTGTCTCCAACCAAATAATCTAAATAGAGAGCTTTCTGTAAGGCTCTCCCTCATAGTGTGATCCTAGCTGGGACAAGAGTGTGTTCCCAAAGCCCTGTTTCTGATCTCTGAGGCAGGAAAACCAGTCAGGAAACGTGAGTTTTTAACAGCCCCCCTCCAAGGTGACCTTTTATGCATGCTAGCGTTTAAAAGCTCAGTGCTGAAAGCCAGTACAGTGCATTTACTGGAATCTTCAGTGTAAGAAACCAACAAAAGCACCTGACACTGGACTGGAGGGAAAGGTGACAGGTTGTTCCACAGCTTCCAATGTTAGTGCAACGGGAGGGCTGGCAGTACGGTGGGCGTAGGCACCAAGCCACGTTCACCACAGTTCTCACTGGCTCTCTGCCTGCTGTCCCAGAGCTCGGGTCACATGTGAAGCAATCTATCAATCAAGAGGAAATATTGAGTGAGGAGGTGCAGCGTGTTCAAGGCGTGGTGAGGATTCTCCTGGTCCCCGGGCATCTGGACAGATGCTCTTTTTTGAATGATTGATTGTAAGTCTAGTCTCTGCTGGCACGATGTTACCCACAGTAAACACTCAGTGCCCTCAACTGGCTACTTACAAAGACAATGGAATACTCAACATGTGAGTCAGGCTTGAGGCTTCAAAACAGTTCTATTATGGAGACAGAGATCACATCTTTTTGGCATTCTAAAACTACACTAGCCCTGTTTTTATTTATGGCAAACATGAATTCTAGGGAAAAGAAATGACTTTTCCACAGACAGGAAAAGCTGAAACCTAGATGTAAAATGAGACTGTCCTGATCCCATACTCACACTGTGAGGTATTTACTATAATTCCTCCTAGGCTTTTGGCAATTTTAACAACATATTAAAAGATAACCTCTGGTTCTCTTTATGTAGATTTTCAAAAGTATAATGTATTTCTTAATTTTCCTATCGGAATGTCTCAAAACATTTACCGGACTTTAAATATTGTGATCTCTGCTCTTAGAAGAGGTCTCTTTAGAAACAATTTATTCTATTTTTAAGAAAGAAAAAAAAAGGGTGATGCACTTTAAATTTAGTAGTATACTTACATTTGTAACTGTTACTGATATTCTACTTTAAGGGTAAAACTGTGAAGAAATTATCTTTTCCTATGAGTCTTAGTTTTGGCATCCCACTTCCAAACAGCAGAAAGAAAGTCTGAAGTAGTGAGCTGACTATTTGACAGGTAACAAAAGGTAATGTCCAATTTCAGGTGAGAAAGAGGTCAAGTAGAAAAAAACAGGAAACACTCAGGGAAGGCCAGTTAGAAGCTGCCATAATGGGCTCTCAGATGAATAGCAAATGATAGAAAAGCCCATGGCCTGACTTTGACACACCTTAGTCCTCCAATGGATATCATTGCTCCTCAATAATTTGGAGCAGACAATACATCTCCTGATTCCCAGACTGCTGGGACCAAAGGTATTGATTGTGGATCCAAGTAAGATGAAGGTATTGATAGTTTCATTTTTTTCTCCATCTATCACGATGTTACTTATCGTTCAAGTGATAAGAATTTTTGTTTTCTTAATATTGAGATGCAATCCATTCTAAAGGCTGTATTCTTTGATCTTCTGCAACAAGTGCTTCATGTCCTCCTCCCTTGCAGCAAGCGAGGTGTACCATCTCCAACCTTGACACCACATTCTTCACAGAATCCAGCTTTTCGACTAGTTTGCACAGCATACAGGTTGAAAAGTATGGAGAGAGTATTTAGCCCTGACAAACTCCGTTCTTAAGTTTAAACCATGTAGTATGCCCTTGCGCTGTTCTCCCAAGAGCCTCTAGGGCTAGGAAGAGTAGGAGCTAAAAAATGTTAGTAATTGTTGTTACCTTTAATTTTTCTAATGTGACGATACTGTGTGATTGAATGTGGCACAAGACAGTGCAGGATGCTGTTGTTGTGTCCTATCCAGCCAGAAACAACTCTAGCTGACCCTCCAGCAAGTTTTCAGAGTCAGTTTATCTCATGGGAGGAGATGACCCATCCTTCTTTCAAGAGCAGCTTGTGGATTTGAACCACGTGCCTTTGGGATTGCAGCACAGATTTTCACCAGTAGACCACCAGAGCGCCCTTAGTGTCTTGTGGTTGTTGCTGTTGTTGTTATTAAGTTGTCTGTGGCTCATCGTGCCCTACATACCACAACTCTGAATCCTGCCCAGTCCTGAGCCAGTCTCACTGATCTACACACCTACCCTGATTACTCCAGTTACTGCGCCAATCTATTTCATATGGGGTCTTCCCCTCGTGCGCTGTCCCTCCACCCAACAAAGCATGACGTCCCTTGCCAAGGACCAATCCCTTCTGGTCACGTGCCCAAAATATGTGAGAAGGAGCTCCAAAATCCTTGCCTCCAAGGCATAACTGGTTTCACCCTCTCCAAGACAGACCTGTTGATTCTTTTGCCCATCTGTGTTCAATGGCAGGTCTGATCAACATTCTTTTCCAGCACCATAACACAAAGGCATTGACTATTCTTCTGTCGTCTTTAGCCATTGTCCAGCTCTCTGACGCATAGCAAGTAATTGGAAAGACCATGGCCTGGATCAGGGGCACCTTAGTCCCTACACCGACATCATTAGCATAGTGTTAAGCAAATGCTCATTGAAATGAATAAAATAGAATCTCTACTTTCCTCTGTGAAATTGTTTAAACCCTCAAAATAAAAAACAATTACCCATGTAAGAAATGCATACAGTTAAAAGAATATTAGAATATAAAAATGTAATCTTATCTTTATTACATGCTGCTTAAAAGTGTCCTTTGTTAATGGTAACAAATGACTATTATGTATTTTCAGGAAAAATATCACATTCTGTGGCCTCCAAGGTGTATGAGTCATGAGTCTTCAATCAAAGAGCTGTGGTGAGGAAGAAAGCTTTGGCTCTGGCCTACTCCCTCTTGAAAGAGTTCAGAACCACTCGCTGGATAAAATGTCACTGAGAGAAGTAATTGACTAAATCATGATTTGTCGTCACTAATAGAATTCTTTTAAAGCAGGCTTGTAGCTGCTAAATTACAGAATCAAGCTCAAGACCAACATGGGCTTTGACCATATTCTTTCTATTATTATTGGAGTGCCCCTGACACCTGGGATCACAACGAGTAGAAATGGACTCAGCAGAAACTAGTTTACATACCTGTCTTCAGAAAGACACAAGCATAATCTCCAATAATATTCACTGGGGCCTCTTGGAAGTTTAGACCCCAGTGATGCATTTGGACTAGTCTCAGTCACTTGCTAACAAGGATACCAGAAGAAGAGTTGGTGACTTAGGGTGTTTAAGAAGGGTACTGAATATTTCACGGGCTGCCAGGAGAAGAGGCAGGTAGGTCTTGAAGGAAGTGCAGCCGGAGTGCTCTATAGAGGCAAGGTGGGTGGAGCTTCATCTCTCTCACTTTGGACATGTTGCTAAGAGAGGCTATTCCTCACGCATAGAAAAATGGAGAGATCGTGATCGGAAGACTCTGAATGAGGAGCACAGACACAGCGGCTTCAGCAATGGGCTCTACTGTATGAGAGAGGATGAGAATGGCCTAGTGACCGACAGGGCTCACGTGTGCTCTGCTGTGCCGCTAAGTAGACTCAAAAGCGACTAATCACAACAGCATACACCAGTTCCTGGGAAGTCCACTTGAGCACATCTTCCTCCTCGACCTGAAAGGTGCAGCGTGAGCTGACTGGGCTCCACCAGGGCTCCTCTGTGAGAAGACCAGGATGGCCCTCCCGCATGCGACCGTCAGAGCTGTGATCACAACAGGAACATGACCGCCTCTTCCCACTGGCTGCCAGCACGGCTGCTGCCAGTGTTTGTTGCTGTTTCTGAATCTTCCTTACACTCAATCTTTTCCCAGGAAGCCTTTATACTACATGAGGGAAAATCATATTTCATGAAAGAATCCTGGCCAGGCAGTTGCAGTCAAGAAAATGGTCCAGCTTTATGAGAAATAAACAACAGGACGTGGCACTAGTGATGGAAACAGTCTGTAACCCCAGAATGAGATACAGAACTTCCTCTGGTATTCAAGAGACACAGCTCCCTGGACCAAGGCATGACCTCTTCTCTGAAGTCAAGGTATCAAATTGTTTTCCTGGCTGTTAAGTGCCACTGAGTCAACTACGACTCACTGTGATTCTACAAGCCCCAGATGTGAACGCAGCCCAATCCTGTACCATCCTCTTCATCTCTAATATGCTGGATACCATTGTTGAAGTCATGTGCCAATCCATCTTCTTCGGCGTCTTCCTCTCTTTTTTCTAACACTCCACATTACCAAATGATGTCTTTTCTCAAGGTTTTGCCCCGCCTGAAAAATATGCTCAAAGTATATGCGATGAAATTTCACCACCATTTCTCCTTCTCTTATGATGTTTCCCATTGGTCCAGTGGTGAGGATTTTGTTTTCTTCATGTTGGCATATAAACAATAATGAAGGTTTTAATGTTTGAAGCATTATTTTATAATAGTAAGGAATTGGAAACAAACATTGTGCCTGTCCGTGGAAAAATAGATAAGAAATTCTGGTACAATGACATAATGGAATATTGAAGATCACTAAAAATTATTAAGAATTCATGAAATTTTACACATATGGATGAATTTATCACAAAGTATGCTTTGTGCTGTAAGTTGATCACAAAAGGACAAGTATGATGTTGTCGTTAAGTGCCATTGAGTCGAGCACAACTCATATCGACCCTATAAACTAAAGATCTAAACCCTGTTTCATCTTGCACCGCCTCACACTTCCTGACACACAGGAACCACTGCAGCAGTCACTGTGCCAATCCACGTGCTCCAGGGTCATCTTCTCCTTCGCTGACCTGCGATGGGTCTGACTTGTAAATATAAAGTCCCACCCACCAGATCCTGTTTGCCCAAATAAGAGGCTTTCCACCCAGAGCTGATTGTGAATGAAACCAGAAACAGTCAATCCGCTGTTTGAAAACTAAGGTGCATCTGATTCAGTCTGCCCAATCACTTGCTGTGCATCTAAGAGCTGGACAATGAATAAGGAGGACAGAAAAAGAATTGATGGCTTGGAGCTGTGGTGTTGGAGCAGAGCACTGAACATCCCATGGACGGCCAAGAGAATGAACAGACATGTCTTGGAGAGGGTGCAGCCTGAGTGCTCGCTGGAGGCAGGAATGATGAGACTTTGCCTCACATACTTTGGGCATGTTGCTAGGAGGGGCTATTCCTTGAGGGACATGATGTTGGGAAGGGTAAAAGGTCAGTTTCCAAAACCGATTCAAGCAAAAATAAAAAAAAATTAACAGATTTCTTACAAACACACACACAAAAAATCAATTGAATCAACTAAAACCTAACACTAATCCCCAAACAAGGAAAACTAAGGTTCTAGTTCACTGGTAAATTATACCACTCAAAGAACACTGGCACCTAGAAAGAGAAGTCTGATTGTTTTCATGTTGGAAGAGACTCCCAGCTGACCCTCCAGTGGGTTTTAAACTGAAAGGAGAAGATTGCCCATCTTTCTTCCTCAGTGCACGCCTGTGGGCTGGGAGGTCCGATCACAGAACCCTGATACCAAACCCAGACTAAGGTCTCCTGAAAGAAAGGAAAGCCATAGGCCGGGATTCCTTATGAACACAGACGCAAAATTCACACGATTAGTTAACAAAAGTTAACTGAAAAAGAAGAGAATTAAGCTCTAGTATCAAGCTGGAATGGTCTGAGGAATAGAGAGGTGGTTACAGAAATGAAAAATCTATGGAATATAACACATTAATAAAGAGAGGAATAAATTACTTAATCATACTCATTGATGCTAAGAATTTGGACTTGTAGCCACCTAACTGCTGCAAACCGATGCGGAAAGAAAGCAGAGACATGAGGAAATGAGTTCAGAAAGAGGAAAGCCTGAGGAAGAGGTCCTCTCACAGCTCAGCTCTGTGAAAAGGCCCCTTTCTTAGTCTCTCTGTGGTCTTTATTTAGTTTAGGCCAGTCCTCCTAAAAAGGTTCAATCTCCAGAGACTCTATTTTCCTTATACATAAGTGTTGCCTACATAACAATGGGTAACCTCAATCTTTAAACGAAGACAAAGTTCAGACATGGCATCCTCTCCAGTGGGAGGCTGGGCCGAATTCTCTGTTTGCAGAGGGCGCCCAGGGCTGTTTGAGCTCTGATCTCAGCTGTGGCCTGGCTAACACTGTTCTGAGGAATCCACACCTAATGAGTAAGATAATAAATTTCTGTTTATGAAAGCAAAAAGTGACATTAAAAAAAATCAGTCGTTTCTAGGGAGCTATGGTGGCTTAGTGGCAAAAAGCTGCACTGAAATCTCAGAGGTATGCAGTTCAAATCCACCAGATCCTTTGCTGGAGAAGGAGGGACAATCTACTCCTGTACCAGTCAGATCCAATTTGATGGTACACACACACACACACACACACACACACACATCACATCACAGTTGTTTCTATACAGTGAGCATTTTGAAAATGTAACAAAAAATAATATTATTTATAATACTATAAGAAAGAAATTATCTTACAATCAAGGTAGCCAAAGAGGCAAGAGATTTATAGGCTGAAAATTATGAACTATGTAGGAAATATTTTTTACAAGATATAAATTATGTAGATATTTCAGGTTGATAAATTGGAAAACTTAATAAAAAAATGTCAGACATGTTCCATGAAACCTACAAGTTCAATGTCATCATAGTAAATCCCAGGAGCTCTCTTTGAAGAAATGAAAATGCTAATCCTCAAATTCACAGAAAGTGGAAGGGACTTTGAACAAATTCAAACTCAAGCTAATCGTCCTCCAGTCAGAACCAACACACAGCTGACCCTCCCTCGGTGGCTAAGATCCTACATCACGTGGGAGGAGGCTGCCTTGTGCTCCGCCATAGAGCTCCTAGTGTGTTCCAACGGCCTGGAAGGTGTGGCTTTTGTGTTAGCAGCATGACAGCATCAGGACTTAGACATTATTTACTGATTTAAGAACCTACAATGGAAGCTATAGGAATCCAGGCACTGAAATGCTTACATATATTGCACCAAAAGCATGTGCAACTTGAAAGAAGAATCCACAACTGCTTAACTTCGTAAAAACTGAGAATATTTTGTTATCAAGTATTTCATAAAGAAAGTGAAGAGATAACTTACAGAATGAGAGGAAATATTTGGCAATCATCAATCTGGTAAAGATTTAATATTCAGAATATCTAAAGAATTCTTACTATAAAGACAACTCAGAGAAAAGATTATTCAAGGGCTTAAGTAGATATTTCTCTGAAGTAACAAGCAAACAAATAACAAAGGAATGAGAAACAGATCACCATCACTGATCATTAGGGGTTAAACCAGAGTGGTATAGTACCTTTACTTACAAGTTTATCTAAAATGAAAAAATAATACTTTATAAATAAGCATTGGTGATAATGTATGGAAATTAGCATTCTTATATTCTGCTGGGGGTTTGGAGGGGAAAGAAAAAAATCATACAGATAGTGTTCCCTCAAAAAGTGAAATAGTAATTTATTGGTAGCATCAGGATGGATGGTGAAGAGATTGAGATTGTTCACAGCTTCAGTTTGCTCGGCTCCATAGTCAACACTCTTGGCACCAGCAGCCAGAAAATTAAAAAAAGTATTCTGATGGGAAAGTCTGCTGTTAGGGACCTCTCTAAAGTACTCAAGAGCAATGGTGTCTCTCTGGAGAC
>NW_006400015.1:1207373-1251029 GCF_000299155.1 Elephantulus edwardii
GCTGTTGTACATAGGGTCACTATGAGTCGCAAACGACTCAACGGCACATAACAACAAACAACAACAGTTTATAAAATGGTAATTCCACCCTTACATATACATATAAATTATTTAAAAATAGGTTCTCAGCCAAATATTTGTGTCCGAGCATTTACAGTAGCACTATTCACAATAGCCATCATGAAAAAATAGCTCAAATGCTCATCAACAAATAATGACTAAACAAAATGTGTTATTGATATATAGTAGACTACTGGTAGAAATGAATATAGTGCCACATGCAGACGCTGTGATTAACCACAAAAGCATTCCAAATTAAAGTTCCATTTTCCCAAACTTTTAAGGCTCCATGTGTATGAAGTGTTCAGAATAGTGAATCCATAAACAAAGAATTCGGGAAATTCTTCTCAGTGGAAAAGAAGCATTATAGGAATTTGAGGGTGATTTTTATTTTTTGATATAAGCTTAGTTTCATTTTTTCTGCAACTAATTTAATATCAATACATATCATTTTATAATGAAATGTTTAACTAGAGAGAAAGTATTTCACATTACTGTGATAATAATTGATAATCCACAGACCTCGTCTGTTTCCTCTTTCAGGTTGGAGAGAGAAACTTGACAGGTTCCAGATAAATATAAAAATAAATAATATAAATCACATAAATACAGAGAGAAATAGAAATAGAAATAAAAATACTAGTAGAAATATTTTCCAACATATCAAGACAAGCTAGCCATTGAAGTCACTGAAAGGCATAACAATAATTTTCTTAAGACATAAACAAAAATGTCTAACCATCTATGCTCCGTTAAAAAAAAAGTCTTAGCACTCTACTTAGGATGTACGTCTTAGGATGCAGACCTTTCTTTCTGAACAATGGGAAAAATCGAGGGATGAGTATCAGTCATTTTCTTGCAAATATGTCTCTGATTCAAGACAATAACGGAATGTGATGGTCACGTCATGCTGAATTGACTGATCACATCCAACAGGAATAGCTCACTAGAAATTAACGTACCGTTTTCAGAGCCTGAAGCAGGCAGATTTTTTGACTAGCTACGAACACGTAAGCCTTTCAGAGATGGGCGAGAATGAACAATGTAAAACTCAGATGTATGGAAGAGTAGGAGACAGTACACCATTCTTAAACTCATAATGAGCTCGGATAGCATGAAATCTAGTTC
The DNA here is from genome assembly GCF_000299155.1 of Elephantulus edwardii. Classification (NCBI taxonomy): domain Eukaryota; kingdom Metazoa; phylum Chordata; class Mammalia; order Macroscelidea; family Macroscelididae; genus Elephantulus; species Elephantulus edwardii. The sequence continues at coordinate 1,208,562 of NW_006400015.1, forward strand.
AGTAATAAGACGACAATGGACGTGAACCGTGGATCCCTAGAGTGGCAACAAGCTAACCTTTGAAAGCATTGTGAGATCTAGTTAAGAGCAAGAAAGGGGAGAAAGCTCACATTCTCTGAGCTCATTAATTGGATATTTTCACTGTGTGCAGTAAAGATCAGCTTCATTATAACTGGAAGGCTCCACTGTATCGAAAAAGAAATTGCTTTCACCAGGATATTATTTGAAACCAAAGTACAGAATTTAAATGAAAAAAGAAAGAGCTTTAAACCCTTGTGGTCACCGGGGTGGAGGGGTGATGGAGAGCAGAGGGAAGCAACAGCCTGGATTGGTTTTATTTTATCAGAATTGACTTTGAACATTAGCTGGAGGCTGTCATGTTTCTCTCGAGCTGTTGGTAATGCATTAATGATGCATTTGGAGTTCTGATTAAAAATTCAAAGTGAGAAAATAATAGCCTTTTAAGGATAAAATCAGAGCCCATGTGTTGCCATTGACCTTTATCTTCCCACACCTGTCCCAAAACGTCTCACTGCAATAGGAAAGGCTGATCTCTGTGCGTGTGTGTGTGTGTGTGTGTGTGTGTGTGTGTGTGTGTGTCTGTCTATCTACCTACCTATCCATCCCTCCATCCCTGATCAGAGTTTCTAGTTGCAAATGATAGCAAACACCTAAAATGTACTGAGAGGGTATTACATGAACAGGAATCTCCAGGTATCTTGAGCTCAGAGTTGGAAGCTAATAAACACCATGAAATCCATCCACTGCCCCACCAATCAATACTGATACCCTTGTGGGTCCCACTGCTGTTGACCATGACACATGATGCCACTGTTGGCACTGCTGCCCTGGAAAACAGGTGCCATGTCCAGGACATCCACTGTCCACATTCAGTCTGTGACTCTCACTAGCTCTTGTCCAGCGCGTGTGCCTTCAGGTCAGCAGTGGGAGGAACCCAGCAGAGATCAAGAGCTGGAGGTGTTTGGCTGCACTTTATACGGGATTCCCAGAGCCAGACCAGCTGGGTCACACCTCACAACAACTGCAGCATCCTCTCCCTGATCTGCTGCAGAGAAACGGAATTTCTACCGTGGAAGGAAGAGGCTGGTTCTTGGAAAATTCTTTTAAACAGGACTTCCCTAAACACAGATGAGGGGGTTGGCAATATTGTCAGGTGCTGTCAGGTGGCCAAGACACAGAGCAGCCTGGTGTCCAGCAGAGCACAGCCCCCCAGCTCCTGCCCCTTACAGTCACTGCTGTGCTGGGGTTCACTGTCACAGTCACCGTGTCACCTCATCCTGGGGGTTCCCTCTCCCTCACTGACACTCCACAGCAGATTTCTTACTAGTAAGATAACTTCATATTTTCTTTTACCTCATCCTTAAGGAACAGTACTACTCCCTACTCTGCCCACGTGAGGTATCATGAGTCAGAATCAATTTGATGGAATGTGGCATCCACAAAAGATGTGAAAAAGGACATTGATCTCCCACAGAGAACCTGCTAGGCTTGAACCACTAACCTCTAGGTCAGTAACCACATGCTTTACACTGCACCATCAGAGAAAATTTAGAGTCAGAAAAACACATGCACTCCATCAAGTCCATTCCCACCCATAGTGACCTTTCAAAGGGGTAAATCTTAACAAGGAGAATGAATATTGCCCATTTCTCTCCCAGGAGTCAGAGTCTGGTTGATTCTAACCAAGACGGTTGGTTACTGGCATTGTGATCTTGGGTAAGATGCCTGATATCCTTTGATCTTCCGTTTTCTCATCTGTTAAATCAAAATACTAACTACCACAGACAGACAGATAGTGTTTTTTTTTTCTTAGATAATACACTGAAAGTGCTTACAAAGATGAAGACTTAAATCACTGCATCAGTGTTAGGAATGAAAGACTTCAAAACCACACCAGCATGACTACAGACCATTCACTCCCTAACCCGGATGTAGGTTCTTGGGGACTTGACATTGTCTGAGATGATGTTAATACAGGAGTTTAGCAGAGAGGCCAGGGCCCCAGGGGATGTCCAGAGCACATGAGTTATTGGGGAGCTGCAGGGAAGTTATGTTTCCCAAACCAATTAAGACATTGGGCACTGAACACGTTAGTACTGCCTGCCGAAAAATTTGCATCTCCACATGAGATACGGTGAATAAGACTGCATTACAACAAGACCCTGAGTTGATCATTACTGTTGTCATGTGCCGTCGAGTTGCCGGTGACGCATATGGACTCTATGTACAACTGAAGACTGCCCTGAAGCCTGCCCTGTCCTGAGCCAGTCTCACTGACTCTGAAGCACCTACCCCCATTGCCTTAGTTACTGTGTCTCTCCATCTCATCTGGAGTCTTCCTCTCCTGCTCTGTCCCTCCACCCTTCTGAGCATGATGTCCTTCTCCAAGTACTGGTCCTTCTTGGCCACATGCCCAAAGTATGTGAGGCAGAGCTTCAAAATCCTAGCCTCTAAGGAGAAACCCTGGTTTCACCCTCTCCATGACAGACCTATTCGTTTTCTTGCCCGTCCATGGTGTGTTCAAGTCTCTAATGCTGATCACTATAGATCTTGATCAAACAATTTTTTTTGTTTAATATATCTACTATGGCAATTTGAAGCCCTGGAATTTTGGTTTAGCAGTTTGCTTATTTAAGGTGTGATTGGTGATAATCAGATCATCATAGGAACACACAGTGACATGAAAGAGCTGGAAGATTATGGGAACAATTACAGCAAAATCACTTCATACGGATGAGACAAAGAGAGCAATCACAGTGCCTAAAAATACACAGCTGTTGTTCACCACCGAGTTGACATTGACTCAGCGATTCCATGAACAAAAGATCTAATGCTTTTCCATAGCTATCATGGTTTCTCCAAGTTCAGAGTTTCCAGAAGTGTGTGGTTTAGGAAGTGGATGCCACTCCTGCTTCCAAACCTGTTTTACAACTGGGAGCTCCACCAAACACTGTCCCCAATGGGAAACCATTCTGGTATTTGATACCCCAATGGTACAAGGTTCAGCATCACAGCAAGCCCAGGTTAACCCAGGGCAGCACATTGACTGTACTGACTGTCAAAATACACCATGGAAAGGTAAATCAAGAAAGAAATAATAAATAATGCTGTTTTTGTTGTTGTTATGTGCTATCTCTTTGTAACTCATAGCGACCCTCTGCACAATGGCTCTGAACCCTGCCTTGTCAAGATCCAGCCTCACTGTCTCTGACACACCTGCCCCCATTACCACAGTCACTGTGTCAGTCTGTCTCATGCAGGATCTTCCTCTCCTGTGCTGACCCTGCACCCTTCCAAGCATGATGTCCGTCATCAACGACTGGTCCCTCCTGGCAAGGGTTTTGTTTGTTTTTTTTAAAAGCAAGCCAGCCATATATTGAATGCAAATTATGTCCTTGAAATTTCAAAGCACTATGGTTTTTAACAGAATAAAAATGTGACTCATTATTCTTGGAAATAGGAACACACCATAATGTTTGGGTTTTCTTTTATGAAATATTTAATTTTGAAGGGAAATTTAATTTTGTTTGTCAATATTTTCTTCAAACCAAATAGAAAACTTTTCTTGAGAGTTAATTATATTTCATTTTCTAGAATTTGTGAGAAAATAGGGCAAAGTAAGTTTCTTCGCTGCATTTTTTTTTCCTACACAAAAGAAAGTAGCTATCGATGTTTAACTTTCAGTGTTACTTTTATTTCTATTTTAAAGCATTAACTATGATTACAGGATAATTTGAATTTTGAGAGCTCATTCTCACGTCCATTTCCTTCTATTGTGCATCCGTCCTCTGTGTGTAAGTGTGTGTGAGTGTATGTGTGTGCGTGTGTGTGCGCATGGAGTGCTCACATGGTCTAGGGTTAGGAGTTGTGTGGCAAACCAAAGGCAAGCAGTTCGAATCCACATGGAATGTCCTCCACACAATGTAGAGCTTCTGAAAACCCACTTAAGGGTCAGCTCTCAGTTAGTCCACACTCGATGGTGCCCAATGACAACAAACATTGGGTTCTGAGACAGGGAAGGGGATTCGCTGATTGTTTGAGTGCAGCATTTGTGACTGAGACCAACACAGACCCCCAGTGCTAGCTTGCATGGCTGGCCAGCCTCTGCCTCGTGGTCTTGCTACCTCTCACTGCCGTCAAGTAGGAACTGGCTCCAAACTGAACTTCAGGTGAGTTTTCTGAGGTTGTAAATCACACAGGAGGAGAGACTGCCCATCTTTCTACTACAGAGCAGCTGGTAGATTCGAACCACCAGAGAGGTGTTGTGGTTGAATTAGCAGCTCAGCTCTGTACAGACCAGGCCACCAGGGTGCACTCAGTCATCCACAGACCACTTTGTGAGTCACTGGAGGGCCCACACTCAGGCCTGCGCAGGGATCCTCACAGTCCTCCACCGTCTCTCTGAGCCACTCACCCTGCATGTGAACTTCTTCCTCCCACTTTCTCAGAAAGGCCTGGACTGATGCCCTTAAACTAAGGCAGCAACACGCCACACCTGCCACTCTCGAACCCACTGTCTTGTCATCTCAGAGGCATTCACCCGTACGCAAAACTATGTTTGTGTTTATATAGTTATCAATCCCATCCTAGATACAATTCCAATAGGAAAAGATTTGACGTTTTTACCATTAGGCCTTAGTAAGATGAACAATTTGGGGGTCACTTCATGATGGATAGAGAGGAGATTTAAACTGTCAACAGCTTCATCTTGCTTGGATCCACAATTAACACCTGTGGTACAAGCAGACAGGAAATAAGGAGACACGTTTCTCTGTGAAAATCTGCAGTTAGGGACCTTTCCAAATTATTGAGGAGTAGTGATGACAGTCTGAGGTCTAAGGTGTGCCTGATTCACACCATAGTCTTCCTGATTACTAACTATATATACCTCTGAGACCTGGACAATGAATAAGGATGATAGAAAAAGAATTGACACCTTTCAGCTGTGGTGTTGAAGAAGGGCATCGAACATCCCAAGGACGGGTAAGAGAATGAACAAATATGTCTTGGAGAGGGTGCAGACAGAGTGCTTTTTTTGGAGGCAAAAATGATGAGACTTCACCTCACTTATTTTGGGTATGTTGCTTAGAGGAGCTATTCCTTGGAGAGGGATATGATGTTGGGCAGGGTGGAGAGTGAACGAAAGAGAGGAAGACCCTCGAGCAAGTGGGTTGACACAGTGACTGCTGCAGTGGGCTCTTGTGTGTCAGGAAGTGTGAGGATGGTGCAGGATAGAACAGGGTTCAGATCTTTTGTTCATAGGGTCAATATGAGTCATACTTGACTCGATGGCACCTAACAACAGTAAGGACAAAAAATACTTGCTACTTTTGTTATATGAGCTATGACATGAAAACAAAATTACTGCATTTTCAACCTCCTTGGGTATGGAATTGTAGGAGTGTTACAGAGCCTTTGAAAAAAGCTAGCAGTTGTTATATACATTCTAAACCAAGAGGAATCCTTGAGCCTAATACGTGTAAGTCTTTGACTGCATTATATCTCAGCTATAGTTCAGACTGTTAATGAAAGGAGGGAATTTTAACATCAATAATTTTTTTAAAAACTTTTAATATTTTGGAAATCTGTTCTCAGGCCTTGAACTATATTTGCACCGATTTTTTAAATATGATGCCACCCTATCCCATCCAATGCTGTGAGCTTGTGTCAATAACGGTTCATCTAATTCTTAAAGCCAGTGCTCAGAGGGGAACATAAGTGTTTCCTCTGGCTCCTTGCAGAAAGAAATGACTCCAGGGACAAAAGAACAATAGATCAAATGTGAGAACACGCATCTAAAACCAAGAAGAAACAAAGACAGCCTGATAGTGACTTTTAAGGAAAAGATGTTTACTGATGAAAGAGGAAAAGAGACAAAGGATTTTTCTGAATAAATAGTTCCAGAGCTTAGTTACGCTTGAAAAGTCTACCCATTTAAATACTTGCTTTCATATTGTCATCCAACAATGACTATAAATTCCAAGATAGCACACACACAATAACAAAAGATATTATATGTCATGTAACTGAAAGAGCAAAATGTAAAGCACATGGTGCTACCACCTCCAAAGGGAACTCAGAGGCCAGTTCCACAGGGAGTTGTGATGCTTACCCTGAAAGTCCTCCTCCTCACAGTTCAAACCCACCAGCTGCTCCGAGGACAGATGTTCTCTTCCAGGTGATTTACAGCCTCAGACAATCCAAAGGAAGACCAGTGGTGAGTTGCTCTCACTCAGACAGCAATGAGGATTGTTTGGGTTTTGCTTTTGCATTTAAAATTGCAATTATGTAGGTATAGTATATAGAGAAAACAAGAATAAAGATTTCATTACATGAAATATACTATTTAATCATACTATTGGATTGAGAGACTACATAATACAAATAGGAAGATGAGTCCCAAATTTGTTGAGATTTCAGTCAATATTTCAAATGCACTATGTGGTAAAAATTTAGAAAATAATTACACGCTGCTGTTGTTGTTAGGTGTCATTGAGTCGAGTAGGACTCATAGTGACCCTGTGAACAAAAGATCAGAAATCAGGCCTGTCCTGCGCCATCTTCACACTTCTCAACACGCAGGAGCCCATTGCAGCAGTCACCTTGTCAATCCACCTGGTTGAGGGTTTTCCTCACCTTTGCCGACCCTCGACCCTTTCCAGCATCATGTCCTTCTCCAAGGAATAGCACCTCCTAGCAATATGTTCAAAAGATGTGAGGTGAAGCCTCATCATTCTTGCCTCCAGACAGCACTCTGGCTGCACCCTTTCTATAAGATGTATCTATTCTTTTTCTCGACTGTCCATGGAATGTTTAGTGCTCTTCTCCAACACCACAGCTCAAAGGCATCAATTCTTTCTGTCATCCTTACTATATGGTAAGATCAATTTTACTATGGGGTAAAATTTTATAAAATAATTGTTAGGTAAAACAGGCACAGAAACTGAAAGTAAGCTAAGAAACTTTTACTGGGGTTTGGCTCTCGAGTGTAGTTCTCTGACCCGGGCTGAAGAGAGAGGAAGAGACAGAGAAGGGCTAGCAGGACAGGTCAGAGAAGTTCACATGTGGTGTGAGGAAGAGCAGGCCTTTTAAAAGACTTGGGGAGGAAGGGGCTGTCACCTAGAAGAGGAAGTACTCATGTAACTCGTTGGTTTGCTGCATCTGCCCCAGCACTGCTGGTGATATCTGATGATGCAATTAAGCGGGCAGTCTCTCATCAGAGGAAGTGGTCCTGGGGCATGCTGATTGGCTGTGGCTACTGGCACTTGGTGCTGATGCTGTCAGGCCAACTTTTGGTGGAGGAAGTAGTCATGTGTGTAAGTCAGTACCACAAGCCTAACAATAATTACATATACCTATAAATTTTATTTATAAAATTTCTCTATGAGGAGAAGTGTGGCGTCAGGATTGTTGGAAGATCTATTAACAATCTGCATTATGCAGATGACACAATCCTGCTTAATGAAACTGAGGAGGACCTGAAATGCTTGCTGCAGAGGGTCAAGGACTGCAGTCTTTGGTATGGATTGAACAATGTCAAGAAGACAAAGATTCTCACCACTGGACCAATTGGCAGCATCAGGATGGACGGTCAAGAGATTGAGATTGTTAACAACTTTAGTCTGCTTGGCTCCACAGTCAACACTCTTGGCACCAGTAACCAGGAAATAAAAAAAAAAATGTATTGCGAAGGAAAAGTCCCTAAAAAGTTAGGGAACTCTCCAGGGAACTGAAGAGCAATGGTGTCACTCCGGAGACTAAGGTGTGTCTGATACAGGCTATGGTCTTTGCAATCACTTGTTATGCATCAGAGAGTTGGACAATGACCAAGGAGGATAGAAGAATTGATGCCTTAGAGCTGTGGTGCTGGAGAAGAGTATTGCAAGTACCCTGGACTGCCAAGAAAACAAACAGATTCATCCTGGAGAGGGTTAAACTGGGCTGCTCTTGGAGGCAAGGATTCTGAGGCTCCGTCTGACACACTTTGGACATGTTGTGAGGAGAGACCGGTCCTTGGAGAAGGACATCATGCTTGGGAGGGTGGAGGGACAGCGCAGGAGGGGAAGGCCCTCTATGAGGTGGATTGATTCAGTGACTGGGATAATTGGGATGGGTGTGTGGGAGGCAGTGCGATTGGTACAGGATAGAGCCGGGTTTAGGGCTGTTGTACACAGGGTCTCTATGAGTCGCAAGGAACTTGACAGCACATAACAACAACATCATAAATTTTATAAAATCATTAGGAGAAAAAATTCTCCCAAATTTAATATGAAAATATCTTTCTTGCACATAATTTTAATGTGAATTATTTCCCAAAAATGCCCCTGCAAATTTAATTTGGGAAGAAGATATGTGATTCAAAATAAATTCCAAAATGATTAAAGAACATGTTGATGTTATTTGCCATAGCCTCTGGGCCATCTCAGAGCTGACCTGCCGGTGGGTTGTGATAGGCCATCTACCACACAGGAGGTGATCTTCCAACACTCTCTTATAGCTGGTGGAGTCGAACCATGGACCTTTGGGCTGCCAGCACATTGCCTTACTGCTAGAAGAAAAAAAACCAACCCAAAACATATGTGCAGAATAAGTATATAAACAGAACATTTTAATCTCGAGGTCTTTTTATGCACGATTCCAAAGGCAAAAGTTATAAAAGAATGTATTGATAAAATTATCTGTTTTCACACATATAGCATGAAACTTTTAGAAAAAGGTCTATTCTGTTAATAATTTCCCTTTACTCATCTTTTTAGAACTCATCAACCTTACCATAAAATAGTATTATACAATTTGGAAAAGAACAACAACAACAACAACAAAAAAGGCTAGTTTCTCCCAACTCTTCCTACACAACTGATTCCATGGTTGTCATTTCGGTGGATTTCTTTCCACACATCTTTCCTGCATTGACCCACATTCAGAATCAAGAGTTTCCGTTTCCTTTTACATGTGTTGTTTCTATCACCTACTTTCCTCCTAACAGTATGCTCTGGGAACACTTTTGTCTTTATATTCGACTATTTATACCACATTTTCTACTACACTGTTCACAGTAGATATACAGGGAGCTCTGGTGGCTTAGTGGTAAGGAATTGTGCTTTGACCCTCAGACCAGCAGGGCTCCTTACTCACAGTCTCTATCCAGTGGAGCTGCTGGTAGATTGGAACTGCTAGACATTACAACATCAAGGACATCTGTCATCTACTAGCAATGTCTGCATAGAAGGAGGGTGAGGAGATGGTGATGAGCTTGCTATTTCTAGAAACTGGAGCTCTTCAAACTCCCTTAGCGTTGTTGTTGTTGTTGTTGTTGTTGTGTGCCGTTGAGTCGCCTGCGACTCATAGCGACCCTATGTACAACAGCCCTAAACTCCGCTCTGTCCTGTGCCAATCGCACTGTCTCTGACACTCCCATCCCGATTACCCCAGTCACTGAATCAATCCACCTCATAGAGGGCCTTCCTCTCCTGCGCCTTCCCTCCACCCTCCCAAGCATGATGTCCCTCTCTAAGGACCAGTCTCTCCTCACTACATGTCCAAAGTAAGTTAGACGGAGCCTCAGAATCCTTGCCTCCAAGGAGCTACCCGGTTTAACCCTCTCCAGGACAAATCTATTTGTTTTCCTAGCAGTCCATGGTATTCTCAATACTCTTCTCCAGCACCACAGCTCAAAGGCATCAGTTCTCCTTCTATCCTCCTTGGTCATTGTCCAACTCTCTGATGCATAACAGGTGGTTGCGAAGACCATGGCCTGTATCAGACGCACCTTAGTCTCCAGAGAGACACCACTGCTCTTCAGCACTTTGGAGAGGTCCCTAACAGCAGACTTTCCCATGGCAATGCGCCTTTTAATTTCCTGGCTGCTGGTGCCAAGACTGTTGACTATGGAGCCAAGCCAACTAAAGCTGTGTACAATCTCAATCTCTTCACCATCCATCCTGATGCTGCCGATTGGTCCAGTAGAGAATGAATTTTTAATTTGAAATCTATTGCACATTAATGTTTTGGCAAATGAATTTTATTCTTTCGTTTTTAGCCATCTTCAGTTGCTGAATCTTTTCCTCAACATTTGCGCTGATGGCTTGTCCCCGCCTCTCGAAGGGTGATCGTAAACACTATGCAGACCAGCACCAACGCACCACCCACACTTTGTGCAGAAGTTCTCCACAGCACTGGCGAGTTGGCTCATTGATTCAAAATGGAGATATCTTTTTAAAAACATTTAAGCCCAACTATGCTAAAAATATGAATGGCTTTACTCAGAGTATTTGCAATAATACTGTACATCTTTTATCAAAGTCACCTTGTGTAATACTAATTACTGAGTATATTTGTCTGTGTGGATTATTCATTTTTTATGTCACAAATCAAAACCAGAACTTTCCTTGCTACTCTCGATCTTGTTTCTCTATCAGTGAGTTGATATTTAGTGCATTTCATAAGTCTACGTACTCAGACACACACAAAATGTCTCGACTTTTACTTTCCTTGTGCATTTAAAATACATTTTTTTTTTCAAAAAGAAACTATCATTTGACTCAAATCTTGGGAAAATGTTAGCTTGGCATTCTGTGTATCAGGAAACAAAGAACTAAAAGAATTCCAGCCAGGAATCTTTTCCAAAGAGCTAATTAACTATGAGTATCAGAAGCCAGCAGTATTGCCCAATCTCACCCGGGTGAGGCAGGCCTTATTTCCCTGTAATACACTCCCAGGCTGTGTTAACAGTTAAAATCTGGCAGGAGAAACCCAGAGGTTGAGTTTTTAGTGTTGTTTGACTGTCCGAGGGCGGCATCAATTTCTGGCAGTGATAATATATGCAATAGCTTTCCGGCAGGACACAGCCATCGGTTCCTGGCAGAGCCACTGAACAAGGCTTTTGTAAGCAGATCCCTATCATTCTTGACAGGACTAACATATGGCTTTGAATTTCTGGCCAAAGCCTCCCTCACGGTTCCTATCAGGAAGACCGTCCATGCTCACTGGCCTCACCTCCAAGTGATGGAAGGATTTAATTCCTGGAAGTACATGGCCACGGTGATTTGCTATAGAACACATTTCAAAGTTGGTTTTCTGCCAACATAAAATTCTATAGGTCATGTCAAGGCCAACACAGCAGTTACTTTTCAGCAAGAACTATCTAACCCATCTTTTAATAGCCTTGTATTCACACTTTGGCCGTGTTCCTAAGTATTTCCACGCGCAGAGAGTGTAAATGAAATATTTTCTACATTAAAGAATACTGTGACCATGGAACGTGCTTTGTGCATTTGCCTTTGTGACTGTGTGCACAGTGGCACTTGGAGCTTGTCTGTCTCAATGATTACAAATCCTTAAAAAAATGATCATAACATGCTTGAGCATTTTGTTCCTACCAAGAGTTGAAAAGAAAATTTAAGCCTTTCATGTTTTCATTCTGACCACAGACTAATTGAGCAGCTAAAATGACTGCAAATTCCTGGAGAGAGAGGGTTGGCTTTTCAAGGGTTCCATGTAGCACAGAAGGCAGCAACGTGCCCTCCCCTAGGGTGGAAGTAACATCCCATCTTCTGGGATTGGTACTATGCACAGAGCGTGTGTTTAAAATAAGGTTCTACCCGTGCTCCAGTACACTGATGTGATGATTCACATCACATCACATTTTCTGCCCTTCGAAGCCTGATACAATTTTCCAAGGAACCACCTCTCTTAGCAACATGCCCAAAGTGTGAGAGTTCATAAAACATTGCCATGTTGACCTCCAAGGAGCACTCTGGCTGTACGCTTTCCAAGACATACCTGTTCGTTTGTTTGGCAGTCTATGGGGCATTGAGCGCTCTTCTCCACCACCACTGCTCAAAGATATCAATTCTGCTGGCCATTCGTATTTATTGTCCAGCTCTCAGATGTAGGGCAAGTAATGGAAGACATCATGGCCTGAACCAGGCGTACCTTTGTCTTCACACTGGTATTATTGCTCTTCAGTATTTTGGAAAGTCCCCTAAAATTGAACTTTCCCAAAGCAATACGTCTTCTTACATCCTGACTGCTGGTACTAAGGGTGTTTATTGTAAATGCAAGTAAGACAAAAGCATTCAGTCCTTTCTCAATCTATCCTGATGTTGCCCACTGGCCTAGAGGTAGGGACATTTGTTTTCTTGATGGTGAGATGCAGTCAATATTGAAGGCTGTAGTCTTTGATCTTCTGCAACCAATTGTTCAGGTCCTCCTCACTTTCAGCAGGCAAACTTCTGTCCTCTGCATAGTGAAGGTTGCTGATGAGTCTTCCTCCAATCCTGAGGCCACACTCTTCTTCATAAAGTGTGGCTTCATGAATTATTTGCTCAGCATAAAGAATGAATAAGCTTGGAGAAAAGATACCGCAGCACACACACTCTTCTGGTTATAAACCATATGGTGTTCCCTCGTTTCTTTCAGAAAACAGCCTCTGGGTCTAGGCATAGGTTTCCTATGTATATAATTGAGTGTTCAGGGACTCCCATTCTTCTCAATGTTTGCCACAGTTTTTTGTGATCAAATTCAAATGCTTTTGCAAAGTCACACACACAGACATTCTTCTAGTATTCTCTGCTTTCATCCAGGATCTGTCTGGCATCAGCAATTACATCCTTGGTGCCATGGTCTCTTCTAAATCCAGCTCGAACTTCTGGTCATTCTCTATCAATGTACTTACTAAGCATCAGAGAAACTTTTCGGGTAATGTGTACGTTATTATCTCATTTAAACGTGAGAGAAATCATCCTTAGCTCCTACACTCATTGCAGTCAATTTAAAATCAGCCCCTTGTTGACTCTGCAGTTAATATTTGAAGGCTGCAAATTGTACAGGAAAAGATTGGCCATCTTTCTCCTGCAGACCCTCTGGTGGATACGAACCACCAGAGAGGAATGATCTTTGTGCTGGCAGCACAACTCTTTTATTTTCCCTTCCTCTTTTTTAAATTAATTTTAGTGAAAGTTTACAGAGACTGTGCATTTCCATTCATTCATTCATTCTTACACTTTTCTCCCTGCCCAACCTCCTCCTCCCCAGGTAGCTCTTCTCTGTGAAAAGTAAAATAAAAATTCTTTCATTGTTATAAAATCCCGCCCCCTCCAAGACCACTCCACTATGCAGCCTTTGTTCTGCACTCCTGTCATGACAGTAATACCTAATCACATATCCCTTTTAAACAGTTCTCTCCCTTATCTATTTCAGTGCAGTATACATAATTTATCCCATCTTTCTCAGTCTCCCCTCAACCCTGATGTCAGTCCTGTTTTACAACAGTGGCATTATGCAGTATTGGTCCTTTTGTGACTGAGATATTTCACTCAGCATAATGTCCTCCAGGGTCACCCATTTTGAATAATATTTCATGAGTTCCTTGTTTTTCAATGCAGGATAGTATTCCACTGTGAATATACCACAGCTTGTCTAGCCATTCCTTTGTTGATGGGCACTTAGGTTGTTTCCAATCTTCGTTATTGTGAACAAAGACGTGATAAACATGGGTATGCATCTATCTGCTTGAGTGGTGGTTATGGTTTCTTTGGGGTATATTCCCAGTAGTGGAATTGCTGGGTCAAATGGTATTTCTATTTGCAACTTTTTGAGAAAGCACCATACTGCCTTCCATAGTGGTTGCACCATTTTACACTCCCACCAACAATGAATAAGGGTTTCCAGTTTCTCCACAACCACATCCAAAAACTTCTCCAACAGTGTAAAAAGGGAAGCCACAGATTGGGGAAAAATATTTAGTAATGGCATGTCAGATAAGGGACTTATATCTAGAATTTATAAAATACTTGAGCACCACAACAAGATAAACAACCCAATAGAAAAATGGACACAGGATATGAACATACTCTTCACCACAGAAGACATTTAGATGGTGAACAAACACATGAAGAAGTGTTCAAAATATCTATCTCTGAGATGCAAATCAAAACAATTATGAGATATCATCTCATCCCAGTAAGAACACAAAAATTCAACAGAACAGCAAACAACAAATGCTGGCGAGGTAGCACAACTCTTTACAGGTTGTGCCACCAGAGGTCAGAGCCAGAGATCAAGTCCAGAAAGGCAGGATCAAGGTAAAGACCCATCCCCTTTTGGAGGCCGCTACTTCCTCCTGCTCCCTGAGAATGCACTGAAAACATGTCATTCTCCAGTCTTTCTAGTGCACAGGCTTTGCTGAATCCATTCTCCCTTTCCTACCATCCCCAAGCACCCATGGTAACTTCATTTGGAATTAAGAATATCAGATATCAACACCAAATACCTAGTTTTAAAGCTCATTATTTCTTTTTTTATAGTAAAAAAACTATTTAAAAAAGTTAAAAAAATTAGTAAATTGATCTTCTGTTGGAATCTTTCTTTTCCTCAAAAAAGTAATTTTAGGCTACTGGTTAGTCTTAATCGAAGAAATTTTCACTGTATCATACAGTGAATAGGCTTGAGCTTCCTATTTGTATTTATTTTGCTCAAGTTTTAAAATATGACATGCAAACACAGAAAAAAATGCACATAGAAAAACATATATACGTATGATGACTTCTTGCAGATAAATTTTGCATCCTTCTGAAACAATTCAAATGCCCTCCACAAAGGAAAGGATTGAGAAGTTGTGGCACATTCACATAATGGAATACTATGTAATACTGTGAAATAATGGACTGTTGTTGTTTTTAAGTGTCGTCGAGTCGCAGGCGACTCATAGCGACCCTATGAAGGAGAGTCCTCGACGCTTGGGTGCCTTTCATCCTCTCTCCAGGTTCACAGGGTTTCCAGAAGCAAGCTATTACGGAAGTGGATGCCATTCCTCCTTCCAAAATACTGGATTACTATGTAATAATATGAAAAGAAAATGATATGGAAATAAATAATATGAACTATCGTAAAATACTATATAACATGAGTGAGTCTAGAAAGAACTATGCTAAAAGAAATAACTCAGTCTCACGGGGGAAATATTACACAAAACCATGAAATTAAAAGGATATTGAGATGTGGATAAGTGTTCAAAAGGGAATAGGGAAGCGAGAAGGGGGCAGACAAGTGGAAGAAGAGAAATCACTACAACATCAGAAGTTAATGGGTGGATGAAGAAATGTGAAGGATTAGGAAAGGTTCAACCGGCACTTGCAAAGAATGGATGGTAAAAGGTATAGATGAATAGAGATTTTATGAATTACTGTGCGTATTAATGATTGTATAAACAAAAATATACATGAGAAAAACAATACGTAGATGACAGATTATATAATACATAATGGACATTCATGCAACACAATGTATATGAATCATCATATACAAACCAATAAAATAAGAAAAAAAATGAAAAAGAAGCCATTCCAGACCACAGTCCAAACTATGAGCAAAACCCAGTGATCTCACCTTCACTATCAGCGACCGTGTGACCAGGACGGGCAGGACACTGGCTTGGAACAGCTTTTCTGGAAATGGCCATTGAACTGAAGTCCGAATGATGAACAACAGTCAGCCATAGAGACCTGGGGAAGGACGGTCCCGCAGCAGGTGAAACAGAGGATGCATCTCCACAGGTCGGACATCAGCAAATGGCTGGGACTGGACCCTACAGGGCGTGAGAGATGAGACACAGAGATTACGACAAACTGGGATTTAACAGGAGTTCTGGGGGAGCCAAGCTTGGTGCTTTGTGCTGGTAAGAGGTTTGAATTCCCCAGCAGCTCTACTTTGTCAAGATGGCCAGTCTCCTTCCTCTAAGACCTCCAGCCTTCAGATTCAGAGGGAGAGTCACTGTTTGAACTTACTCAAACGCAAGGGGTTTTGAGGAGAAGCCAGAATCTTCACTTGCAAGGAGCTATTCACAGACAACTGGCCTTTTGATTCGTCATACCGTGCAGCCTGCATGTTGCTGTGATGCTGGGAGTTGCCCACTGGTCCTCGAGACACCAGGCGGCTCACCCACGGTGGACAGGACACTTCCAGTCTATGGCAGACGAGGTGGGGACAAGACTGCACGCCTGCCCTGAGACCTCACTGCCTGGCGGCCAGACTCTATGGGCACCAGAACTACCCCCGCCCCGGGCAAGTTAGTGAGTTCATGAGCACTGACATTCAGGGAGCTTCGGAGGGGACCCCAGAAGGAGTTGCCCTGCTTCGGGAAAGGGCAGACCTCTCTGCATGTCCAAGTCCACCAGCTTCTCTGTTAGAGGAATCCGGGCAAGCTCCTTGATGTGACCTGTGGCCTCCAGAACTCACCGGAGGGTCAGCTGTGGGTCACTTCTAGTTCCACAGCAATGGAATATGGTCTCACAATACGTTTTTCTGTCAGCTTCCTGCAATACTGCATTTCGTGCCCTGAGAAGTTGTAAATCAATGTCTCTGTTTGTGGACTGGTTTTTCTCCAGGTTATCTTACCTACGAGAATACTCTAAAGCAGATGACATTTTACTTGCTCCTCATAAATACTCCAGACCCTTTCCTTCTTGTCTTTTGCCTTTCATCCTAAAAATTAAGCTGATGTCAATCTTTTTTGCACTAATAAAGAAATTCTAATGTCTTCACTTCTCATTGAAATGTAACAATTTTACTTTGTTTTTGTATGATGCCGAGGATTGAATTTTTACCATGATTTTTAATATTGATTTTGTTAGAGAGTTTTGTCTATTTTTCAAATCAATCATTCACTGTATTTTCATGAATGTCAGAGCTTCTGATTGTAACTCCTTGGTTAGATTGTTAGTCTTTCTGAATATCAGAAATTAAAGGGGAAAAAGTCTAATAAAAATGATGCCACCTGATTGCTTTTGTGCCTATTTGAAATAGAAAATTCTTGAAAAACCCCTATACGAAAACATAATTTTAAACAATCAAAAATTATCTAAAGTGTTCACATAAAATGGTTCATCACAGAATGTTGTATAAATTAGAATGTCAGGAATCACAAGGGTGAGTTCTGTTTAGCTACCTGATTCTCAGTTACTGTTATGCCACTAATTAGCTATATAATTCAGTTTGGTAGAAATAAACCCATGTGTCTGTTCAATCTTTATGCTAAAAAGATTATTCAAAACACTGGACTCTATGAGAAGAGCGTGGAATCAGGATCAGAGGAAAATTCATCAGTAACCTTTATTATGCAGATGACACAACTTTTCTGCTGACAGGGAGAAGGACTTTAAGCACTTGCTGCAGAAGATCAAAGAAAAGAGCCTTCAAGATGGATTGCATTGCATCTCAACATCAAGAAAACAAAAAAGCTCAGCACTGGATGGATAGGCATGGTAGATGGAGAAGAGATTGGAACGGCCAACAACTTCATGTTCTTTGGATCCACAATCAACACCCTTGGTACCAGCAGTCAGGAGATCAGGGCGCATATATATCACTGGGCAGTTCTGGAGTCAGGGACCTCTCCAAAGTATTGAGGAGCAATGATGTCAGTTTGAGGACTAACATGCACCTGATTTAGGCCACAGTCTTTTTAAATCATTTGCTTTGCATCTGAGAGCTGGACAATGAATAAGGAAGACAGAAGAAGAATGGATGCCTTTGAGCTGTGGTGTGGGAAAAGAATCCTGAATATTCCACGGACTGCCGAAAAAACAAAGACATAAGTATTGGAGGAAGTAACAACCAGAGATCTTTTTGGGAGAAAAGATGATAAAGCTTTGTCTCGCACAGTTTGGGCACATTGTTAAGAGAGGGTTTCCTTGGAGAGCGGCATGATGCTTGGAAAGGTGAGGGAATGGTGAAAGATAGGAAGATTCTCAACCAGAAGGACAGACACACTGACGTCAGGGGTGGGCTGACGTGAGGACGGCAGAGGATAGAACAATATTCATATCTGTTGTTCATAGGGCTCTGTGTGCCATACTTGAATTCACAGTACCTACCACATCAACTCCAACTGAAGAACAGGGGGAGAAAGAGGAGGAGGAAATGAAGAAAGGGAAGAAGACAGGAAGGAACAAAGAAAGAAATGAAGAGATAGTTGTTGGTGTGGGATTCTATAAGAAAACCATATGGTGTAACCAGCCGTCTGTACCCGTTTTCTCACAAAGCAGCAAGTCTGTGGAAGCAGCCACCCTTGATCCATTTCTGTCATCGTAAAATGTAGATGGTTCACTTTAAGTTAGACATTCAGTACACTGTGCTCACATTCTAACGGGAACTCAGTTATTTATTGTGTTCTGTTGGGGTACTATTTTCCCCCAAACAGTAGACACAAATCCCGCAAGACAGAACACCTAAAACTCAAGCTCCTCTGTCACATCCAGCAGAGTAAGTAAGGAGACTACACGACTTGCTTGTGTGTAGGCTTCCGTAGTCCTTTTCTTGATCAGAACAGTTTACAAATTGGAACAGTTTAATGTCATTTTCTTCTTTTTTGCCGCCTCCTTTTCCTATACCATCTGGATAGGCAAACCCAATTAGCACATGCTGAAAACTACCAACACCTTCCCCAACATTTAAAAGTTTTGGCCAACATTACAAGTTACTGTATCACCTAAAAGCTTATTGGCTATATCACAAGAGATTAAAATAGGAATTTATCATGTGATGTCATCATTTACCAAGTACACCCGTAGGCACACAGAGCATAGAATACAACTGAATTTGGAAAGCCACACATGTACTGAGTTCTAGGATCCGTGCAGTCAATCTCTGTAATGTTTGTCTTCATCTTCTTCACTTACACAATGGAAGCAAGACCCCTGTCCTGAAAAGTCCAAAACTTGATCGGAAATGGTCTTCCTTCTGGTGATGTATCAACTCTGTGAGGTGATCTTAGAAAGGGCACAGATAAAGTCTCCAATTATACATTAGAAGTTTCATAAACTTCCCCAGTTCCTTTACTCAGTGGTCCCCAAGGCTCTTCAGAACTCAGCCATCATTGCTGGCTCAGCGATTATATAGACCTGACCCTGGCTCTCTATTGCACACCAGTTTCTCTCTTCTATCTCAGTAATACCAACAGGAAAACATTCTCTGGGCTTTATGTTTCTCTGATAGGGTTTAATCTGTTTTCTTTTCTTCCTCAGCACAGGTTCCCTATACCTTTCATGGTTATTTCCTTTACTTAAGAGGCTTAGAAAATATTCTATTTCCCAGGGTCCCATACAGTTGGGTGTGCAGACATAGTTCAGACTCACCATTTAGATGCATTCACGTGAGCCTTGAATCCATCATTTAAAAAAGTAGAGACACAGGCAATAACCCACAAGCCACCTTGTTTTCATAAGAAGAAGCCACAGAGTGCTCTAAGCACCCCCGGATTTGGCAGAAGCTCCCTGATTTCTACAGCTCCAGTAATTTCGTCAAAAGATACTCCATTTTTAAATATTTTTAACAAGAACCACACTTCCACACCTCTCAATGGGACAATTTTTATAGAATTTCTCTGAAACCTCAGTAAAGCTCTGCACAAAATTAAACAGGTTCATTTTTAAAATACCTAATGGCATTCAGACTGACACAATCATACTATACTCCACTGACTGTACAATGGCCTTGATATCAAATGACATCTTTGAAATGATGTAAATAAACTCATATATTCTCTTTTCTTCTTCTTGTACATATGGAGATGAGAGCATAAGGAATTATTCTGGATTCAAAAGTATCACAGTTGTTCAATAACGTTGCTTATTCAGAATTTCTTGGCATCAAGTAGATCAATCTAATACTATTTTGGGTACCTACTTGTGTAAATGACTATATTAAGATTATGCCACACACACACACACACACACACACACTCTTACATGCTCATGCACATAACATGACATTAGTTTGTCTAGTATATACATTTGCTTCAAAGGTCAATGGACACCAGCCCTTCAGAATCCTCTTCTATTCCTGGTAAAATATTCAAAATGTAAAAGCTTCTAATAAGCAGCCAGGAAATCAGGAGACGAATTGCATTGGGAAAGTCGGCTGTGAGGGATCTCTCAAGAGTACTGAAGAGCAACGATGTCAGGCTGGAGACTAAGGTGTGCCTGATCCGGGCTATAGTCTTCACAGTTATGTGCTATGCATCAGAGAGTTGAACAGTGAGTAGGGCTGATAGAAAGAGAATTGATGCCTTTGAGCTGTGGTGCTGGAGAAGAGTGTTGAATATACCATGGGGTGCTAGGAGAACAAACAGGTTTGTCCTGGAGAGGGTGAAGCCAGAATGCTCCTTGGAGTCAAGGATTCTGAAGCTTCATCTGACATATTTTGGGCATGTTGCAAGGAGTGACTGGTCCTTGGAGAGGGACATCATGTTCGGCAGAGTGGAGGGGAAGTGAAGGAGAGGAAGACCTTTGATGAGATGGATTGATTCTGTGACTGGAGAGGTGGGAATAAGTGTGTTTGAGACAGTGAGGTTGGCACAGGATAGAACAGCATTTAGGGCTCTTGTACATAGGGTCACTGTGAGTCGCAGGTGACTCGATGGCACATAACAACAACAACAAGCAAAACAAAAAGTATGACTATTTCTCTGTATATAATAGAGAAATTAATGGTGCCCTGGTGGTAGAGTTGGTAGGTAGTGACTCTGCTGATGCCAGAGAGGAGTCTCTCTGGGGGTTCGAGTCTACCAGGATTTCTGAAAGAGGAAGATGTGCAAACCCTCCTGTGTGGTTTACAGCCTCCAAAAACCTGCTGGGGGGCCGCTGTGAGGCGGCTGGGACTCCTGGGTGATGACGTGCGTGAGCTGAGGACTCTGTAGCAGGTTCAGAGACTTTATTTATTTTTTTTTTTTTCAGAGTGAGAACGTCATCCTATCAATTGACCTGTAGTTGGGAAGAGTACTGTTTCTAACAGGAACACGTGCAACTTTGGTTTGTCCCATAAACTTACCATAACTTCAAGGCAACACTAGTAAGCCTTCATTATGGAGATCAAGAAAGCTCTAGGGACCTAGGGGTGAGGTGCGGGTTGCTGTCAACCCCAAAGCACACAGTTCGAGTCCACCAGTGACTCTGTGGGAGATATATGGGCAATCTCCTCCCAAATTATTTACAGCCTCTGAAAACCAACCAGAAGGCCAGTCATCATTCACCTCCCACTGGACAGCAATGAGGCAGTCATGGAGATAATACAATGTGGCCAACATTGATAACCTTGATCTCAAATTTAGTCCCTACCCGTTTCACATGGGCAAATTTTCCTAACTACATTACACAGGAGAACAGGGGTTACGATACGGTCCCATGCTTTACTGCATACCACACTGTAGGTTCCAGAATTTATCTTTATTGTATTTTACTTGATATCTCCATTTTCAGAATTTGCCATTTTCTTAAGTTATTATGGTATTTTATGTTCAGTAATAATACTTCCACCCCCTATTTCTTTTATCTATTTTATTAATTCATATTTTTATCTACTTTCAAAAAATTTAATCTTTCCTTTTTTCTAAAGCCCCCATCCACGCAAAAAAAAAAAAAATAGATGACTTGCTATTTGGAGATTTTACAATTAGAATTGAGATGTGTTCAGTCTTACGACAGTTCCTGATCTAATGCTCAACCTCAGAAACACTGATCTGCTGGTACTAAAGAGGAATCTTGGAACGAACATCTTGTCCAAGGAGCACAGAGGTCGCGTTGAGCGGAATCAGCCTCATGAACACACGTCCAGCCGTCCCATTCCAAAGTGACTGGTTAAGTGACTGGCACATTCAAGTGTCTTAATGATTTCTTAAATAGGCGAGAGAAAGACTAAACAGAGAAAGTAGTATGTGGTTCCTTAAAAATATATTCTAGATAAGCGTAGCTCAATTTCCTTAAAATTAAAAAGCGTTTTTTGCCAATTTAAGCGTACCACCGTGTAAGTTTATTTATGAATAGTACTATTATTTACTGTTAAGATATTATAAACTATTATACTGTGAGATTGCCTGCCTTTCTCCGAAAACCCATTGGTTTCAAGCTGATTCCATTCCACAGTGACCCGACAGGATGGAGTGGACTCTCTCCCCGTGGGAATTCCAAGGCTGTGAATCCTGGTGGATGCAGGCTGCCGTATTGTTCTCCCACACTGAGCCTGGGAGTTTTGAAGCTCCTGCCTTTCCTTTAATAATGCAATAACCCCTGTACCACCAGGATTCTTTTGCTCTACAGAGGAGAAAACATAAAACCCCAAAACCCCAAAAAGTAACTAATACTGGTTAGATTCTAATTCAGAGATTCTGCAAGACACGGTACAAGTACCCACAGGATGTCCAGAGCTGTGCATCTGTATGGAGGAAAACGGCTCTATTTTTCTACCCTACAGTGAGTGCACCTTTCTAGTGCTTTTAATCAATGTGCCGTCAGGGTGCCTGTAACAATTGTTGTTAAGTGCCGTCGAGTCGTAGACAACTCATAGTGACCCTGTGAACAAAAGACCTGAGCATTGTTCATAGGGTTTCCGGAGGCAAGACATTTTGGCAGTCGGTGCCACTCCTGCTTCCAAGCTTGTTTTAATCCGGGAGCGCCACGAAACACTATCCACCATGGGTGACCATTATCACAAATAGCACATCAGAAGTAATAATAACAATAATAATTAATAGTAATAATAATAATAATGAAAACTACACATACAAAGGCAGTTCTGTGGTTACAAGTGAGAGCCATTGCTAAGTGTGTCTTTAAGTCTAATTGGCAGTATGTCAGAATAGAAGCAGAAACATAAATATTGTTATTTAGCCTTATTTTCCTGGAAGAAAAAGAATGTGATCTTTTCAGTTACGACAAAGCTGTACATCCAGTAACTGGATGTGACTGTGATATGGAATATGTTGTGGTGTGGTTGGTTCAATGGCTGCAAAGTGAGGTGAATTTATATAACATTAAATGACATGTGGAAGCTGTCTTTAAACTGATGTTCTTGGCCCGCAAACCGATTTCGTGTGCTTATGTGTAAAAGCTATGGTGTGGACACCTTGCCCAGCTGGAATTCTTCAGTTGTTGGGTGAAGTGATTACTGAACAATTCTGTAAGTGGATTCAATGGTTGAGAAGGCCAGTGGCCAAGTCTTTCCAAGTGTGTCTTTTTCTTACACATCTTGCAAATACTTAAGTAACATGGACCGTGCTCAAACACATAATCTTACAGGGAAAGAAAGCCAAACCTTGAGTTCACAAACTGAATGAAAATATGTTCATTCCTCCCACCTCTCGGAGGTGACAGAAAAGACTCCGAGCTTCATAGGGATGCCTCTTGAGCAGATGGCAGGAAGACATTCGCTGACATTTCAAAAGGAAATCACTTAAGCCTCCAAAAATAATAATAAAGTAATTTCTAAAGAAAGTGCATGCTCTGACTCACAAGCACATGTCTTAAAGCAGGAATGGGTTTTTACAAAATGACTAGAGACCCGTTTGTTAGCTCGACCTTTCTGTTTACAGTACACACACCATCAAGTTTTACAGCAGGTCATAACACAAGACAGCCCGGCAGGATGTCCTGGAGGAGCAGCAGAAGTTTGGAGAGGATGAATTTATGTAGTATGAACGCACAGTTTGCTCCTACCTTTTACCAATCACAGGAAATAGTTGAAGCAGGGAACAAGGTTCTAACACACAACATAGGAAGGAAATTCACAATGCAAATTCTTATCACAACCTAGAGGCTACCTGGTCACCTGAACTGCCAGTCTATTGACAAAAGTAAAGGATTTCTGGCCCCCCAGGCATCACACCTTTCCAGAAGGCTGCATTTCCTCACCAGGCTTCCTTGGGCTCCACTGGGTAGATAAATGCTGAGGCTTTAGGTGTGAACAGCCTATCTGAGAAGCAGGAAAGGGGATATTGACGAGTAATTTGCTCCTTCTGCTTTTTGTGTGTCAGAGTCAGAGAACTAAGGGAGATGGTGGGGAAGTCCAGACAGATCACAAAGCCCAGATCAATTTTCAGTCCTTTTAGCAACACCTTGACTGAGTCAATGCTAACACAGTTCTGATAAGCAAATGGCCCATGATGTTTAAAGGTATTTTATAAATTAATCTAGTAATGCACACTTACTATAGAAAGAACTGGAAAGAAAGATAAAACAACAGAAAAGACTAAAACAAAACAAAAGCTGCCCAGAAGCCCTGCCCTCCCCGCTCAGGACCACAGACAGCCCCAGGCTGTTCCGGCCTGCATTGTTTCTACACGTGTGAGCACATTTGTGAAAATTATTTTTACTTAGTCTTTTACCTGGTGTTTTCCATAAAATATTCTTGGCAAAGCTTAATGTAGTCAATGTTACTCACAACTGTTGATTCTAACTCATAGCAAAACTGATGTATTCTACCAAACATGACGCCTTCTCCTCATTACTGACCCACCCGTCTTGTGAAGATTTCTAACCAAGCAAGTCAGACAATGTTTTGTTGTGACCTATAAGCTCTTTCTTTCCTAATTTTGGGAACTAGATTGGCAGGTTTTTCTTCCTAGTCTGTCACTGCTTGAAATCTCCAAGGAACGTGTTCACCCTGGGTGACCTTGAAGGTTTGTCCTGTTAGCTTCCGGGAACATTTAAGCTCTTACAGCACAACAGACTGTCCAAGCATTATGGTCAAAGTCATTAGATTTCTCTTCTTTTAATAATTACCTAATCTTTGGGCAAGGGTGTAAAGAGCCGTTTTACACCCTTTGAAAACATGCTTGGAGGGTCCGCAAAGAGCTGGTTCCAGAAGCAACACAAACACAGAAGAGTGTGTGTGAGTGTGTGCGTGAGTGTGTGTGTGAGTGTGTGTGTGTATGTGTATTCATTTCAATCTGTACTCCCGGCACTATTAAGTATTAATTTCCCACTATTATTGAAGTTTAAGTTATTTCTAAAGATTTCTTGAGTAAATATGATTGCAGTGACATTCCAGGAACATTCAACCTGTTACTAATTTTCATCTTAATAGTTGAAATTATTTCTGAAAACCCGCCAGAGGTCAGCTATTGGTCAGATCCATCTCTATGGTACACAGCAATCATGATTTTAAATGTTGGTTCAGTGTTGATTTTGTTTTCTAGATGCTGAGATGTAACTCGTTATGTAGGGTGTAGTTCTTGACCTTCTTTGGTCAGAGTTTCAAGTCCTGTTCACCTGCAGCAAAGAAGGAGGTTTCAGCTGTATAGCTCAGGTTGTGATGAGTCTTTTTCTAATCCTGCTGCCTTACTATTCTTCATATATTCCAGCTTCTTGAATGATTTGCTTACCAAACAGATTGAAAAGTTTGGAGAAAGTCTACAGTCCTGATGCATACATTTTCTGATTTTAAACCATGCCTTTTTACCCTTGCTCTGTTCAGGCAAGTGCTTCTGCAGAAGCTGCCGGAATCATAAAAGCTTTTCCACATTAGGTGTCTCTTAAATTTTGTGGTGTGCTGTCTACTTAGCCAGAGCTTTGATCTCAGGCACTGAGAATCTGATGAAAATGTCTCTGGCTTTCCAGGCCCCATCAAGCTTTGAGGTTGATTTCAAGGAGTTGGAAGCATTCGAGTGGCCTGTGACATACTATGTTCACTATAAGACACTATCTTCATTTTTCTGTGAGAGATTAATTTTCCATCTCCAGGGTTTAACTTCTTTCCTATATATTTATCTTCCTATATTTCTCAGTTTTGCCACTGTGTCTTAAAATTGCCTGTGGAGTCTTTTGATATTCAGGACATTTTTAAAGTCAGCTTTCTTTTTTTGATACCTCTTTTAATATTATCCTTAGAAGAGCGGTGGCAGAAAAGTTATAAACACAAGCATTCCCTGGGTGGATTCAGGGCCTCATCGCTTTCATTTTTAACTAGTGGACATTTTCTTCTGAGGTAAAAGTTCCATTTAGATTTTGTTTTGCTTTGGTTTCTATTTTTCCAATGTAATAGCTAAATATATGATAACAGATGATCAAATAATTATTGAAAGTTTCACCTCAGTGTGATGCCTTCAGATGGTGTAAGGTTTGTGTTGAATGGTCCTGCTTCAAGCTCTGAGGCCCCTTTTGCCTCATGTAAATCACCCTTTGCTGTAGAATACACTCAAAGTCTACTCCAAAGGTACCCTAAACCATCCTGTTCAAAGCTTCCCTCAGTGCCCTTTGAGATGAACTCAAGTCACTTTTACAAGTCCCTAAAAACTTCTGGGGATTTTAAATGCAATGGTGTTAATTATAGAAATCAATGAAGTAACAATTTGTGATATAGGATCTTATATTGAATATGCTGGGTATACATTTAGTCAAAAGTGGGGGTTTTTTTTGGTTTTGTTTTTTAAAATTGGTCATGTTTTAAAGTTATTTTCACATAAAATCCAAAACTTTTATCTCTTTATGAAACTTCCGTCTATATAAATTACTTTCTTGTCAGCGATTACAGTATCTTTGTCAAGCTATTTTAGCAGGTGAAGAGTCTATGAATGAGGAAAATCTGTGTATTTTTACACCAATATAATGATACTATTTTTTTTATTTTACTGAGACCCTACAGACCAGATTCTAGGCCTCAAATATGCTATTTTTTTAAAAAAAATAAGATGTGATAGCTGTTCTAGCTGTCCTGTGATGGACTCACACAGCAAGTAAAGCGAAGAGCCTGGGCACGGTGGAGGTCATGAGGCTGGTGCATGTCAAGGCGAGGGTCAGATGTGTTGTTGAGAAGGTCAATGTGAGATGCAGTCACTGCTGGGCCCTTGACAACAGCAAAATCAACAAGAGCCTCATTTAAATTGACAACACACAGTGGGGGGTGTTGTAATAGGAGTTGTGTGACTTTATTAACAGAACGACCTTTTTAAGACATCTAATGAATTAGTTTCCTTATCTTGTTTTAAAGGGAGCACTGGTGACCTAACGGGAAAGAGGTTGTTCTACCAACCCAGAGGCAGGGAGCTCGACTCCACCAGCTACTCCAGGAGAGATAAATGAACCATCTCCTTCTCTGCAGTTTTCTGCCCCTGAAAACTCTCTGAAGGGTCAGCTGGTTCCAACTTAATGACAAGTAAGTATTGAAATTTTGTTTTTGTTTTGTCTATTTTTTTCAACTTTCCCCTTCATTTTAAACTACTTTGTTAATTTGAGTGTAATTCCTTTGCTTTGTTTTGTTGTTGTTGTGTGCCGTCAATTCCTAGATGACCCTCCCCTGGGTTAGAGTCAGTAAATCCCACAGGAGGAAACTGCCCATCCTTCTCTTGCCAAGCAGCTGGTGAAGCAGTTTATTTTGTAGAGTACTGTAATATTTTACAGGCCCAATTCAATTTTTCCTTTAAAATTTTTAAGCACATTTCATGTGGGATCTTTATTTTCGTTGTCTTTTAGAATACAATTTTACTGTCTTTTCCTACAATAAGAGGAAGACTAAAGGAATTTCCAAGTTCATAGAGTTTCCAGAGGCAAGCTATTTTGGAAGTGGATGTCACTTCTGCTTCCAATCTTGTCACCTACAACTCAATGACTCGATGGCACTTAACAACAACAACAACATAGAGAGAGAGCTCAGTTTTTCTAATGGTCAGAAAATGATGCTACCAGCCAGAGGTCAATGATTTTAATCTGCATCCCTCAGGCCTGGTTTTAATTGGTTTTGGTCAAACATTCTTCTAAGCGGTATAGCACTGGTCTGTGCATTTGCTGTACAGAGGTAACTCGTGGTTGCTGTGATGCTAAACACTGTGACACTAATGTGTCAAATGAGATAATGGTCACCCATGGTGGACAGTGTTTGGTGGAACTCCCCTATTTAAGCAAGCTTGGAAGCAGGAGTAGCATCCACTTCCGTAATAGCTTGCCTCCAGAAACCCTATGAACTTGGAGAAAAGAAGAAAGTTATACAAGTGTTTAGGTCTTTTGTTCATAGGGTTGTAGGAGTTGTCTACAATGCAACGGCACTTAACAAGAACAAAGGAATTTCCATCAAATCAACACAGCTCGTGATGACTCTACATTTGTGGGGGTAGGAGTGTGTCCTTGTGATTTTCATGACTGATTTCTCACAAGTTTCTCATGAAGCTGCTAGTCTATCTGTTCTGCTTCTTCAAGATGCAAAGAGGCTTTCTTCAATCAGGTCAGCCAAGTATATTAAAAGCTGGGCTGGAGAAACTATGGTACACACATGCAAGGGAATATTATACGACACTGAAAAGCAAAGAACTTGTAAAACACTACACACCATAGATGAGTCTGGAAGACATTATGCTGAATGAAATTCCTAGGTCAGAAAAGGACAAATATGGCGTAAGACCACTGTCTCAACAACAGTTGAGACACTAAAATAAACACTTTTTAAAAAGAAAAACTTCAAAGTTTATACCACATAGGGGCCAAGATTCCTTGATGAAAGGACACATTAGCATAGAAGGAGTAAATTACTTACAATAGTGTTGCATTCTGAAGGCTCAATTTAAGCTGATTCTGACGAAAGTTGAACACATTCGTTTATTTTTTTATTGCTATTGGTTTTTACTATCCGTATGTTTATAAACTCCATTTTTATTTGCCATTGAGGGTTGGAAACATTAGCGATAAGCCTGCAGATATACTTTAATACACATACAAAAATGCTTGGGTCATAAACATTGGATGGCATTGGCATTTTGTGAGCGGTTGTAATAACTCCACTTGCAGAAGATTCTGGATCACCGAGTGAGACTGAGAATGGAGATGATATTTTTAATCAGAAAATTAGTGACACTTGTTCATGTGACCCTTTCCTTCTTTGTACTTCCTACAGATCAGGGTAACATCTCACTACGCCCGGATATGCGTAATTACTTTAGCAAAATGATCAGCATTTGGGCCAGTGTTTTCAAACAACTGATTCTACTGATTAATTTCGACAGCCACATCTATATTGCAGTGCTTGGAACAATAAATCACAAAACTGAACATCTGCAGATGAACACATGATAATGATAATACCAGCAAATTATGTGTCGCAACATTGCAATACAAAAAAAGTATTCCATATCACTAATGATAGATGCACAAAAACACCAAAGACAGATGGCTGAGAAGGCGGTTGATTCTGATGCAAGTCGAGGTCTAACTACATCTGCACATCTGCTTCTTAGGCTCCCATTTCTCTGTCTCTCCCCCCACTTCCTCCCTTCCTCCCTCCCTCCCTCGCTCTCTCCCTCTCTTCTTCTCCCTCCCTCTCTTGCTCTCCCTGTTCCCTCTCCCCTTCCTCTCCCTCTCTTCCTCGCTCTCTCTCTCTCTCTCCCCCTCTGTCTCCCCCACCTCTCTTACCTATCTATCTCCACTTCTCTTTTGCTTTGGCTAAGTGAATGTGTCAGACTTTTATTTGAATTTCAAATTAAATTATTGATTTCTCTTACACATTTTTCTACAACTGGTTGAATCTATTTCTAATTAAAGTAACATACATAATTCACTTAGCTACCTCTGATACTTCTTTCCCCAATAAAACATCAATAAAAGAATTTACACACCAAAACTAAAGGCACCTATAAGCCAGTAAAGTCAGGAAATGGCAGCAAATAAGATATGTAAGTGGCACCTCTTAAGCTCAAAAAAATTTAGACAGCTGGAAACTGAGTAAGAAGCAAGAACTGAACCACGGATGAGAGAACAAACTTGCCACAGCATTCCACTATCGGCAGATCTCGGTCCCACAGAAGTGAAGGATAAATGAAGCCGTCAGAAAGAAAGGAATCGATTCAAAGTCTGCATAAAGAACAATTAGATCACTGGATTCCCTCTATGCCTACACGACATTATTTGCATATTTATTTTTTCCAATCTCAGTAGAAGAAAAGAGTTTGCTGTCTGAAAATTCTGAACATCAGTATTAAGTGCAGGGAGGCCAGGTACCCCAGAGTCTGGGGTTAGGAGGCATACCTGATGGTGCAGCACACCTGAGGAGCTGCGTTCTAAACAGGAAGCATTGCCCACGTTACAGCCCTTTGCCAGGCTTCAGGAATCCAGGCAAGCTGCTTACACTGCGAGTCAGAGGACCGTCGGCTTTCTCCACAGAGGTACACAGAAATTTGCCCCTCTGTGATCTTTCTGCACTTTGCTTTTCATTATATAGTGCAGTCTATCGTCAACATATCACAAACAAAATGAAACCATCAAAACTTCCACTGATTTACTTAAATCTGTAAGTTTAAATACATATAGTCAGAAGGGAAATGCCAAACTTTGAAGAGCACAGAGAAATGAAAAACTTGTCAATGGGCGGAAGTTATTTTGGAGGCTAATGGCCATGGCAGTCCTTCTTTTCTGAAGGATGAGATGCTGGCACAAGAGACAAAGGCAGGATGCCGAAAAAGAACCTTCAAGAGAAAAGAAGGAGCTTCTAGAAAATAAAAGCAAAGCAAGCACAGTTTTTACCAAGAAGAAATAAATATGTTGGAACTTAAAGCCCTAGAAAAAATTGCTCAGGACTGAAGAAAAGCAGATATGGACATGGGAAAATCAACCAACAAGAAGCTACCATGCTGGTGAGGGGTCAAAACATCACCATAAGCTTTGAAAGCAACAGTGATGAAGAAGAAAGAAATTAAAACAGTTCCTGTTTCTACAAAGCACATTAAGATAACACTAACACACATAAGAAGAGAATCTTCAGAGATTTCCCATCAAACATACTCAAAGCTTCAAGACAATTGCATGGTGCTTTCACAATGGGAGAGAAAAATGAACTTCAGTGCAGAATTCTGTAATAATCTGAAGTAGCAATAAAGTATAAAGATAGACTACAGACATTTTTAGCATAAGAAATGCACACCCATCTGCTGTTTCTCAGAAGTCTAGGATTTTTGCTTTGTCAACATGAGAAAATATGTAAGGAAAAGGGAGCGAGTCTGATGTATGCAGCAGGGGTAGGTAGAGGAGGAAGGTTAAAAAGGATTGCATTTTTTACAGCTGTGGAGCTAAGTTCTAGAGAATTCTATCCAAATAGTCGAAGGATGGAGAAGTGTCCAGAAACAAATGAAGCAAATAAAAATAAAAGTGGGGAGGAGATTGCCTGTCCTTCCACCAAGGAGCTGTCTGTAGTATCGAACCATCAGACGCAGGCTAAGCTTGGATTAGTAGCACGACTCTATAAAGACTACGACACCAGATCTCCCTTCTATTTCAATATATGGCTTAGATGTAGACATTTTCTGCATCCCATTTCAAAATCAGCATTAATCTATCCTGGGAAATGCATTGCAAGTAGAGATTTTCTTGGAGAATAGAATCGTAATTTTTCACAATAGACCATAATACATACAGTTAAAGAATTTAGGGTTAAATATCAAGGAAAACACCTATATTCTGCACCATCCTGTGTTGCTTCAGTGCATCAGGCGACGCTGACCCTGTCCCGTGCTGCTCGGGGCATCGAGCAAGGCTGATCCTGTCCCATGAAGCTGACCCTGTCCCGTGAGGCTGACCTTGTCCTTGGCAGCCTCGGTGCATCAGACAAGGCTGACCCTGTCTCCGGTGGCCACAGTGCTTCTGGTGAGACTGGCCCTGTCCCGTCCTGCTCAGGGCATTGGGTGAGGCTGGCCCTGTCCCGTGCTGTGTGGGGGTTCCAGGATACTGCTACCCACTCCTCTGTGCTGGAGGCAGCATCTTTGGGAAGTAAAACTACTTGACACTGTGTCAGGAACACCAAGCAAGCAGCTCCCTTTCTCCAAGTCTCAGGACGTCACCCTCGGCCCACCGATGCCCCTGGTCTATTCTATCGTGTGTTCTCTTTCTTACACTTTCTATTCATTTCACAAAGGAAAACTGCATACACTGTTCACAAACATCTCACAAATGATTGCATGTCAATAATGAATTAGTAACCCCACGTTAGAAAACTGAAGAGCTTCCTGTGATAGCAAACAAGGGATGGGAAGTCTCCTCCTAGGCTATTCACAATCTCTGAAAACCCACTGATGGGCCAGCTTTGAGCTCCAGCTAGACAGTAAACGACACCAGCAACAACATCACAGACTACAGTTAGGACAGACACACGTCTGTCAGAAGGAAGAAAAAAAAGGACTGGGAGGTGGATGGTGAGCGTTTCAAACACAAGGACTTTGATTGTTTTTCTGTGAAGAGACTTGTCCACGGGAAGTGTTGTGGTTTGTGAGAGGAAGCTTTTCATCCCCGCAGGTCATTACAGAGATAAGGAGAACCAGCGTGTTGACAAGCGTTTAAACACTACATTCTCTTCCCATTCAGAAAGCTCAGAGCCTATGAAAATACCCAATTTTAGAAATCAAAGCTGCACTGTAATTTTAAGTGTGACTGAACTCACGTAAAGACACCATTCTTTACATTTTAACTCAGATTCCTCTTGAGAGTTGGCCCTTTTCAATATACTCCTCGATAGCAACAACTCTGAGTTGTATTTTGTCCGGGGCCTTTTTTAGGGCTTAACTTCTAGTTGACAAATGAATGGGCACTTAGGCAATGCCAGGACCTGTGCTTTCCGTTTCTACATGGTTAACGCATAAGGTGGAATATTCAAAGCAAAGGAAACGCATTCTAGAAAAAGGAAAATACTAGAGAAAACTGCAATTATTTTCCAACCATTTAATGAGGCAAACGTTCATTTTGAACCGAAGAGGGGAAAAGGCACAGGATCATTTAAAGGCTCTTAAGAACCTGGTCCCACGTGACACCATCCACAGCCACTCGGCAGCTCTTTATTATAAAAGCTCCTAACTAGGTGTGTACATGTCACACAGCGTCCTGGAACCGAGGCATTCAAGGTTCTGTATTCACAGACAAGAGCAAATGAGTGTTAAGATAGGGCTAGTGCTGGCAGGGCTAACGGGGCACTTTCAGGAATAAACCTGTCAAAGTCCTGACCAGATCTTTTCTGCTACTCCAGGGTCCACACGCAGATTGGAAACCCCTAGGCTGCAGGCCCAGTTGCCTTTTGCACTTCTGTCCATTAGCTCTTGGAGAGAACACAGACACGCTACTTAATGACGGCAGTTTCCAGGCAATGTAGAGAAAGACATGACCTGTTGTGGGCTTCCTGGAGGTTATAGGAAGACGGCTAATTTCCTTAGCCACCATAATAAGATCACCAGATGGAGAGGCTAATGGGCTGAGGCGACGGCAGTCAGACATTACTTGCTAACACCAGTACAGTGGGCAGTCCATTATGGGCCACTGCTTACCTTTTAATTAAAATAATACTGTTTTCAGCATTACTTAATACAGCAGTTAGGCATCATTGGTTCACAATATCAGCCTTCCTTTTTTCCTTTCTTTTTTAAAACCTCTTTGGGGACGGCTGCTTAAACAAAGCCCTATAACGTGCATAGCATTACCGTTCTTACCTGGGTTCTGAAGAGAGTCTATGTACTTGTCTGATACTACCAGGTTAATGTTGTTGTTAGGTGCCGTCGAGTGGTAGGAGACTCATAGTGACCCTCTGAATGAAAGACCCGAGCACTGTTCATGGAGTTTCCAGAGGCTAGGCATTTCAGAAGTGGATGCCGCTCCTGCTTCCAGGCTTGTTTTAATTGGGAAGTTTCATCAAACACTTAGCAGAAATTATCTTTTAGACTGTCATTCAAAGTGGGCAAATAAAGCATTCAAAAATCCAAAACAAACCTCTAAGGGTCATTCAGTACAATCCCCTCACCCACTGTTTTCGGTGTCTGTTACTACAACCAAGCATTACTAAAGGAAATTGAATAGGCGAACATTACTCTGCAGGCGAGTCCCTGACTGACATGACAGACAATGCTGGGGGAGAGATCCTTACCCCCTAGAATCCACGATCCGATCAAACAGTACTGCCTGCAGGTGTCTCGGGGACTCCCTGGCTCCACAGAATCTCTAAAATATTCTGACTTCTCTGTACAAAGCCTTTCTTTTAACTTTATTTATGAGAGGCTTAGCACTTTACATGTTGAAACGCTAATCAAAGGGTCATTGTTGTTGTGGACCATCGAGCTGGAATCAGACCCAGCAGCAGGTTTGCAGAGGCAGTTAATCACACAGGAGGAGATTGTCTGTCCTTCTGAGGAGCAGCTGGTGGCCTCGAATTGTGTGCCTTCAGGATTGCAGCGCAGCTTGCCACTAGACCACCAGAGCTCTCTAATCAAAGGGTTAGGGGTCCAAAATCATGAGGTGCTCCGTGGAAGAAAGACAGGCAGTCTCTTACTGCTAACACTTACAGTCCAGACACTCAGTGGGAAAAGCCAGAATGACAATCAATGGCAGTGGTTTGTTGAGGAGCTTATGCTGGGTTCTCTTAACAGACAAATCAAGGAAGTGTGTGTGGGTGTGCGTGTGTGTGGGTGTGCGTGTGTGTGTACTCATAAGGGGTGGGGGGAGAGATTTACCGTAAAATGACTCACTAGCTTGGAGCCATGTTACCTCCAGGCAGGCAGGGTCTCAGGTCTCAACTTTGGAGGCTGCAGTTTCAGAAGCACATGTCCAGAGGTCACTGTTGGGAAGCAGGGTGCTCCACTGGACTTGAGATGCTGCCGGCTTTAGAGGCTGAGATGTCCCCAAGTTTGCCAAAGGAAGTGAGCTCACAATGCCGGGCTTTGGCCACTAACACTTCACAGCTGGTCAGTACGAATGACCACTGGTTCAGGCCTGGACATGACAAACCAGCCAACCAGAGGTAAACTGGATAAAAACGTCCTAAGTTTTACGCCAAAGAGTTCAAAGAAATATACCGTACAGGTCATATACCTGAGAATATTTCCTCTGAACCAGATAAGATGGATGCTTTTTGCATGTTATTTTTCAGCCCTGCCTCATTAAGGCAGCATTTAAAAAGTGGTCTGGGGTGGGTGGGGAGTGGAGGGTGGGTGGTGGAGTGTACAATAATGAAAGAACTTTTTTTCCCCAAGGAACAAAGTGAACTGGGGGGCAGGGGGACAGGAAGGAAAACATGTGACAATTAATTAATGGAAATCCAAGTTCTTTATAAACTTGCATTAAAATCTCAGTAAAATAAAAAAAAAAATTGTAGTACATAGGATTGTGTAGTAGCCACACTATATCGAGATAGGACTGGGGCCATGAGACAGTGTTGATCGCCACAGGTCCTCCTTGGTCACGGTGGCAACTGCACACCTCTTAAACCACGATGGCTACACCATGTGGATCAAGTCTCCCTTGGACCTAACGGGCCAAACCAACACAAGCCCAGCCACACACACAGCCTCCCATTTCTCTTCTACATTTAAGTGAAAATGAAATGATCTCAGCGCACACACAGGGAAGAAATTCCACCCCAGTGCCCATCCTGGCTTTGATAGCTGGTTCTCGCTCACTTTCCTTCCAGCGTTCTCTCCCCATCCATTCTCTGTCCCCTTTGCTCTCGGCACTATTTCAGCCATCTGTGACACACTGCTCAGTGGAGTGATTGATACCATCATTATACTAAAAGACAGTTTTAATGGGTAAGAAACCTCCTCGATTGAGAAATGGTCTTCTTTCCCTCCATGGTGTAAACCACCCTATTTCCTCCTGGTAATCAGGTTCACGCACATGGGAGGACGTGGCAGCTCCCCTCTCACTGCTGTCACAGAGGTATGACCGAAGCGGCCAGGTGACATTCACAACTTCTGGTTCAGGAATGGTTCCGGTTTGAGCCTACCTACCTTTCGATTCCCAATTTTGAGCCATGCAGTGTTTCCTTGCTCTGTTCTGATGACTGCCTCTTATTCCAAATATAGGTTTCGCATTAGCATGATCAAGTATTCTGGGATTCCCATTCTTCTCAGAGTCAGCCACAGTTTGTTATGATTCACACAGTCAAATGCCTTTGCATAATCAATGAAACACAGACATACATTCATCTGGTATTCTCTGCTTTCAGCTAAGATCCATCTAACATCAGCTACAATATCCCTAGTACCATGACCCCTTCTAAATCCCGCCTGGACTTCTGGCAGTTCTCTGCTGATGTGCTGTTCCCGTTGTTTTTGGATAATCTTCAGCAGAATCTTGCTTGCATGTGAAATCAATGATATTGTTCTATAATTTCCACACTCTGTTGGGTCACTCTTCTTTGGAATGGCAACATATATAGATCTCTTCCAGTCTGTTGGTCAAGTGGTTGTTTCCAGATTCCTTGGCACAACTTGGTGAGCACATCCAGGGTATCATCTGTTAGTTGAAATACAACAATTGGTAATGACTCGAAGGCACATAACAACAATCATTCAATTGTACTTGTCTGATGTTTGCATATATATTTTTAACTCCTCTTTTCTATTTAACCCTAAGGTAGGCATTTGTTGGGCTGGTAGAACAAGATTGACAACTTGAACTCACCAGCCTCTCTGTGTAAGAAAGAAGAGACACTCTGCTCTTGTTAAGACTCAGAAACATGACAGAGACACAGCTGTATGTTTTGTGGTTTTGTTTGCATTGATTGCTATACTTCAGTTACGTTTTTATTCTCCACAGTCTAGTCATTCTCTTTTCAACATTCTATTTATCCCTTCATTCTTTTGAATTTCTCTCTCTGAACTTTGCCTTGGCTTGAGGCATAGCACTGATGTGAATTTTACTTTCTAGTTCCAGGGAGCTCTGATGGATTTGCCAGCTGGCAGTGGGATGGCTGACCCAGTGACCATACCTCTCTGCTGGTTCAAAGCCACCAGGGACTCTGACAGAGGGCAGCTGGACAATCTTCTGCTGTGCAATTTTCAGCCTCGGAAACCCTCTGAGGAGTCAGTAAGGAGTTGACGCCACCAAGTTAGTAATGAGTCAATAAGCGAGTTTTCAGGTTGTGGTGACCTAATGACAGAAGCTATGCTGCAATCCCACAGGAATGTAGGTGGAAAATACCAGCCACTCATCGGAGAAGGATGGGCAATCTCCTCTCATGCTATTTACTGCCTCTGAGAGCCTGCTGCCTGGTCAGCTGTGGTTGGTCCTGACATGATGTCACACAATCATCACAAAAAACTTTGAAAAGCATGGAAACATGCAAAACTACTGACAATAAACACATAATAGTGTCCATTTTGCTACTCATAGGTTGTTGTTGTTATGTGCCGTCGAGTCATTTGCGACTCATAGCGACCCTATGTACAACAGCCCTAAACCGTGCTTTATCCTGTGCCAATCTCATTGCTTCTGACACACCCATCCCGAGTGCCCCAGTCACTGAATCAATCCACCTCATAGAGGGTCTTCCCCTCCTGCGCTGTCCCTCCACTCTGCCCAGCATGATGTCCCTCTCTAAAGACCTGTCTCTCCTTACAACATGTCCAAAGTATGTCAGACGAAGCCCCAGAATCTTTGCCTCCAAGAAGCAGCCTGGTTTAACCCTCTCCAGGATGAATCTGTTTGTTTTCTTGGCAGTCCATGGTGCATTCAATACTCTTCTCAAGCACCACAGCTCAAAGGCGTCAATTCTCCTTCTATCCTCCCTAGTCATTGTCCAACTCTCTGATGCATAACAAGTGATTGCAAAAACCATGGCCTATATCAGGCAGACCTTAGTCTCCAGAGAGACACTGTTGCTCTTGAGTACTTTAGAGAGGTCCCTAACCGCAGACTCTCCCATCGCAATACGTTTTTTGATTTCCTGGCTGCTGGTGCCAAGACTGTTGACCGTGGAGCCGAGCAAACTGAAGCTGTGAACAATCTCAATCTCTTCGCCATCCATCCTGATGCTACCGATTGGTCCAGTGGTGAGAATTTTTGTCTTCTTGACATTGTAGATGGAAAATACTAACATTCAGTCTGAGTTAACAAAACTTTGTAATTTGAACAGTACTTGTAGGGGGGAAAATCCTATTCCGAGAAAAGTGCTTTGAGAGATTTCCTTTAAACGGATTCTCTCCTTTGTTCAGTCACCCAGTGTGGGAAACAATCTTTCTCAACAGGAACTTTAAACAGCAAAACCATATTCACCTCTTGTATGTGGTCTCGGTTCCAACTATTTTATCGATTTGCCCTGAAACATCACCTGCAAATGGTCTGTAAATGTCCCCTCTGTCAGGGTCCAGGCCATGAGGCAGTCACTCCTAAAGGAGAAAGTCACCTGCAATGTGCCAGGGATGTTGTATCCCCTAGAGAATTTTTTTTAAAATGGAGGTGACAATTTCACCTTTAAATTTTATTAATTCTGTGGCTTTAGAGAACCCAGTAATTCCTTTGATCACTCAGTTTCTTCAACAAAGATGAAGAAAATAAGGCAATGACTACTTATCTAATAGACTTACTTTAGAAATCACACAGAATTCTCATTTCTTCTAGAAGAAGAATGCAGTTCTGGTGACCTACTGGGTAAGGAGTTGCACTGTCAACTTCCTGTTTGATTAACTGACTCTGAAAACCTCTCACAGGGCTAACTATGGGTCAGTTCAATGCTATAGGACAGAACAACAACATTTCACATTCTCTAGTAGAAACATTTGGTAGAATTATCATGAAAACATATTAGGTAGAAATATGAAAATTTAGTACAATTCTAAAGAAATTCCTTACATGCTCTTTTGTACATAATAACTAATCTGAAGTTGTATATGAAAATCCAAAGGCTAAGGAAAATGCTGAGTAGAGCTAAAACAGTGAAATACCGAGACGAGTAGGAACTGGAAAAAGAACATTATCCAATACTAAGGCTTACTAAAGTTACGGGAATCTATACAGCATGCTACCGATGAAAGGAATAGAACAAGCAGATAGATAGGAAAGAAAAGGCAAACCTAGAAAGACACTCTCGTAAATGTAATCAACTATTTCTTTATCAAAACGGCAGGTAATCAAAAGGAGAAAGAATAGCGTTATCAATAAATGACATTGGAGAGTTTGATTATTCCTATGAATGTGGACATAAAATTTTACACATTTCATAAAAATTGAATCAAAATGGATTATATACCTAAATGTAAAAACCAATACTATAAGACTTCTAGAAGATAAAATGGCAGAAAATTAGGTGACCTAGGATTGCCTGTTAATTTGAGATACAATTTCAAAGCATGAAACAAAAGTTTAGCAAGGTCGACATAATAAAGTTCTGATCCTAAAAACACTTTCCTAAGGAAATGAAAATTGGCAAGAGTCAGAGAAAATATTTTCAAAGAATATAGCTGATAAAAACTTTTTATACAAAATGTACATAAAACACTTTAATAGAATAAGAAAACAAAAATAAAATGAGCCACTAATCTGTACAGATGGTAAATAATCACATTAGAGTACTTAACATTGAGGGAGGGTGGCAGTTTTAGCATCATGTCCTATCAGCTGTCTGTAAAATCAAGAGACCACACATGTGCACTGATAGGCCCTGCCTGGCTGACTCACTTCTGGGCAACACCTATCTTGCTGACAACCACCACAGCCAATCAGCATGCTCCAGAACTGCTTCCTCTGCCAAGAGACTGCCCGTTTAACAGTGCCACCACTAGCACTGGCAGCTGCAACCAATCAGCGAACTATACAACTACTTCCTCTGCCAGAAGATGGCCCTTTCCTCCCCAGGTCTTTTAAAAGATCACTTCTCCTTCTTCATGCCATGTGCAAACTTCTCTGATCCCTCCTTCCAGCCTGTCTCTTTGTCTCTCCCTCTCTCGTTGGCCTGGGTCAGAGAACAGCGCCCAAGAGCCTTAGAGCCACAATAAAAGCTTCTTTGCTTACTTTCGGTTTGTGCACCTGTTTTACCTAACATGCACAGCAAATATCTCCACCAGGTTTTCAAGCCTCCAACCTTGAACTAACAGGCTGGTGGACTGTCTCCTGGAATGCTCCTTAGATGAGTGAGAACCTTAAACATTTCAGGTAGTTGAATGACTTGCTCTTTACATGACCCAGGGACTCACCATGTGCCTTTAACCTATAGCAGCTCAGTTAATTCTGACTCAGGCCAACCCTGAGGACAAGGATCAATGGCTATCACAGGTTTTCAAGGAGCTCTGATGACATAATATCTTGTGCTGCTACCCAAAAAGTCAGTTGTTCAAATACACCCTCTGTTGTTTGGATGAAATGTGAGGAGTCTTCTGTAAAGACTTACAGCTTCAGAAAACTGTTCCACAGCAGTGGAGTTGTGTTTTTCTTTTTTAAATCTTTATAGAAGCAAGTCATCACGTTTTTCCTCCTGAGGCAATGACTGACTATTAAAGCAGTGACCTTTCTGCTAGCAGCTATGTGCTAAGCTACTATGCTGCCAGACCTTCCTACCATGAAATTAAGAAATTGCAGATTAAAACAACAGTGAGACCCTGTTAGACATCTATTACAATGGCTGAAACTCTAAACCCTGAGAGTTAACACCCCGCAAAGATGTGGAGGAGCAGGAATTTTATCTATTATTGTTTGGATGCAACTTGATATTACCTCTTTGAATAGTTTGGCAGGTTTTACGAAACTAAAAATAGCATTAGCAGATAATCTAACAATAACTGTCCTAATCAGGTCCCTGAATGAATTGTTGTTGTAGTTGTTGTTAGGAGCTATCTGCTTCTGAATCACAGTACCTTATGAATGACAGAATGATACACCCTCCCCAGCCCTGCCTGTGCCATCCGTGCAATCACTTTTTTAAGTCCAACTACCACGGCTCCTATGCTAATCTATCTCATTCAGGCTGTTGGTAGTTTTCACTGACTCTGCACTTTACAAAGCATAATGCCATTCTTCATCTATTGATCCCTAATGATTACACGGCCCAGCCATCCTGCAGTGCCGGTGCAGTATAGCTTGTGATTCCTCCAAAACAAATGTGTTCATTTTTTTAATGGAAGTCATTGGTATTTGTATTACTACTATTCATTAAAACAATGATTCAAACATTCTGAGTCTTCTTTGTGAAGCTCTCGTGTGTAGGAAATTGCGTTGCAAACCCAAAGCCTATGCTACTCAGAGAACAGGAATATACCAGAGGTTTTGGGAGGGAATGGGATGATAAGAAATCACCTTCTACATGATTTACAGCCTCTGAAGCCTGCTGGATAGATAACTAACTGCAAGTCAACAGTGACGTGTTTAATTCTTCTTTGGATTCTTCACCAGTTGTCCAGCTTTCACATGAATATGAAGAGATGTAAAATATTACAGCTTCAGTCAGCACACTGTAGTCCTAAACATAACATTTTCACCTTTTAACACTTTAAAGAGGTCTGTTAAGCAGAGTTGCCTAATGCAATACATAGTCTGAATCTTGAATTTTGTTTCTGTAAGAATTGATTGTGAGTTGAAGCAAATGAAATCCTTAAAGTCACCACTTTCTCTACATTATCATGATGGTTTTGCCAACACAAAAATCTGTGTGTTTTTAGTATCTTTATCCACAATTGCCAAAATCTGAAAGCCAATTCATATAGTTAAGCTAAGACTTAAGAAAGAGATCAGAGAACAAGAAAGCAAGCTTAAAAGCAGTTTTATGAAGGGAGCTCCCAAGTGAGGTTCCTTGTCCTGAGATGCAGAAGAAGGAAGTCATGCTTTGAGCATAATGGGGAGGATTTTTAGGACAGCCTCTTTAAGGGAGGGCCATTCCATTGTGATTTATGGTTCGTCACTGAGCTTGGCCAGGTGGGCAAGGCTGTTCAGTCTTTTTATCGACTTCTGTATTCTTAAATTCTTCATTCCCCCTGTACAGACCTAACAAATAAATTCCTGCTCATGTTAATGGATACACAATCTGTAATAGATACATACAAAAGAACAATATAATAAGCTATCAAGCCGTGAAAAGACATGAAACAAGCTTAAATTCACAATGAGATGGAAAAGAGGCCTTCTGAAGGGCTAAATAATATCATTTTCCAAGCTATATAACTTCCTTGAAAAGTCAAAATTACAGAGCCAGTGAGAAAAATGGGTGGTTTCTGAAGACCTGAGGGAAGTGGGAAGGTACAAATAGAAGGAATTTGGGGTTTTTAGTATTGTAACACAATTCTGTACAATGTTTTTATTATATCATGCATTGGTAAGGTTCGATAGACCTGACCAAAGCAAATAAACTTAATATAAAGGAAATAATTTAATAATCACATAACTGTTTTTGACTGAACTGTGTCCCTCCAAATGGTAGATTAAAAATCGTGGTACTAGGGGTATTCTAGCTAATGTTAGATGGATATTGGCTGAAAGCAGGGAGTACCAGAGGAATGTCTATCTGTGCTTCATTGATTATGCAAAGGCGTTTGACTGTGGGGACCATAACAAACTGTGGCTGACTCTGAGAAGAATGGGAATCCCAGAACACTTGATCATTCTATTGTGAAACCTATACTTGGACCAGGAGGCAGTTGTCAGAACAGAGCAAGGGAACACTGCATGGTTCAAAATTGGAAAGGGCATACACCAGGGATGTGTCCTGTCTCCATACCTTTTCAACCTATATGCAGAACAGATCATCCGGGAGGCTGGGCTCTATGAGGAGAAATGTGGGGTCAGGATTGGTGGAAGATCTACCAACAATATGTGTTATGCAGATGACATAACCCTGCTTGCTGAAACTGAGGAGGACCTGAAGCGTGTGCTGCACAGGGTCAGGGACTGCAGCTTTCAATATGGATTGAGGCTCAATGTCAAGAAGACAAAGATTCTCACCACTGGACCAATTGGCAGCATCAGG
>NW_006400015.1:1252384-1268377 GCF_000299155.1 Elephantulus edwardii
GAAGTCCACTCCACTAATGCAGCCTTCATTCTGGACTCTTGTCATAATAATACCTAATCATATATTCCTCCGAAACATCACTCTCCCTCATCTGTTTCAACACACTATACATTATTTATCCCCTCTTTCCTTATTTATTCCCCAACCCCAAGGTCAGTCCCACTTTACCACAGTGGCATTATGCAATATCTGTCCTTTTGTGACTGAATATTTCACTCAGCATAACTTCCTCCAGGGTCTCCCATTTTGTATAGTATTTCATGAATTTGTTTTTCAATGCAGCATAGTATTCCATTGTGTGAATATACCACAGCTTCTCTATCCACTCATTTGCTGATGGACACGTGGATGGTTTCCAGCTCTTTACTATTGTGAATAAAGCCGCAATAAACATGGGTGTGCATGTACCTGCTTGGGTAGTTGTTATGGTTTCTTTGGGGTATATTCCCTGTGATGGAATTCCTGAGTCAAATTGTATTTCTATTTGCAACTTTTTGGAGAAAGCACCGTACAGCCTTCCATAGTGGCTGCACCATTTTACATACACTCCTACCAACAGTGAATAAGGGTTCCAGTTTTTCCACAACCTTGTCAGCATTTGTTGTTTGCTGTTCTGTTTAATTCTCACCGGGGTGAGGTGGTATCTCATAGTTGTTCTGATTTACATCTCTCTTAGAGCTAGGGATTTTGAACATTTCTTCATGTGTTTGTTAGCCATCTGAATGTCTTCTTTGATGAAGTGTGTGTTCATAGCCTGTGCCCATTTTTCAACTGGGTTGTTTACCTTTATCTTGTTGTGGTGCTCGAGTA
Organism: Elephantulus edwardii; assembly: GCF_000299155.1. Lineage (NCBI taxonomy): Eukaryota > Metazoa > Chordata > Mammalia > Macroscelidea > Macroscelididae > Elephantulus > Elephantulus edwardii. The sequence goes on from NW_006400015.1 coordinate 1,253,195, forward strand.
CTTTATAAATTTTAAATATAAGTCTCTTATCTGACATGTCATTACCAAATATTTTTCCCCAGTCTGTGGCTTCCCTTTTTTACCCTGTTGAAGTCTTTGGATGTGCATAAGGACTTTATTCTTAGAAGGTCCCATTCATCTATTTTACCCTCTTCTGGTTGTAGGGTTTTCAGGATGCTTGGAAGACTGTTTATTTTGTGGATTAAGCTTCTAGAGTTCTTCCAAGCTTTTCTCTAATGAAGTTTATAGTTCTTGGCTTTAGTCCTAGGTTCTTGATCCACTTTGAGGTGGCTTTTGTGTATGGAGTGAGGTGTGGGTCTTGCTTCAGTTTTCTACAGAGAGTTTTCCAGTTTTGCTAACACCATTTGTTAAAAAGGCTGTTGTTTCATCTCCTTTTCAAAAATCAGTTGATTATAGGTAGATGGGCTGATTTCTGGATTCTCAATACTATTCCATTGATTGCTGTGTCTGTCATTGTAACAGTACCAAGCTGTCTTGACCACCATCGCAGTGTCATAGGATTTGAAATTGGGGAGTGAGATGCCTCCTACCTTATTTCTCTTTTTAGGTAGTTTTTTGCTTGTTTGGGGCCTCTTCCAATTCCAAATAAATTTGGAAATTGCCTTTTTCATCTTGTTGAAGAATGGAATTGCTATTTGTATTGGGACTGCATTGAACGTGTAAATTGCCTTTGGTAGTGTCATTTTCACAATATTGAGTTTTTCTGTCCATGAGCAGGGTATATATATTCTTCCTCTTTTTTTCTTCTTATAAACAAAGACTGTCAATAGAAAAACTCAGTTGCTAATTTGATCAGGTACTAGACTAAGTGTGCAAGGAAATAATACATAAGATGAAAAAGGAGGAAGAAATGAAAGTACTTGGATAACAGGTTAGTGGGCAGATGCGGGTTTGAGGAATAAAAGGAAAGATTTAATGAAGACATAGAAAGAAAGGGTGAGAATATGATCGTACGCAGACCAATAAATACATGAAAAAATTATAATAATAAAAGAAACCTAAACAAGCATATCAAGAGTCAAGATAATGAAAAGTACAGAAACTAAGGGAAGAAGCAAATAATACAATGAGATATCCCACTATGTATTACTGGGGTCTAGAAGATGATGTGAAATCAGTTGAATAGAGTTAATACAGAAATTACAATGGCTAAGAACTCCTAAAATAGATGGTAAAAACATGAAACTAAATAGTCAAGCTCTATCAATCCCAACTCAGAAATCCTAAATAAGAGATAGAAAATCAGAAACTAATAAAACCAGTACAAATTTTTGGGCTGCACTCCCGTGTTTGCTATGCTTTTCTGTTGTATCACTGTCTGAGAACGGGTCCTCCTCGATTTACCCTCGTCTCGACCTCCGCCCCAGGCAGGCCCAACGCCACTCCTGGCCAGCTGACTAGAATTTCCGCAGCTTCTGTGACCACGGTGAGGTTTGACATATTTCTAGTACGGCTCACATAACTAAACAAGGCGTTGTAACTTTGATTACAGTTTTAATAGAGGAAAAGATAGAAATCAGAAGCAGTCAAAGTGAGAGACCTCTAGGCTCAGTCAACCTTCTGTTGTTCTCAGGGACATATTATTTTCCAGGTATCAGAGGAAGATAATCTTCAGAGCATTGATAAAGGTAATCCTCAGATAATACTCAAAGATACTCACTCAAGCGTCAATGTTGGAGCCTATATTAAGAGTTTTAATATGTAGGCATGATTCACTGAATTACTGCTTTCATGGTTAACTCAACCGCCAATTCTTTCTCCCTCAGAGGCTGGCTTGGTATTAGGTGGCTCATCCCTCCACAATCTCTCATCATTTATCCATCCTTTCTGATATGACGAGCCCACCCTTAGTCATCTGACTAGCATACACCATCAGCTATCAATATAGGGACCCACCATGAATGACAAAAACTTTTACTACTCAGGACATTCTAAGCATTTAGAGGTTACTGATGAGGAGATGAGACACAGATAAAAGTTATCATTGTATAAGGTTAGTTTTTTTGTTTTATTTTTTTTTTCTTCCCAGATAGTTTTACTCTGGAATAATTTAGAGTTTAAAGGCAAAGTTTAAATGAGGTAAATTTTCTTTCTCTTGATGTTCTTCTTGGTGTAAATAGTTGATGAACAAAACAGTAAAAGATGTATCCAGTACAATATACTGGAGATAGGACAAAAGAAACTTTCGTTGTTTTTTTTTAAATAATAAATTTTTTTTTTAAACGAGTGTGCCATCAAATCAGATCTGACTGGTACAGGAGGAGATTGTTCCTCTTTCTTCAGCAGAGGACAAAGTAAACTTTCTTAAGCGGCTGAAATAGAATGGAAAATAAACACCGATAGTCCAGAGCCAAACGCCACTTTCACTGTGTGTTAAGAAACACTGATTCTTAACAGTGACGTTTCCTGAAGATGTCTTCAAGGCAGCTTTTGATAGTGTTTGTATAGCAGACAGTCTCTGGAGATCAGGAATGTCCCATTTCATGACAGCATGAATAAAGGTGATGTCTCTCCTCGGGGAAGAGAGTGGGGCTTTCCTGACCTGTCAGGAGAAGTGATGAGTCTGTCTGTCTGTATGGGGATTCTGTAATTCTGAGGTTTTCTCACTTGGGACAGAGCTGTAGGATACAGACCACCCACCTGGGCTCACTTTGCCTCTGACGATAGTACTTGGGAGAAGTGGGAAACAACGGTGAACAGATGGCATCGACTGTGTGAATAATGACATACCTTGTCTCAAACCTCGGAGTCTCCCACCGCTGACAGCTTCTATGTTACATGCAGCAGAACCACGGCACATAGCGTGCTGGCTGGACAATGGCAGGCTTCTCACCGTTCTTGACACATTGCTGCTGAGTTCTGGAGAAAGTAAAAATATTCTTTTGAAGTCCTTATCTAATAGACGATGGGGTTACACTTGTACTTTAAACAGAAAACAACCAATCAACAAATCGATCATTCAGACAAGAACAGAAAGCATATGGATTTGTTACAATGTTTGCATTAAATGACAGAGGAAGGGGGGGAACCCCACCATACTAGCCTATAATGAACATAAGCTAACTCTCATATAAATTTACCTCTAAAATAAATGGAACTTGTATGGGCTGGGGCGTTTTTATCACAAACTAAAACAGTGGCTCAGAGGAGGAAAGAGGGGCAACCTCCTCCCGTGTGACTCTCTGGCCCCGGAACCCACCGCAGGCTCAGCTAGGAGTCGGCTGTGACCCCTCGGGGATGAGTGTGGGGTTTTTTCCATTTTCTTATTTACCATCGGAGTTCTTTTTTGACCTCAGGTAGTGTGACTCTAACTTTGTTCTTTCTCACCTTACTCTGCCTGCTTTCCACATAAACTTGAGATGCAGTTTGGAAATATCACAAAATAGGGCTCTATGAGGAGAATTGTGGCATCAGGATTGGTGGAAGATCTATTAACAATCTGCGTTATGCAGATGACACAACCCTGCTTGCTGAAACTGAGGAGGATCTCATGCACTTGCTGCGAAGGGTCAAGGACTGCAGCCTTCAGTATGGACTGAGGCTCAATGTCAAGAAGACAAAGATTCTCACCACTGGACCAATTGGCAGCTTCAGGATGGATGACGAAGAGATTGAGATTGTTCACAGCTTCAGTTTGCTCGACTCCACAGTCAACACTCTTGGCACCAGCAGTCAGGAAATCAAAAAGCGTATCGCGATGGGAAAGTCTGCTGTTAGGGACCTCTCTAAAGTACTCAGGAGCAACAATGTCTCTCTGGAGACTAAGGTGTGCCTGATACAGGCCATGGTATTTGCAATCACTTGTTATGCATCAGAGAGTTGGACAATGACTAGGGAGGATAGAAGGAGAGTTGATGCTTTTGAGCTGTGGTGCTGGAGAAGAGTACTGAATGTACCATGGACTGCCAGGAAAACAAACAGATTCATCTTGGAGAGGATTAAACCAAGCTACTCCTTGGAGGCAAGGATTCTGGGGCTTCGTCTGACATACTTTGGACATGTTGCCAGGAGGGACGGGTCCTTGGAGAGGGACATCATGCTTGGGAGGGTGGAGGGACAGTGCAGGAGGGGAAGACCCTCTATGAGATGGATTGATTCAGTGACTGGGGTAATAGGGATGGGTGTGTCAGAGGCAGTGCGGTTGGCACAGGATAGAGCAGGGTTTAGGGCTGTTATGCATAGGGTCGCTATGAGTCGCAAATGACTCGACGGCACATAACAACAACAACAAGTATTTTGATGGTGATTGGTTTGAACCTATATGTCAATGTGACTAGGCTGGATGTTGTAAGAAACTGGAGCCCACAATTCCATAAACACAAGGTCTCTCTTCATTTATTTAGATATTGCCTGACTGGTTCACTACTTTGTTTTTATACTTTCATTTTGATTCCGCATTATTTTGTTAAGTTTGTATCCAAGTATTTTGGTTTCATTTTCTCATGCTGTCATAAAGGTATTGTTTTTAAATTTAAAATTCCCATTAGCCATTGCTTGTATAGAGAAAAGCAATCAGTTTTGCCTTATATTACGCTTTTATCCTGAAAATTGACTACAAACATACATGCCTTCTAAGAGGTTTGAGGGTTGTTATTTTTGTTGATTCTTTGTAATTTTCTCTATGATTTTTATATGAACAGTGAATAAAGACCATTTCAGTACTTTCTCCCATGTCCCTTTTTTGCTTTTTTGCACAAAGATTTCTAGTGAACTGTTGAACAGTAGTTAGGCTGGAAGCCACCTTACTTTGTCTTCTCGGCTTAGATTTAAACTTCTTCAGTTTGATGATTGTGAGTCCTAGACACAAAGGACCCCAGTAGAACCTCACCCACAATGATGCTTTCTGACAAGGTAGAGCCGTCCCCAGTGTTTCCAAGGATCTAAACCTTTACAGACTCAGACTGTCGCATCTTCCTCGGAACAGCGATACACAAAACAAGGACCATCAAACTGGATAATAAATACATTTAAGTATGTGCTCTGTAAGAATGAAACTTTGCAGTTGCACAGAGCATTCTAAAAGTAAAAGGAGCCCTGGTATAAAGGGCTGTGTATTGAGTGCTGGGCACCAGCTGCTCCATGGAAACAGATGCGCATTCTCCTCTGGTAAAGATTTACAACCGAGGGGGTTGACAAGCAGTGTGTTCGAGTAACTTTTAAGTTGAGAGAGCCTATTACCTCCTTCTAAACCGAAGACACAGTGGTTTCACTACCAGATGGGCAAGGAGTAAATGGTCCCCTTTCTTACTCTTCTGGGATACTGTTCATTTCAGAAGACTAAAATAAGCTCATAAATAACTTTAGAATAAAATAATCCAAAGATGCTTCTGTGAATAAAAAAAGTTATTTGATTTCTCTCTGAGCATTCTCTGGTCTGGTTTTATAAGAAAATTTCTAGACAATATGGTAATGTAGGTTGAAATAGTGTATATGACAAAGAAATAACTATATTATTAAAATATTTTATACTTGAACGTGAAAGTAAGCCCAATACACTTACTTCATAGGTAAATTCCCAGTAATTTTCCTTGCTGACAACTCTCAAGAAGGCAGGATTCACTTACTGAGAAGGTCAAAAACAGTAATTTTCATACTTACAATGATACACTTATACTTGCAAAAAATTCTCCCTGTTCACAATCTTACAAAATTTTCTTGGTGAAGGTGTGAATTTTGAAATGAGCATTAAGGGAGTATGTTAACATTTTCTGTTTAAATCTAAACGTGAGGACTGCTTTTAAACCACTGACAGTCTAGGAGTTAAGAACACTTGATTCATAGACAAGTACTTGCCTTTCAGTGGCTATAAACTTGTCCTTTCTTGGAAATGATTAAATGAACTTCACTCCACAACACATTCTTCACCACCACCGTCTTCACATTTAAGTCTCTGAAAAGGATTCTGGCTTTTTTTTTTTTTTTTTTCACCGTGATAAAGCCCTTTGGGACACTAACACACCTGTTTGGACTTACCTGTACTTTCTTAAAGGTACAGGTCTAACATGAGGAATACCTGCAGTTTGTTCTGAAAGCATAAGCTCTGGGTTAAGACACAAAAGCCTTCAGTCTCAGTTCCTGCTTGTGTGGAAAGGCTGCAGTTTTGCTGTTACACAGCAGTTCACGCGGGAAGTCATTTTGGAAGATGATTAAATAGGTGAAAAAAAAATTTAAAAAATGAAACATTCTATTTTTATGTCTACAAGTGTTTTAATTTCCTGGCTGCTGGTGCCAAGACTGTTGACTGTGGAGCCAAGCAGATTAAAGCTGTGAACAATTTCAGTCACTTCACCATCCGTCCTCATTTTGCCAATTGACCCAGAGGTAAGAATCTTTGTCTTCTTGACATTGAGCCTCAATCCATATTGTAGGCTGCAGTCCTTGACCCTCTGTAGCAAGTGCTTCAGGTCCTCCTCAGTTTCAGCAAGCAGGGTTGTGTCATCTGCATAACGCAGATTGTTAATAGATCTTCCACCAATCCTGATGCCACATTCCTCCTCATACAGCCCAGCATCTCAGATGATCTGTTCTGCATACAGATTGAAAAGGTATGGAGATAGGACATATCTCTGGCATACACCCTTCCCAATTTTCAGCCATGCAGTGTTTCCTTGCTCTGTTCTGACGACTGCCTCTTATTCCAAGTATAGATTTCACATTAGCATGATTAAATGTTCTGGGATTCCCATTCTTCAGTTTATTATGATCCACACAGTCAAATGCCTTTGCATAAGCAATGAAACACTGAAGAGCAATGGTGTCACTCTGTAGACTAAGGTGCGCCTGATACAGGCCATGGTCTTTGCAATCACTTGTTATGCGTCAGAGAGCTGGACAATGACAAGGGAGGATAGAAGAAGAATTGATGCCTTTGAGCTGTGGTGCCGGAGGAGATTATTGAATATTCCATAGACTGCTAAAAATACAAACAGGTTCATCCTGGAGAGGGTTAAAGCAGGCTGCTCCTTGGAGGCAAGGATTCTGAGGCTTCATCTGACATCCTTTGGGCATGTTGAAAGGAGGGACTGGTCCTTGGAGACGGACATCATTCTTGGGAGGGTGGAAGGACAGCGCACGAGGGGAAAACTATCTACGAGGTGTATTGATTCACTGACTGGGGTATTGGGGGTGGGTGTGAGACAGTGAAATTGGCACAGGACAGAGCAGGGTTTAGAGCTGTTGTACCTAGGGTTGCTATGCGACTTAACGGCACATACCACCACCACCACAAGTGTCTTATGCATTTGAATCTGATGCTATTCGTTGAAAAAGAGTCAGTATCCAATGCGTTCCTAGGTGTTTCTAGAAACAGTTGGGAGAATTACTACTCGATGTGTCTCATAAGAAACTGTTCAGGCTTGGAATAAGAATTGTGACTTTAAAACCATGAGAACTGCACCTGGATTTTCCCATCCCCTAACAGGATTGAGGCATGTTTGGAAGCAGGAGTGGCATCCACTTCCTAAACAACTCGCCTCTGGAAACTCTATGAACTTTGAGAAACGAGGACAGTCACAGAAAGGCTTCAGGTCTTTTGTTTGTAGGGTCGCTATGAGATGTCTTTGACTTAATATCAATCAACAACAACAACAACAACTTGTCTTTAATTTTCCAGAGGCATCAGAGGAGAGTCCAGGGTGACCCCAAGGACCAGCCAGTGGGTGGCCTGGCTGCAGCTTCTGAGTCAGAGCCAGCACCACAGGGCTGATGGTTGCGTTTGAGGCTGCCCTTGTGGGACGCGTGTCACTTCTCTTCAGGACACACGGTAGAGTGGATCTGCCCTCTGCCCATCCGCTGCTGGGCTCAGAGACCCGAGTATGTGCCAGCCACATACAGGAAGCTGTCTGTTTGAAGATATTTTATGATAGATGTCAGTCTATCATGCCTACATCATTAGTCTTTCTATAAACAGCATATGTTAAAGGGGAAAATGTCAACTCTGACAGCACTGGACAGGGCTGTGGGGAAGGACAGAGGAAGTAGACACGGCCATCTATAGCACATTTGTTTAGTGTACACAGGTGCTATAGGTGTTTAGTGTACACAGTTGTTATAGGTGTTTAGTGTACATAGGTGTTACAGGCTAGATAGAAATACAAGTACATGTTTAATTAATACGTACTGCTATTACACTACATTTGTTTAAGATATTAGACATTTAGGCTCTTTTGTAGAAAGGATGTTGCATTTCTTCAGAGAATATCAAGACTTAATGTGTTAGAAACCTTAATATGAATACAGGCCTTTGGGTATGGTTATCCGAGGCTGCCTATTCTAACTCCAATGTAGGCTAAACCATACATTGTTGTTTTTATTTTGTTTTTTAGGTTGAGAGAAACTTTAATGAGATCAATGTCTCAGAGAAATAAAAAAATTAACATGATTGGGATAAAACTCTTGAGTAGCTTTTCTTATAATGTGTAAATGATAATGAAATGTATTTAACTTGAAGAATAAATGCCTTATGTTAGCGTTTCTCAAAGACTGATTCTTTAACAATTATTATTAGAAGTACCTGGTAGCAGCACAGATCCTTAGACCCTTTGCAGCTGGGCTTTCTGGGAATGCTAGTTTGTAGCCTAGAAACGTCCTTGCTGGCGAGCCCTGTGGGGAATTCGGAGAGGCAGTCAGACTTTCTAACAGCTGATGGAGGGTATTTAAAGCATCTCCCCGCTGTACTGCTGCCGACTTTCAGGAGGGTCCCTCTGCCTGGGGCAGCACCAGCAGCTCTGCAGGAAAGAGACAGGAAATTTCCTCCCTGGTAGTTTACAACCTCTGAAAATTCCCTGCGAAGCCAGCTAGGAGCGGCTTCCAAATCTAGGGCAAGGGCTTTTGAGAAAACATGAGAAATAAAACAAGTAAATAAAAAAAAATAAGAGTAAATAAATACAAAGTGAAAGTATTAAAAATGTATTTGTATGCCTATAGATGCTTATTTATATGTTCTATTAATTAAAAATTTGTTGTTGTTTTTGATTGCTGTCGAGTCAAGGTCAACTCAAAGGAACTCTATGAACAAAAGACCTAATGCCTTTCCACAGCTATCTTTGTTTCTCCAAGTTTGTTTCATAGTTTCCAGAGGAGTGTGGTTTAGGATGTGGTTTAGGAAGTGGATGCCACTTCTACTTTCCAGCATGTTTCACAACCGGGAGCTCCACCAAACACTGTCCCCAATGGGAAACCATTCTGGTATTTGATATCCCCATGGCACAAGGTTCAGCATCACAGCAACCCAGGTGGCCCCAGTGCAGCACATTGACAAAGAGTGATGTGTAAAGTGGAAGAGTGTTCCTCCAGATAGAACGGCACTAGTCTCATTTAGCAGCCGTTAAGTGTTGTCGAGTCAAATATGACTCAGAGTCAGTTTTGCACAAAAGACCTGACACAAATAAAGGTACTTAAATAGATCCTGATAGAAATGGAGAAAAGCAGGAAAAGTTGGAAGAATATTGGTACAGTTACCACGGCCCTGTGTGCTCCTTGGTCCCTGCTCAGCCTTTCACCAAAGGGCTTCTCAGGCTCAGATATTTGGGGAGGAGACTGTGCATGATGGTGAATTAGAACCTCCGACCTTGTGGCTAATGCCCTCTGCCACCTGGGATCCTTTAGGCAACATTAGATCACAGCCAAGATGATACTTTGTGTCAACAGAGGGGGGAAAAATATTTGCCACATAATGATTAAAAAATACCCCTAAACATGATATTCCCTCTGTCAAAACAAAGTTGTTGTTGTTGTTGTTATGTGCCGTCGAGTCGTTTCCGACTCATAGCGACCCTATGCACAACAGCCCTAAACCCTGCTCTATCCTGCGCCAACCGCACCGCCTCTGACACACCCATCCCGATTACCACAGTCACCGAATCAATCCATCTCATAGAGGGTCTTCCCCTCCTGCGTTGTCCCTCAACCCTCCCAAGCATGATGTCCCTCTCCAAGGACCCGTCCCTCCTGGCAACATGTCCAAAGTATGTCAGACGAAGCCCCAGAATCCTTGCCTCCAAGGAGTAGCTTGGTTTAATCCTCTCCAAGATGAATCCGTTTGTTTTCCTGGCAGTCCAGGGTACATTCAGTACCCTTCTCCAGCACCACAGCTCAAAAGCATCCACTCTCCTTCTGTCCTCCCTAGTCATTGTCCAACTCTCTGATGCATAACAGGCGATTGCAAAGACCATGGCCTGTATCAGGCGCACCTTAGTCTCCAGAGAGACATTGTTGCTCCTGAGTACTTTAGAGAGGTCCCTAACAGCAGACTTTCCCATCGCAATACGCTTTTTGATTTCCTGACTGCTGGTGCCAAGAGTGTTGACTGTGGAGCCGAGCAAACTGAAGCTGTGAACAATCTCAATCTCTTCGTTATCCATCCTGACGCTGCCAATTGGTCCAGTGGTGAGAATCTTTGTCTTCTTGACATTGAGCCTCAGTCCATACTGAAGGCTGCAGTCCTTGACCCTTCGCAGCAAGTGCATGAGGTCCTCCTCAGTTTCAGCAAGCACGGTTCAAAACAAAGTTACATTTAAAATTTTATTTAACTCTCCCAATAAAATTGTTGTTGTTATTGTTGTTGTGTACCAACAAACAGAACCTACCCACAGCTGACCCTCAGCCAACTTCAGAGGCAGGGATCTCACAGGAGCAGAGCGCCCATTCTTCTCCCACAGGGCACCTGCTGGCTTCAAACCACTGGCCTTCAGGATCTCAGCGCAGAGTCTTACCACTAGGTCACCAGCGCTCCCTCACAATAAAGTAGTTGACGTATTTAAAGTGAGCATTGTGAAAGGGGTGTGGAAGAAATCACGAGAGACACCAGAAGAAAAACTAGTGATTGTTTGTACAATCTTGGAGTAAGGAAAAAGAAAAGAAAATCTACAAAGGAAAAGGAAATTTGTAATGAGTGAACCTTTTACAATAGGGGACAGAGAGAGGAGCGAACTGGGGGGGGAGGGTAAAGAAAAAAGTGCAACAATGAATGAATGAAAATCCAAAATCTCTGTAAATGTTATTAAAATTAATATAATAAAATTTTTTTAAAAAGTAGGGGAAACCAAATGGCCCACCCGAGTGAGTGGCCTGGTGCCTGGGTTTGTTCCTCTGCTGAGGTGCTGCCCCGTCCAGGGCTCAGGATACCTCTCCCTGTGGACTGTCCTCTGTTCTTCCAGGATCTGAGAGACAGGCTGTCTTTCCTTCACCCATTGACTTTCCACATAGAAGTTACAATCTCTGCAAACCCAGTGCCTTTCAGAGAAAGGTATTCACACCTATTTAACAAAGTCTTAAAATTTTCCATTAAAATCATAGCCTGGTTTGGTTTTCTGATGGGCAGAAGTTTTCGAAACTCTCTTGCATTTTAAAGCATGTTACAGTGCTTTTTTAACATTTCAAAACAGCATGGGAAGAAGATAACACAAAGACTTGTGTGCGATGGGCCCCCTCAGTTGTAACAAGGCTGGGAACAAACTCTTCATCATATTGCATGAGTTAAGACACAAACTTGGTTAAGCAAACGTTGAAATGTGAATTCAGCAACAAGAGAAAGTAAGAGTTTCCCAGAGCTTCCACTCTCTGTGGAGAAAACTGTGTGTATTTTGTTGAGAGGCGAAACCACCGTGGAGAAGACGCAGTGGCGCAAAGGGGCCTCCCTCCTCTTAGAACCCCGAGCTGGAGGGGAGAGGGGCTTTCACCTGGAGAGCTCCGTTGACAGAAGCTTCTAGAAAAAGGCTGAGGGGAAGGACAGGTTTTCCTCTTTCCCTTTAAGGTCAAGCCCTGCTTTATCTGCCAAAGACAAATAAGGCTGTTTTGGTAGTCTGAGAGATCGATCAGAATCACATTTCAGTTGGTACTGTTTTGAATGCCGTGTTCATGTTGGTTCATAGGCATTTCATTTGCATAATAAGAAACATACCCTTAAGTTAGAGGAGACAATAGCTCTCACACCTCAGCAAGGTGCGGCTGAGGATGCTTCAGGCAAAACTGGAAGTGGAATGTCATGGGTTTTCTCATCACCGCATCTTCATCTAATACTTCAGGAAATTAGGAATAGACAAAACTCACTTGCCTGTCGCAGAAGATAATAAACATACTGCATCCATCCCTTTGCCTGTTTCATCATCTGTGTTTTGTTTTGTAGGAAACTGGTTACAGCATTTTTACATTTTTCTTATTAATTGGGTGTAGTATCTGAACTTGAGCTACGAAGGTTATGCCCCTCACCTACACACAGAAGCAGCATGACAAGGTGTGACAGCAGGAATTGTATATGGTTCCATCTTCTACTCAGTCACCTGAGCGTGTCACTTCTCATCCTCCTCAGGAGAGCCACTGAGGTCTGACAGGGTGTGTGTTTGACGTCTGGTGAGGGACGTCTCGGGGTGTGCAGACCTGGCTGGCTGGGAGGAGGTTATGAGTGCGTGACTGGGAGGGCAGGCTCGCAGCGGTGAGAACAGACTTGCCAGCTGACGCCCCAAGGTTCCAGGGTATCTGCTGGTGATGATGATGGTAGTTCACATGTGTATTAATCTGGCAATCTGTCAGCCTGCTCGCGGGAGGGGCTCGTGGGAGAGAGCTCGTCGGCCGGGAGCTGACTTTGCCACCTCGATTGTCATACGTGTCTCTAATACTCTATTCACTGTTAACTAGATTGATGATGATGTTACAAGAATGGGGCAAGGGAGGGTTTCATTTTCTTATTAGACAAATGTAACAGTCAAATCATGCAATATAGATAACGGTAAATCTTTAGAACAAATACTCAAGGTTCAAAAAATCCACTGTCACTTTCATTTATTAATGTGTATAAAATGGCTATTAACACATTACCTAGATGACCACAACACAAGTAACACTAGTTAAATTTGTGAAACAGGATTGTGTCTTGAAGCTGGAGCTTTTTTGGGTCCCCTGCTGTGTCTGATTCCAAGCTCAGGGATGCCTCCGATACCTTGCAGGTTTGGTGCCACATCAATGAAGCAGATACCACAATAAAACAAATGACAAAAGCTTTTTAAATGTCTGAGTGTATATAAAAAATGTACTTACACCCATTCCCTTCTCTTACATTCTTACATAGGCAAGGCTGTTGTTAGGTGCCATTGAGTCAAGTACGAGCACATGAACAAGAGACTTGAACCTTGGCCTGTCCTGTGCCTTCCTCAGCATCTGTGATACACGTGAGTCTGTTGCTGCTGTCACTTTATCAATATATCTAGTGCAGGGTCTTACTTCTCTTCGCTGACCCTCCATCTCTCCAGTCATGGTGCCCCTTTCCAAGGAATGGCCTTTCTTAGCAACATGCCTAAGCTATGTCAGAAGCTTTATCGCCTTTGTCTCCAAGGAGCTCTCCAGCTGCACCTTCTCCTATTTGTTATTTTAGCAATTCAATCACAAAATCTTCAGGTTGAAAAAGATAACCCATCTGTGAAGTTCAGTAAGCACAGTGTGACAGTGACACGACAAGAGGCGAGAGTTCACAACAAACTAAACCAGAGCTTGTCCATGTTACAGGAAAGTCTGGAAACAATACTTGATCTAATGAAGAACATACAGATTATTGATAATTATTTGGACAAATACATTTTCAAACATTTTACAGATATATAGACTTATGTGTGCACATACATGTAAATGTTTTCTTATCGTTGGTATGTGCTGTTGAATTGCCTGCAACTCATAGTGACCTTGTGCCCAAAAGCTCTGAACCATCCTCTATCCTGAGCCAATCTCAGTGTCTCCTGAATAACCCCAGTGACTCCAGTTACTGTGTCAATCCACCTCATACAGTGTCCTCCTCTCCTGTGCTGTCCCTCCACTCTTCAAAAAACTACTGTCTTTCTCCAAGGACAGGTCCTTCCTGGAAATATGACCAAAGTATTACCAAAATTACGACCAGAGCTTCAAAATCCTTGCCTCCAAGGAGAAACTTGGTTTCACCCTCTCCAAAACAGACCTGTTTGTTCTCTTGGCTATTCATGGTATGTGCAATACTCTTCTCTTGTACCAAAACTCAAAGACATCTATTCTTCTTCTGTCATCCTTAGTCATTGTTTAACCCTCTGATGCATGGCAGGGTATTGCAAAGACCATGGCCCCGACCAGACGCACCTGAGTCTCTAGACTGGCATTGTTGCTTCTCAGCACGCTGGAGAGGTTCCTGACGGCAGATGTACCCAACACAACTCATCTTTTGATTTCCTGACTGCTGGTGCCAAGAGTGCTGACTGTGGAGCTGAGCAAGCAGAAATTGTTACCAATCTCAATCTCTTCTCTGTTATTGTACAAAGGGTTCTCATCTGCCCTTCACGGAATTTTCCAATTATCAGCCTTGACAACAGCACATCGCACTTACAGAACTGACGTTGTTGTGTTTATAGTTTATGCCCCTTAATCACTTCAACACTAATGACTACAGTTGAGTTGGAGAACTATTCCACAAAATTTTCACTCACACAGCCTCTTTCCAATCGTGCTTGCCTCACTCTGTTCACTTTCCCCACCCCATCAACACCAGGAATCAGTCCTTCACCTGGAACTTGTGTGTGTGATTTCAATTATCCACATGACAACATGTTATCAGAGTTGTTTGTCAATAAAAGACATTTATATACACCCAATACTTATTTTTGCACATGACATAAAGGACTGTTTTTGATAGTTTCAAATTTGTTTGACGACTATGTCATTTTAATTGTTCTGGCCATTAGAATTTTTCTAGTGTCTAGCTACACTATATTAGTTTTGTGCATTTAATGTGTATGCTTTACATTTACTTAGGAGTTCATTGTTGCTACTATGGGCTATTTATTGAGTGGGAACCGACCCACAGCTGATCCTCTAGCTAATAATAATTTCAACATTAGGTTGTTTCTCATTTTTTTTTCTAATGGGAACAATGAATCTCTTCCAGTAACTTGGAAGGTAACTGTCTTCACTATTTCTTGGCACAGACTAATGAGTATACTCAGGGCATCACCCGTTTCCTAAAGAACTTCAAATGGTATTCTAGCAATTCCTGGGGCCTTATATTTTTTACCAGTTCCTTCAATGCATGCAGCTTGAACTTCTGATACTATGAATTCTTTTTCTTAATTTAATTTTATTAATTTTAATGAACATTTATAGAGATTTTGGATTTCCATTCATTCATTGTTGCACTTTTCTCCCTGCCCACAT
>NW_006400015.1:1270652-1300593 GCF_000299155.1 Elephantulus edwardii
TAATAATGGTCTCATGCAATATTTATCCTTGTGGGACTGAGTTAGTTCACTCAGCATAATGCTCTCCAGTCCCTCCCAAGTTAGGTAATAATTTACAAAGTTATTGCTCCTGCATGCTGCATAGTATTCCACTGTGTGAATGTACCATAATTTGTCTTTCTTTATTCTATCTGATCAAGTTTTGCCCTTATTTTTATCATTTCCTATCTTCTAGAGACTGTGGTGTGAAGGTGTTCTTTTCCTAGTTGGTGGAAATATTGGGTTAAGTAGTTTGCTTTTGCGCCTTTTTTTTTTACTCCCTCATTTTTGATATATTTACTTATTGCTATGAACTGACCTTAAAGTACTGCCTTTGATGTACCCCAGAGGTTTTGATACTTTGATTTTTTATTTTTCTTTCAAGGCCCTTTAGTATTTCTTCAGTAACTCAGTAGTGATCTAGCAAGGTGTTATGTAGCTTCCAAGTGGATACTTTCTCATCCTTTATTGTCTTGTTAATTTCTAGTTTTATGCCATTGTGGTCTGAGAAGGTAGTTTTTATTATTTTGATGCTTTGAAATTTTTTGAAGCTTGCTCTGTGTTCTCATATATGGTAAATTCTGAAGAACATACCGTATGCATTTGAGAAGAAAGTGAATTAAGGTTTTGTTGGGTGGCGTATTCTGTGTATGTCTATGAGGCTGAGATGTCTAGGTGTATAATTCAATTCTTCTACAGCTTCATTGAATTTTTTCTACTTGACCTGTTTTTCAGTGAGAGTGGTGTGTTGAAGCTTCATTCTACTATTGTCATGCTGTTTATGTTTTTCTTTAAATCCATTAGTGGTTGGGGTTTTTGTAATGTATTTTGCAGTTTAGCCTGTGGTGCATAGACATGAATTAAGCTTACGTACTTTGTTCCATTGGGCCTTTGAGAATTAGGAGTTCATTTTTTTGTGTCCCATGCTACTTTTCACCCTGAAGTCTATTTCATTAGAGACCAGTGTTCCCACTTCTGATTTCCTTGGATGTTTTTTGCTTGGTGTATTTTTTTTCCACTTTGATTTTTAGTCTATTTTTCTCTTTGCTTCTTAGATGTATCTCTTGTAGGAAACATTGATGAAAGTTTTTCTAATCTATTCTGCTAGTCTTTCTTATAATTGGTGGGCTTAAGTCGTTCACATTCAATGCAATTACTGACAGGCAAGGTTTTATTGTTGTAATTTACTCAAAAGAAGATAAAAAGATAACATAGAGTCATTGTACCAAAAAAAATTGGCTGACACAGATGAATTTCATGAAACAGCATATGACCAAGAAGCAATGATGATGAAGGAGGACATTCAAGCTTCCTTGAAGGAATTGCCAAAAGTCAAAGCTTCAGGAACTGATGGACTACCAATTGACATATTTCAGCAGACAGATGCTGCCCTGGATATTCTTATCAAGTTATGCCAAGTAATGTGGAGAACTGTTCAGCTGAGTGAAATACATCCTTATTTATTCTCATTCCAAAAAAGGGTGATCCAACAGAGTGTGGAAACTACTGAATATCACTAATATCACACACAAGCAAAACCTTGCTGAAGATTATTTTTAAAAAAATAAAATTCTGGAACAGTATGTCACTAGATAACTACCAGAAGAAGAAGCTAGGTTTAGAAGAGGCCATGGCACTAGTGATATCAGTGCCAATGTCAGATGGCTCTTGGTTGAAAGCAGAGGGTACAGAAGAGTGTCTGGATTTCATTGACTACTCAAAGGCATTTGACTGTGTGGACCACAACAAACTGTGGCTAGCTAGCCTTGAGAATAATGGGAATCCCAGAATACCTGATTGTGTTCATGTGAAACCTATACTTGGATCAGGAGCAGTACTCAGAACAGAGCGAGGAAATATGGCTCAAAATCAGGAAAGGGGTGCATCAGGGAGGCATCCTGCCTTCATACCTTTACAATCTGTACGCAGAACAGATGATTTGAGAAGCTGGTCTTTATGAGGAGGAACGTGGCATCAGAATCGGCAGAAGTTGCATCAACAACTTATGTTAGGCAAATGACACAACCTTGGATGACCTGAAGCATCTGCGGAAAGTCAAGAAAATGTTCTTACTCCAGGGCCAGTTAGAAGCAACATGACAGATGGAGAAGAGATTGAGATAGTCAACAATTTCAACTTGCTTGAGATAGTCAACAATTTCTACTTGTTCAGGTCTACAATCAATACTCTTGGAACCAGAGAGGAAATCAAAACATGAACTGGAATGGGAAAGTCTGCTGTCAAGTATCTCTCCAGAGTGAAGTACAAAGATGTTAGTTTAGAGACTACGGTGTGCCTGGTCCAGGCCAATTACTTGCTATGCACCAGAGAGCTGGACAATGAGTAAAGATGACAGAAGAAGAATTGATGCCTTTGAGTTGTGGTGCTAGAGAAAAATACTGAACAAACAATGGACTGCCAAGAGAACCAACAGATCTGTTCTGGACAGGGTGACACCAACTTGCTCTGTGGACTCACAGATTTTGAAGCTCTGTCTCATATTTCAGTCATGTTGCCAGGAGGGATCAGTCCTTGGAGAAAGACATCTTGCTTGGTAGGCTGGAGGGACAACAGAGGAGAGGAAGGCCCTGGATGAGGTGGATTGGCACCGTGATTGCGGTAATAGGGGCAGGTGTGTTGGAGACAATGCGATTGGCTCAGAAAAGCACAAATTTCAGAGCTATTGTACATACGATCACCATGAGCTGCAGGCGACTGAACGGCACATAACAGCAATCACTTGGCCCACTCAGATCTGATGGGAAGCGTGTGTTCAGCCTTTGAGGATGGGAATGGGGCATTCTTCTGCAGACATCAGTTATGTGTACACAGCAAGAACGAACAGCTCTTCGCTTCTGCACAGCTCTTGCCTCTTGGAGTGTGTGTGTGTGTGTGTGTGTGTGTGTGCCGCGCACGTGCGTCTTTCGTTCTTGAGGCCGCTTTTCCAGGACAATTGCTCAGTGGAGAGTTGAGGGTATTGTGTGCTGCTTTTCTTGACACTGTCCGGCAATTAAGTGGTGTTTTCCTAGAAAGTTCCCCATCCATTCTCTTCACAATGGCTACTTAGAACTTTCATCTCTCTCCTTCTGAAATCTCTAAGATCTCACTGCTGCCCCTCTCACCCTCAACAGATAACTTCCTCTCAGTCTTCATAAAGGAAACAAACTACCTCCTTTAACTTCACAACATGTCACTTGCCAATTCACTAGTCTCAGCATCTACCCCTTTTCATTCTTCCTGCTACAATGTAAGAGTCATCTCTCCAATTTATTGTTTATTTCTACACTGATGCTACTTTCTCAGGGACCTTGCCCTATTGATTCCTTCTTGAGTTTCCTCAATAAATTTCTATCTGCTGACCTCTTTCCTTCAAATTTAGAAAAGCTCAAGCTTCTCATATGTGAAAAAAAATATTGAATTTTCACTTGTCATGTCAAGTATAAAATTTTCTGGGGATGTATTCTATTTCTAATTGTTCACCTTGTGTATTGATGGCTCCTCGTTTTCTCACTGACGGATGCCAGTTATATAGATCTACTCCAATAACCAGTGCCTCTATTTCTCTAGCAACTCAGCCTTCTGGTTTTCAAATTTATTTACCTTGTTTTTCTATTCTTCCTTATTTGTCATATTTTACAAACAGTTTAAGTTATAATCCTTATTACTACATATCTTGCTCTTTTTTTTCTCATTTACTGAATGGATGCTTCTTTTAATAGTTATTATTCTTCCTTGTCTCAGAATGAAAATATTTGTTACTATTGTTTCCACTTTTAGTTGCAGTTCACTTGCTTTGATACGTAGTTTTGTCACATTTATTTTTTTCTATAAAGACTGTGATTACTATTAGAGTTCTCTTTCACCCATGAAGTTATTAAGAGTAGTCCTTTTTGTTTCCAACTCATCTAGTGAAAGTCAGATCATGTAATTTCATAGTTTCTTTGTGGTATTCATAATTTGTTCTATTAAGATGAGTAGCAAATCAGTTATGTGTCAAGTCAATGTCAACTCACACACTTTGTTGTGTAACCCTATGACTTCTGACATCATCAGCCCTCTTTTGTTCAACTCCCTTGATCCTCTGAGTCCCTTGTATTAGGTGGTTTGCTAGAAGGTCTCCCCGAGACTCTGAACAATTGAGGAATGACTCACGTGCCTGTAGGTATGCAGGCAGGTTTTGCAGGGACTGGTGAGTATGGTAGACTATCACTGGCGGTGTGGCTTGAAAGGTAAATCTCTCAAAAAAGAGAGCTAGCACTGAGGTCCCATGAGCTTATTTAAACCTCTAGTTACGGTGGGGCCGGGGGACGACTTGTATCCCATCCTAATGCTT
Organism: Elephantulus edwardii; assembly: GCF_000299155.1. Lineage (NCBI taxonomy): Eukaryota > Metazoa > Chordata > Mammalia > Macroscelidea > Macroscelididae > Elephantulus > Elephantulus edwardii. The sequence goes on from NW_006400015.1 coordinate 1,275,004, forward strand.
TCCCCTCCTTACAAGAAATACTTCAGCAAAAAATATTTAAGCGTTGAAGAGGAAATATATTTTGAATGATAAATCTTTGACACCACGGAGACCAAGCCCTGCTTTTTCTAGCCATTACCTTCACACTAGAAGAGTCACATTTCCCTTGCAATCACAATAGGACTGCATTCATTAATGCTTACAAGCTGGCAGCTTCATGTCTCAATTTCTAATTTGCCTATTCCTATTAAACTAGTACTCTGAAGAAATAAACATGTTCCTTTTTCTGAAGAATTTTCTGTTCTAGTTAGAACATTTAGCATCAGCATGTATAAGCAAAGTCCAGTCAATGAAACACCAAAACACCATCAGGATGTCGAATTCAACACTAGCTCACAGCATAAAATATTTTACCTTCATGGGTTTATGTCCTGGTCATCTCCTCTCTAATCATCAGTGGCTGGGTCTAAACGGCATCAGCTACAAACTCGGCAGTACTTAATTCTTAATTCTGTGTTTCAGGTCCACCGGTTTTTTCACCCAGTCTTATGCCTCACATGATGCCAAGTTAACAAGGTGAGGGTTCTCAAGATTCCCTGCTCCTCAAACTAGCAGCTTTTTTTTTTGTGCTTATCCATACATCCTTGCGTTCTAGGTCAAATTCTGGATGTGATTCTAAATGCAATTCTTTGTGTACTAGGTCAGGAGTGCTGATGGAACATGTCCCAAACCCAGCCTGTCTCTTCACTCTTCACGTCCAACTGTAAATGTTTTCAATCTAAAGTTCAAGGTGAGTCTACAAATCCAGTAAAATGCAAAGAGCACCCCTTTCTACTCATCCTAAAACTCCTGCTTTACTGGGTCCAAAGTCTGACTTGATAGCTCACAGACCACACAAAAAAAATATCGGGGAAGTCAACAGGCTCTAACTCAGGTTAGAAGCAAAATATAGTCGGGACACCTTCCGAAATGCCTTCACAGGTGCCTCGGCTTCGAGCCTTGAGGCTTTGGAGCAGTGTTACAAAGCTCTCCGTCCTGCCAATACTGACTTCACCCAGCAGTCCTCCGACAAACGTGGGCAAAAGGCTTTTAGCTCTGGTCCTTCAGGGCAGTCCTGAGGTCTATGTGGCTTCTATGGCTGGTACCCTGCAGGCCCTAAGCTGCCTGGTGTAAAAAAATCTGGTTCTGAAGGACAAATTATGTTCTCTTGCTGCTGTTTTGTTAGAGGTGAGGTTTCTCCTATTCTTCTGATGGATCTGCTCAAAGATGAGACTAGCCAATCCCATGTGGATTGCTAACAGTAGCAAATCCGCTTGTGAAGAGGCTAACATTCTCATATATCCACCCAGACACACGGCAAAGTCAAATTCATTGCCAGAGATGTATTATCTCATTTTTAAAATGTACTCTGGGACATTATGCCCTCAGTACAGCGGGCACCATTTAATATTAACACTATTAACCAATCGCACTTTTGATAATAATGTTAGATGCCTGATTTTTCTTATTTATGATTTTATACTAAACTCACTTGGATACTGTATGCTCAGTTGTGGAAATATGTATGATAAAATAATCTTCACTGTGTAGTGAATCTTAATAAAAATGATACTTAATCTCTTTGCCTGGATTTCTACCTTGGCTCCTAGCAAAACATGTGTATTTGCCTGATAATATTTTATCTCTTCCAGTTAATACATAGTATGTTGACCCTTTCTTTGAGGACTGTATTTTAATTAAAAAAATTATAAATATATCTGTTGAATAACAATTTACAAAGTTACAAAGTCTAGAACATTGGACAGTAAGGTGATTGTTTTGTGAAGGGTTATCAAGTAGGTTGCATCTCACAGTGAACTTACGAGACACGGAGCAAAGCAGTGACAGGTGCCTTCCTACCTGCCGTCATGCTTGAGCCCACTGCCGCCACTGCTATGTGAATTCATCTTGTTAGGGAACTTCTTTACTTACTTAATTCTCTTCCTAGTATCGTTTTCTTCTCCAGGGACAAGTCTTTCAGGTCAACATATAACACAAAGTCTCATTTCATCACAAGGTACATAACATGAAGTCTCACCAGCCATGATCACCTGCAAGGAACACCTAACAGAAATTCTTCAGAGACAGATGTGTTCGTTCTTTTGATGGCCCATGAGAATATTCAACATTGTTTTCCAACATCTCAATTCTATGGCAACAATTCTTTTTTGGCATTCATTTCACTGTTCTGTTCAGATTTAGAGTCAATCTGTCTTCCTCTCCTACCAGCTACCTACCCAGTTACTTACTATTTTCAGAAAAAAACCCACAATGTTAGTACCTGATGATTGTTACAGGTAAGGTAATCTCCACATTTATACATGTATTCTTTCAAAGTAATACAACTGTTCTACCTTTTTATTTTTCTATTTTAGTGAGCTGTATGAATATACCTAATTCTGTCTGTTCATTCAGGACAAGTCTGCTTTCCCCATAGCCAGAAAACATTTAACTGTTTGCCAATACTACCATTTTGCTAGTCTTGTGTCAATTCTCATATTCAGCTTAAACTCAGATTCTTCTTTTATATTGTATATGGCACTTAGTATAATTAATAACTCTGGAGATAACAATTAAAATTAATTTAAAACTCAGGAAAGCATACACAGGAACAATATGAACACATTGCAAAACGTGTTCTGTTGTCTCGAACTGCATAATTATGTAACCACATTACTCTTCCCAGGCAAACCTGACCTCTATTGATTTATTGATGAATGTGCGTCATGGATTTATCACAGGAACATTTGTTTCTTCAGGCTCTTTGCCTGCACAAGTGGAGTGTCTCCATCCATCAAACCTAGAGGCATCAGCAATGTCATTTAATGCTACTGTTAACTGACAACATGCACCCCAACACTCAGAAACACTCTCTATTTGGGTCTCTATGACTGAATTTTGATCTCTATAGATACAATATGTCCTGGTCACCTTCACTTCCTTAATTCTCACAAATAGACAACAAGAGTGTACCACAGCCACTGCATTTCAAGTGTATTCTGACACAAACTTCTGCTTTAGTCAAGCTTCATGAAAGCTACCGCCTCTGCAAAGCATGTTATAATTCTGATGACTAGAAGACATTCTAACAAAGTGCCTGCTTCATGTACCTGAAACTTCATTTCCTTTTCATTACCCTCATTATTATAATGTCAAGTGCATAGATAAGACATTTATTTTGGGATGTTTTGGTATTTGACTGCTGGTTGCATACTTTCATCTTTGAGTCAGTTCTCAAGTGTTGAGAGGGGAAGCCTTCCATAATCTGGGCCGAAGATAAACCTCAATTGTACATGACTCTGCCTTTTATCCTGACACACAACAACAACAACAACAAATCCAAACTAAATCTGCTCCCTGATAAACTTCATCAATGTCAAAGATTTCGAAGCTTTTTGGTGCCATGAAAAGATTTGCAATCTGAAGTCTGAATTCTTCAGCATTACAAGTTCCTAAAATAATGCATCATTGGAGGAGATCATGGCACTAGTGCTATCATTGCTGAGGTGAGATCAATCTTGGTTAAAACCAGAGAATACAAAAAGAAGGTCTAATTGTGTTTGATTGACAATGCAAAGACATCTGCCTGTGTGGGCCACAACAAATTTTGGCTAATATTGAGAAGAATGGAAATCCAAGGCCATTATATAGTGCCCATGTGAAACTGCTACCTAGATCAAGAAGCTATTATCCAAATCAGGAAAGATGTGCATCAGACTTCAATACCTCCCTCAATCCCATTTGTATGCCCAGCAGTCCTTCAAGAACCTATACTTTATAGAAAATGTGACATTAGTTTCAGATGAAGAATCATCAACAGCTTGCATTATGCCAATGACACCACTTGGCTTGCCGAAAATGAGGAGGACTTAAAATGATTGTTGCCAAAGATTTAAGTCTTCAGTCTTCAATATGGATTTCATGTCAACATCAAGAAAATAAAAATACTCACAATGGACCAACAGGAAGCATCTTAATGGATTGAGAAAAGATGGACATTGTCAAGTATTTTCTTTTACCTGGTTGAACAACCGATATCCTTGCTATCAATAATCAAAACTCTTGCTTGGTTCCAGGAATAAAGAAATCAAAAGCCCCTTTGCACTGGGAATATCTGCTGCCAAGTACCTCTCCAAAGTGCTAAAGGGCACACGGTCAGTTTAAAAACTGAAGTGCACATATTATGGGCTATGTTCTTTTCAGTAACTTTCTGTGCATACAAAAGTTGGACAGTGACTAAGATTGACAGAAGACGTGATACTTTAGAATTGTGATGTTGGAGAAGAGTACTGAATATCCCATAAACTGTCAGAGAAATAAACAAATGTGTCTCGGAGAAAGTGCAATCGGAGTTCTCCATAGAGACACAGATGGAGAAACTTCATTTCACATACTTTGGGCATGTTGTCAGGAGTTGACAGTCCCTGGAAAAAGACCTCATGCTTTGAAAGTTGGAGCATCAGTCAAAGAGAGGAAGGCACTCAACAAGACGGACTGACACACCGTCTGCAACGATGGGCTCAAGTACATCAGAGATGACGAGGACAGTGAAGGGGAATGCTGGTTCAGACCCTTTGTAGCTTTGTTATGCAGTGCAGTAGATGGGAAGGCAATGTTGTGCTTTGAATACGTTAGAAAGTGATCCGTAAATTCAGAACTTTTGTAGGGATAACTTACTAAAACAGGAAGAATCTGTTGTTTCAGGAGTTTTTGAGTGAATTACAGCCACATGATGAACAACAGATCTGAACCCATGCATTTGCATTCATAAGTCAAGAACAAACCATCAGATTGCAATAATCAACACTTGTTCACAGCATTCAACATCTTCTTGGATTCTGGTGACCTTGTCTCTAGACATCAGTGGCTGGGTCCAAATGGGCATCAGTGCAAACTCAGGAGTCCACACTGTTTCCTGTGCTCCAGACTGCTCCCTTTACAAAGCCTTAGCATCCACATGGGGCCATTTCAACAAGTCAGAGATTCTTATGACTCCCTGCTTTTCAAGCTAGCAACACTTTTGCTTATCTAGACATCTGTGCATGCTGGATCAACAGTGGTGTTGGAACATACCCAAGCTCAGCTTGTCTGTTCATTGCTGCATCGCTACTCAGCAATACCTAAAAACAACAACAACAACATGCTCATCATTTATGTACTGTTGGTCTTGTTCAGAATCGCCTTTTAATTATGTTCTATTCTTTCTAGTATCCTATTGGTTGTATTTTCTTTGTCTTAAATGTTCAACTCTTTCATAATTTGTGATTTGGTGAACATCAATTCTTGAAATTCCATCTCAAAATATTTCTTTGAACTTTCTTTCCCCGGGTATTTATTGGACTTGCAATCTGATGCGCTGGGTAAAAGCTTCTGTGCTTTTTTGTATTTTCATTATATTTAAGCTGCCTGCTTCATCCAGGACATTACATGGCCGCCTTCTTGGCAAGTGTAGTAGCTTCCAGTGAGTCAATATAGCTACCTGTTTGTTATCTCTGTGATGATGCTGTCCTGGCCAGTGGCTGTGGTTTTAAGGTATGAAAATACCTTTAAGGTGTTATTTTCAAGGTGAGAGATTGAATACTCTGAGTGGAGGCACTGTAGACTCAGGGGGGTGGTAACTGAAGGGGCTGTATCTGGCAAATGGTGAAGGTTAGACTTTGTAAGCCAGTCAGTCAGAATCTGTCAAAGATTCCATGGTTTATAGGTTTATTTTTGTTTGTTATTGCCTAAGGGGGCTTCTCTATGAGAATTTCTTTGAGCAGGTTCCCACCCTCTGTATATGCAATAACTCTTCCAAAGTGCATCAGTGTTTTTCAACATGTCATTGTCTTGCATGAGGTGTCTCCCTCCTGATCTCCCTCCTGAGCACAGGAAGGCCTGGGCAGACTCTCCTGGTCTCTATATGGATGGATTTCCCCCCTACTCCACCTCATGAACAAGTCTTCCCATCATCTTATTTGTTCAGACCAAGATTCTCTTAGGGATTAATTTACACATGGATGGGAAGAAAACAGTTCTCATCTTTCAAGTATCTTTCTTTCTTTCCTTGTGGGAGTGAGGTTCTACTCAACTGCTCTATGATTCTTATTAAGAGCTTCTTATTAAGAACTGTTACATTTTACACACACACACACACACACACACACACACACACACACACACACTATTGTTTGTTAGTATCATGTGCTGTCACCTGTGACTCCTAGTGACCCTATGTACAATAGCTCTGACCCCTGCCCTATCCTGCAACAGTCTCAATCTCTGTGACACACGTAACCCCATTATCTCGGTCACTATATCAATCCATCTCATCTGGGGGCTTCCCTGCTTGTGCTGACCATCCAAGCTAGCTATGAGTCACTTCCAAGTCCTTCTGTGTGAATAACAGCCTTGAAAAAGGACTGCAGGGTCATGTATGAGTTGGTTCTGTTTTGACCTCAACAAGTTGTTGTTTGTTGTTGTTACTACTCTTCATATCACACTTAACATCTTATGTATCAGATTATGTCTGTCAACCAAAATGCTCAAATATTATTCATGCAAAGTGAACATCAAAAGGACAATATCATGATGGATGGAGAAGAGATTGAAGATGTCAACAACTTCATCTTACTTGAATCCAAAATTAACACCCTCGGTACCAGCAGTCAAGAAATAGAAATAAGGATACACATTGCAAAGAAAAAGTCTACAGTTATGGACCTCTCCAAATTATTGAGGAGTAATAATGTCAGTTAGAGCCCTAAGGTGCATCTGATTTAGGCCATGGTCTTTCTGATCACTTGCTATGTGTCTGAGAGCAAGACAATGAGTAGGGATGACAGAAGAAGAATTGATGACTTTGAGCTGTGGTGTTGAGTACTGAACATCCCATGGACGGCCAAAAGAATAAGCAAACAAGTCTTGGAAAGGGTGCAACCAGAGTGCTCTTTGGAGGCAAGGATGATGAGAGCTTGTCACATACTTCGTGCATGTTGCTTGGAGGGTCTACTCCTTGGAGAAGGACAGGATACTGGGAAGGGTGGAGAGCTGGCGAAGAAGAGAAAGACCCTCCCCAGGTGGACTGACACAGTGACTGCCGCAATGGGGTCTAGCAGATTAGAAAGTGGGAAGATGACACAGGATAGGAGAGGGTTCAGATTTGTTTACGAAGGGTCACTGTGAGTCATACCCGACTCTATGGCACCTAATAACCACAACAGAGTAATTATTCATAAAATGCAAAGTTTACCCATTAGGGTGGTATGTTTTGTGCTTGTCAATTTTGTGACATGGTTCTTTTTTAGTGAAAAGTCACCATATCAACACTTAAAATTTCAGTTGAAATTGTAAAAGACCAACAATTGATGTTAATGTTTCCTCCTCCAATTCTCCTTCAACTAGCAGGGTTTCATTGTTGAACAGAACCATGCAAAACATTCTAACTCTGCTTACATCTGAGTATAGAAAAAAAAAGTGATTTTGACACCCCACTGACTCTACTTTTCTTCTTAGCTTCAGAATTATTTGTAGACAATTAGAGCTAAGAGTGTGACAATCTAAAGCAGTTAAAATATATATATATGCCACAAGTGTTTAATCTTCTATATTTTTAATATGTCATGCAATAAGTAAAAGTAAACTTAGCGTTACTGACTATTTATGAGAAAATAAACAGGGAAGCAGAATGTTTGACTAATCAAGTACTCCATTTTAGATATCTGTGATTACATTCAATTTAGCACGGTTTTACTGTTTCTGGTCTATAAGTACATCCTTACACTACTCAAATTTGAATTTCAGTATCTGCGTAGCCTTCAGGGAATCAAATAAAATATTATAAAAAATCAATTTACTAGCTAGCATAGTCTAGAAATAAAGTATAATCTCCTTTGAGAGGTCTCTTTAACAATTCAGTAGGAAACACGAATGGAATTGATAAAATTACTGACTTGAAGAGACAACGAAATCTCTTTACCTGAGCTAGAACCAGAGTAAACAACCACTGAAAATGCTTAGGGAGATGTGAAAGAATTTGTGTGTCATTCGATCCAATGGATGGAACCTTCTAAAGAAGACCACCATCCAAAATGACAAATACTCATCCAGGTTGAGAAAGAGAGGAAGGCCCCCACCAAGATGGACTGACACACGGACTGTAACGATGGGTTCAGGCATACGAGAGCCTGTGGGGAGGGCGCTAGATAGGCAAGGCTCACTCTATTGGTCATACGGTCACTGTAAGTCACAGTCGACTTGATGGCAACAACCACCCCCCACCACCTCCACACCAGGGACAAGCGGACCTCTGGGAGCAATTGTAAATGCTGTGGTAGAAATGATGCCCCAGTCAAGGTTTTTGGTTTTGGGGTTTCTATATCCTCTATCACGAAGAGAACCGGCATTGATTTAGTCTAACCCTTGACTTACTGAATCCTGCCTTGCTGCTTGGCTAACCAGGCTTTCAACACAGACACAATTGACTTGGGGGCTTACAAGATCAATAATCCAATATTTGGTTTTTAAGTCCTTTGTTAAAATATCACTATCTTTAGTTCAAGGTGCTATTTTCTAGAAAATCCTACTTTGTCCTTCACATGAAACCAAGTCAGGCATTCCAAGCAAATTCTTTTCAAATTCACGAAGCAAAGCTTTGGAGGAGGTGCTGTTGTTGTTGTTCTCGGGTTTATCATTACTAGCTATTCCAAAGAGCAGAGTATAAACGTGTCCGGTCACACATGAATCATATTTTACATAAGTGTTTTTCAGAAGTTTCATCATCGAAGGGTACAGCATGTTCATAGGCACTATGTCCTGCTAGCAATTCTACAGTTTGTCTCTGGCTTAACTGGTAAAGAGCAGAAATGCCAAAACCAAAAAGCATGTGGTTCGAATCCATCAGCTGCTTCCTGGGAGAAAGGTAATCACCTGCGTTTGTCACTTACTGTCTCTGAAAACCTGAAGGAGGGTCAGCTGTGAGGCAGTTTCAACTAGAAGTTACATATCAGCAAAGCAGGCAGTCCCAGGCTGTGAGTATCTCTACCTGCCCACCCAAACTCGCAGTAAATTCATGGTCAAAGTGCATGAATTTATTGCGTGTGCAGCTTTTAATTGACTGAAAAAAGACTCCAAATCTTTCCTTGCACTAAACCAAATCCTCAAGCCTACTGCCGTTATGCAGTCTGGCTACTGAAGGCCCTACTTGAGTTCCTCAGTCTGTCCATCTTTCCAGTAATAGTGCATGGACTATTCTCCCACATAGAGGCTGACGGATTTGAACTGCCGTCCTTTTGCTCAGCAGCCAAATATCTTACACACCATGACAGAAGGAGTCCTTTCTTAACATTAACTAAAACTAAGTGGGCCCTTCGTATGCATCTGTTCCAGTTTCCCTGTTGGTGTGTTATTGTCTACTGTCACATCAGAGCCGCCTCCTGGCTGACCCTGCAGGGGACTTTCAAAGGCCCTGAAACACAGACGAAGCTGTCCATCTTCTCCCCGGGAAGCGGCTGCTGGATTCAAATTGCACACTTTGGGGTTGACAGCACACCTTCTTCTGACTAAGCCACCAGAGCTCCCCAACTTACCCGTGGACTCCTGATGACACAGTAATAGAACTGGTTTGTACCTCAAGGACTACCTGCAATTTCCATTATCCAATAAAATAAACAATGGCTATATATGATAGCTTTAAATAATAAGAAATATTAGTATGTGTTTAGGGATGTTTTAGACATAAAGAATAGAAAAACACCAGAAGTTATCTAAGTCAAATTTGACTTCATTGTTTTCTGGTGTACCTCTGTAATTCTTCTTGGTGAAGTGCTATTTGTTGGCTATGAGTGATGCTAGTTAAGTAGTTCAAATCCACCAGCTGCTCCATGGAAGAACAACGGGTAATCTCCTTCCACATGATGTCCTGCCTGTGAAAATACCCTGGAGGGTCAGATTTGGGTGTGTCCCAATTCTCTGGTACACAACAGCAACAACATGTAAATGAAGGTGTGGAGGGTTAAGACAAGTGGGAAGATACCATAGATAATTCAAGCAATGTAACACTTTGACAAATATTTTCAAAAGACCTCATTAAAATTTGTGTTAGCAATGATGTGAATTTGAGAACTATAATACACCTGATTCAAAACAAAACCAATAAAATTTCAATAACTTCAAAACCATATAACTATGGTCAAGGATACAGCCTCCACTATGGATTGCATCTCAACATTAAGAAAATAAAAATTCTCACCGCTAAACTTACGGGCAATGTCATGATAAACAAAGAAAAGATTACAACTGTCAGAGATTTCACCTTACTTGAATCAACAATCAACAGAGTTGGTACTGGCAGTCAGGAGATCAGGAGACGTATTATATCAGGAAAGTCTGCAGTCAGGGACATCTCTATACGTAGGTAGTTGGTTTTGAGGTCAGGGAGTGTGATGCCTCCTACTTTTTCAGTAGTACTTTACTTATCTGGGGTCTCTTTCCAGAAAAGAAATGGAAATTGTTTTTCCATCTCATTGAAGAATGCCGCTGACATATATAATTGCAATGAATTTACAGATTGCTTTTGGTAGAATTGTTCTTTTCATTATATTGAGTCTTCCTATGCATGTCATTGTTGTTGTTGTTGTTATGTGCTGTCGAATCGTCTGCAACTCATAGTGACCCTATGTGCAACGGCCCTGAACCCTGTTCTGTCTCTTGCCAATCTTATTTTCTCCAACACACCTACCAACATTACTGCAGTGAAGCAATCAACCCATCTCATCGATGGGCAAAATAATTACCTAATGTAAAAGAAAATGTAAAATTAACAAAATAAGAGAAAAGTTTTATATTTTCTACGCAGGTTTTTACAATCAAAAAGAAAAAAAATCTCAATGAAAAGTGGGTGAAATTTACATACAGTCTAGTAAATATGTGAAAATATGCTTGTCACTGTAGTAAAAAAGAAAGTGAGAACAGTTATCATTTTATATTTTTACTTCTCAAATTGTAATGCCTGACCAGTGATGATAAAGATATATGCACCAATGCCAAAATATGTGAGCTAAAAATTTTCCTAAATCAGGTAATGTTTTTGTTCCAAAATTTCATACATTGACACAATTCCATTTATAGAAATTGATCATTTTCAGTGATTAGCACTAAGTAGAAATATACACATACATATACATATACATATACATATACATAGACCTCGCTGTTGATGTAGTTAAACACTTCACTAATAGCTGACAGGTTGAGACTTCAAACCCTCTCAGTCACCTCACAAAACAGACCCAATGATCTCTTTCCTGAAAATCCACGGCCTGGAAAACTCTGGATCAGTTCTTCTATGACACATACTGCATCACCACGAAATGAAATAACTTTAATGGCAATTAGTTACCTCAACATAAGCATGTATGTATAAACATCTGTAGTAGAACATTTTCTGCAATAGGAAAAAATGTGTAAGACCGTTATCGTCAAAGGAGCATAAGGATCCAGGAGGAGTGAGAGGCTGGAAGCAGAGGGACGTGGATGTGCAAAGGGTAGAGGGAATTAGTGATTGGGTTGTACAATTTGATGGGGGGGGGAATGTGTGAGGGAATTTGTTCCAAACTTGTATTAGAATTTTGTAAATCAACTAATGAAAAGGAAAAAAGTCAACTTGGGGAGGGGAAAGGGAAGGAGAGGGGTAAATGTGCAACAATGAATTAAAATCTAACTTTTCTGTAAATTTTTGTTAAAATGGCAAAATAAAAATATTTACAAAATAAAAGATAATCATAAAAACATAAAAAAATAAAACTGTTGTATAAGAATATATATTCACCAATGGTGTCTCTCTGGAGACAAGGTGCGTCTGATACAGGCCATGGTCTTCACAATCACCTGCTATGCATCAGAGAGTTGGACAATGACCAGGGAGGATAGAAGGAGAATTGATGCCTTTGAGCTGTGGTGCTGGAGAAGAGTATTGAGAATACCATGGACTGCTAGGAAAACAAACAGATTTGTCCTGGAAAGGGTCAAACCGGGTGGCTCCTTGGAGGCAAGGATTCTGAGGCTCCGTCTAACATACTTTGGACATGTTATGAGGAGAGACCGGTCCTTAGAGAGGGACATCATGCTTGGGAGGGTGGAGGGACAGCGCAGGAGAGGAAGGCCCTCTATGAGGTGGATTGATTCAGTGACTGGGATAATTGGGATGGGAGTGTCAGAGACAGTGCGATTGGCACAGGACAGAGCGGAGTTTAGGGCTGCTGTACATAGGGTCGCTATGAGTTGCAAGTGACTCGACGGCACATAACAACAACAACAACATGAAAAAGCACACAGAACTCAATTAGGATTTGATTTTTAGAAGTACTCATTCATCCATTTATCCCCTCTGTTATGGATTGACGGTTATGTGTGAAAACCTATTATGTCGTGGGTTAGGGATTCTAAAGTTGTTCCTATTTTTTTCTCTAATGATCTTTATAGTGTTGGGATTTACTCCTAGGCCTTTGATGCACCACTCCCTAAATTACCTTTAATTTCTGAACACATAATCAAGTCATTTGACTTAAATAATTCTGGAAATAGGAGTAAAACAGATTACAAATATTCACAAGGAAATAACTAGAATTTGACATCAATGACCCTATGTGCTAATGTGAGAAAAATGTCTTTGATATTTTAAAATTATGAAATATGATATTTTCTTTATGTATTAAGATAGTGTCCTGAACTTTCAGGACTCATTAAAAATGGTTGTTATTGTTGTTGTTAAGTGCTGTCGAGTCGTAGGTGACTCATAGCGACCCTATGAACGAAGTCCTCGACACTTTCTCCAAGTTTCTAGAGTTTCCAGAGGCAACAAGCTATTTTGGAAGTGGATGTCACTCCTGCTTCCAAGCTTGTTTTAATCAGGGATCTCCACCAAACACTGTCCACCATGGGTAATCGTTATCGCATTTGACACATCAGTGTCACAGTGTTCAGCTTCACTGCAACCACAAGTTACCTCTGTATGGCAAGTGGACACACCAGGGCTATACGACCTACAACAATATTTGAACAAAAACAATGAAAAACAGGCCTTAGGGCCGCCAATTAGAGTCACCCACCTTTGGCTTGATAGCATCGTTTTCGGTCCACTAGGCCAACTGGTCTCATTTAAAATGGTAGGAAGTTAAAACAAAATTATCACTGAAGGACTGAGTGCCTCATCAGACTTAGATTGTACAACAATACGATTTTCAAAAAGACACTACATCCTTCCAAGAGTAATACAAAGTGAATATGTGAAAAAAAATTTCCTTATTATTTGATGATGGAGCACTGGCGGCCTAGAGGCAAGAAGCCGCATTGTGGTCCTGAAGGCACAGGGTTCGAGGCCACCAGCTGCTCCGTGGGAGAAGGATGTGCAGTCTCCTCCTATGCAATCAACGAATTCTAAAAACCTGCGAGAGGGTCGGCTATGGCTCATTTCCAACCCTGGTACACACATTATTTAATGAAGGACTCACTAGTTTGTCCAATAGCTGTTGGTTGATTTCCATAGTGGTTAAGTAGATAAAATATGTTTAGTCAATTTTCCGAGGTTGCATCAGGATAAAATAGTGGGATTGCTTGGAAAGTTCCTGAGAGCTCAACATGCCATAAATTATCAGGTTATCGGTTCCGCCAGAAAGAATTAGTAGAAACCTACAGACACTAAATGCTAACTTTCATCAGAGTTAAGGAAGGCCATGAACTAAATACAGTCTCCTAGTAAATTATTTTCTAGACTTTTCTCGGTAAAACGTGAAAGATTGTGCCACTCAATTTTTCGGCATAATTTTGAATGCTTTAGATAATAACTTTAGCATATTTAGTAATTTTGTTGTAATATTGCAGTCAGCTTTATTTATTATGCAATTTTTTACTGATTTGTTTCTAGAAAGGGAAATGATTTAAGATACAGATTAAGACACATAATCTGAGAGTTTATTACAATTGCTTCTATGATTTCCCTCCATTTTTCTCCTCAATACTTGCACATCTCCCACAAATATTGACTGTCCTTTTAAGGACCTGTATCCCCTGTCTTATCTTTATTTCTGCCTATCAACCTCTTCCTTTAGCATTACATTCAGTGTCTATGCCTTTGAATTGTGATACTGGCAAAAAGTACTGAACACGCCATCAACTGCTAGAGAGGCAAACAAACCTGTCTTTGAGAAAGTGCCACCTGGCTGCTCCTTACAGGTAAGGAAAATGAAACTTAGTCTCACATACTTGGGCATGTTATAGGGAGGTACCAGTTCTTGTTAAGAAACACCATGTTTGGAAAGATAGAGGGTCCAAGAAAGAGCAGCAGACCCTCTAGGGTGGAATGACAGAGTGACTGGAACAGGGGGCTTGAGCCGGGTGGAGGTTGAGAGGATGGTGCAGGATAGAGTAGGGCTTCTGTCTGTTGTTAATAGAGTGGCTGTGAGTTGTATTCTTTCTGCTTGATGGCGGGTGCCAACAATGGTGACAGCAGAGAGCTTACTGAAAAAGAAAATGACAGTGCATAACATTTAATAAAAGGGAGAGCACGCTGACATTTTTGTAGAGAGAGAAAGAGAGAGGGAGAGGGAGGGAGGGAGGGAGTGTGAGTGTGAGAGAGAGAGAGTGTGTGTGTGTGTGTTTAACCTCAACAAATCCAGCCGTCATCGGTAAAGCTCAGCACATCCCTGTTTTGGACTGGATTGTTTTAGATCACACAGAATCTGCTTCCAAATCAATCTGGTGTGGCTAAATATTTGATGAACGGTCAGGCCTTGGCCCTTTTCTTGGTCTTGGCAGGGATGGTAGAAACTCACCAATAATTCATTCCTTTGTGTATGTTGAGTAATGTGCAGGCTGAAATGTGGGAACTGCGGTTAAATGTGATTTTTTTTTTAAAAATCCAGAGCCCAAAGCAGTCAATCTGCCGTGGCGCTTCTCTTTGAGAAGCATGATGCTGTGCTGATGATGCTGTGATCAACAAGGCTTGGGAGCAAAATGCTGCGTTGGGTTTCTGCCGGCATTCGTACGAGCTCGACAGACGGTCGCTGTGACTGGACTCCCAGAAAAAGACACAACGTTACTCTCTCTGAGAGCTCTGTCCACACCCAATTCTCCCACTACTCTTTCTCTTAATCACCCTTTAGTCTAGAGAGTTAAAGAAAAGTATTCTGTGGAGTTGATTCCAACTCTTGGTGATCGTGGAGGACAGAGCAGAATTGCCCGGGTGGACTTCTAGGCTGTAAAGAAAGCCTGCTGTTGGCTCTCCGCCCAGCGAGAAGTGGGTGGTTCAAAGTGATGATCATCCAGTTAACATCTGAGCCCTTAACTCCTGCTCCCCCAGGGCTGGTCAGGACCCCGCCCTGAGTGTCTACACTTCAGCAGGATTATGTTGGGCTCTGAAGATTTGCATTTCTGAATTACACCCAGGTGGCACCAACACCTCTGATCTGTAAACCACACCCGCGACCAGTAGTTAGAATTATGTCTTCAAAGGATATTGCTGTTGAGTATCATTGAGTCAGAACCAACCCAGAGCTCACCCTACAGCAAGTTTTCAGAGGCATTAAATCGCAACGGAGTTGACTGACCCTCCTTCTCACATGGAATAGCTGGTGGATTCAAACTGTGCGCCTTCAAGATTGCAAAGGAGCTTCTTACCACTAGGCTATGAGTGTGGACGACATTCTGTGGATTTTATCATACAATCAACTACTCGAGTCAAGGAGACTGTTAATCAGATCCCAAGAGGAGACTATTACATGAAACAGACTTACAAGAGACATTGTAATATTTTTTTCTATAGTTATTTAAAAGGCAAGACAACAGCAAAATATTTTGATGTGTGTCCATCGGATTAAGTACCAAGTGCACGGCACAGACAGCTAGCTGAGGTTTGGTAGAACAGACCCTTCAGTGGGAATCTATTTTAGCCCTCTGAAATGCAACTTAATTAAGGTTTAACCTTGATCAGCAGAAAGGACTGTCATTGATTTGTGATTCAATCTAAACAGTGTGGAAGGTTGTACCTTTTAAAACTATTTTCAGATTTGTTAGATCCAAGTGTAGTTCCCTCATCAACAAATGCCATTTCTTACAAAAAGCATGTGCACAAATACAGACCGTTCCTAACTCCAGCTTCAAACGGCAAGTACAACTCAGTTAAGCTAGTGCAGGCAGCTTCCGGGTAGAACTTCAGAGAACATTTTCTTTCTTGCTTTTTCACATCTTGAAGAAGTCGCATATTTGGGTTGACATTTCCAATTTGAGAGCATTTGTACTGCTCTCTCTCCAAGTGAGATTGGAGGTGGAGGATTACAGCAGCTCAACAATGTCTTTTCAGTCAAAGGAAAGTTTTATACCGAAGCTAATCTACATTTTCCCAAGTCGTAGGGGAAAGGCACACTTAGTCTGAATATTTCAAATTCTGAGTGATCGAGCCACGTGATGGTAAACAGTGATTGTTTCACACATTTCGGTAGCACATACACAGACCCTGTACATCACTCTTTGAAATGTTGTTGTTGTTGTTATGTGCCATCGAGTCGTTTGCGACTCATAGCGACCCTATGTACAAGAGCTCTACACGCTCTTCTAGCCTGTGCCAACCTCGCCATCTCAAACACATTTATTCCCACCTCTCTAGTCACGGAATCAATTCATCTCATCAAAGGTCTTCCTCTCCTTCACCGCCCATCCACTCTGCCAAACATGATGTCCCTATCCAAGGACCAGTCCCTCCTTGCAACATGCCCAAAATATGTCAGACAAAGCTTCAGAATCCTTGACTCCAGGGGACATTCTGGCTTCACCCTCTCCAGGACAAACCTGTTTGTTCTCCTAGCAGTCCATGGTATATTCAACACTCTTCTCCAGCACCACAGCTCAAAAGCATCGATTCTCTATCATCCCTATTCACTGTCCAACTCTCTGATGCATAGCACGTAAATTTGAAGACTATAGCCTGGATCAGGTGCACCTTATTCTCCAGTCTGATGTTGTTGCTCTTCAGTACTCTTGAGAGGTCTCTCACAGGCAACTTTGCCAATGCAATTCGTCTCTTGATTTCCTGGCTGCTGTTACCAAGAGTGTTGACCGTGGAGCCAAGTAAACGAAAACTGTTAACTATCTCAATCTCGTCACGATCCATACTGATGCTGCCAATTGGCCCAGTGGTTAGAATCTTTGTTTTCTTGGTGTTGAGCTTCAGTCCATAAAGGAGGCTGGAGTCCTTGACCTTCTGCAGCAAGCACTTCAGGTCCTCCTCAGTTTCAGCAAGCAGGGTTGGGTCATCTGCATAACGCAGGTTGTTGATGATTCTTCCACCAATCCTGATGCCACATTCCTCTTTGTATAGCCC
This sequence comes from Elephantulus edwardii, assembly GCF_000299155.1. Classification (NCBI taxonomy): domain Eukaryota; kingdom Metazoa; phylum Chordata; class Mammalia; order Macroscelidea; family Macroscelididae; genus Elephantulus; species Elephantulus edwardii. The sequence continues at coordinate 1,292,372 of NW_006400015.1, forward strand.
AGCGTCTCGGATGATCTGTTCTGCATACAGATTGAAAAGGTATGGAGACAGAATACATCCCTGACGAACCCCCTTCTTGATTCTGAACCATGTAGTGTCTCCTTGCTCTATTCTGACGACTGCCTCTTGGTCCGAGTAGAAGTTTCACATTAGCACAATCAAATGTTCTGGGATTCCCATTCTTCTCAGAGTCAGCCACAGCTTATTGTGATCCACACAGTCAAAAGCCTTTGCATAGTCAATGAAGCACAGATAGACATTCTTCTGTTATTATTTGCTTTCTGCTAAGATCCATCTAACATTAGCTATAATATCCCTAGTACCAGGACCTCTTCTAAATCCAGCCTGCGCACCTGGCAGTTCTCTGTTGACATATTGTTCCAAACGTTTTTGGATAATTTTCAGCAGAATCTTGCTTGTATGTGATATCAATACAAATTTATCATACTTTTGAAGATACATACTAAACAAATTCTGGAATAGCTTTAGGGATAGTCTCTGGAGTCATAACAAAGGAACCTATGCCTTGTCCTTTTTTTTTGCTGTGTCCAAGTGAGAAAGGTAGGCTTGTAAAGGCTAACCTATTCTTTTAAAAAATAACAACAGATAAATAAAAATGATTGTTTTAAAATAACTGGAAAATTATTGTTATGTGCTTTTGAGTCACCTGTGGCTCATAACGACCCTATGTACTACAGCCCTACTCTGTCCCTTGCCAATCTTATTTCTTCCAACACACCTCCCTCCATTACCCCAGTGACTAAATAATTCCATCTCATCAAGGGTCTTCTTCTCCTGTGCTGCCTCTCCACCCTCCCAAGCATAACATCCCTCTCCAAGGACTGGTGCTTCCTTGCAACATTCCCAAATTATGTCAGACAGAGTTTCAGAATCTTGCGTCCAAGGAGCAGCCTGACTTCACCCTCTCCAGGATGAACTTGTTTGTTCTCCTAGCAGTCCATGATAGATTCAATACTCTTCTCCAGCATCATAGCTCAAAGGTATCAACTCTTCTTCTATTATCCCTAGTCTTTTTCCAGCTTTCTGATGTATAGCGAGTAATTGCAAAGACTTTGGCCTTTATCAGGTTCACGTTAGTCTCCAGACTGACATTGTTGCTCTTCAGTACATTGGAGAGGTCTCAGAAGACTTTAACGATGCAATTAGTCTTTTCATTTCCTAGCTGCTGGTACCAAGACTGTCAACTGTAGAACTAAGCAAACAGAAGCTGTCAACAATCTCAATCTCTTCTTCATTTATCATGATGGTGCCGATCATCCCAATGGTGAGAATCTTTGTTTTCTTGATGTTGAGCTTCAATCCATACTGAAGGCTGAAGTCCTTGACCTTCTGCAGAAAGCACTTGTGCTTATGCAAAACCTACGCTTGGACCAGGAGGAAGTCATCAGAACAGAGCAAGGAAATGCTGTATGGTTTCAAAATTGGGAAAGGTTTGCATCAAGGACGTGTCCTATCTTCCTATCTTTGCAATCTATGTGTGGAACAAATTATCCAGGAGGCTGGGCTCTCTGAGGAGAAGTGTGGCATCAGGATTGGAAGTAGACTCATCAACAATCTGCATTATAGAGATGTCACAACTGGACAGTAGAGTTGAGAAAAGGAAGTGTGACGTTTGAATAGGTGAAAGCAGTCAAAAGATACTAGGGATAGAAAACTGGGAGTTTCATTTTCAAAGTTAAAAAATACTGATACAATTACTTTAGACTGGTTCTTTTTGGATTAAAATGACTAGGTGTAGCATTACATGGCCATAAGAACCTTTTTACCTTAAAGAGAAATAGATTGTTGTTGATGAATATTTTGTTGTTATAGCGGGTCATCAACTCAGAACTGACTCATGACTGACTTTCCAGTGGGTTTCAGAGTCCAAATCTCTCTCTGGCAGAGCAGCGGGTGGATTCGAACCACTTGTCTTTGGGTTAGAAACACAACTTCTTACCACTGTACCTCCAGAGCCTCCTACTGATATTAGACTATGTGTACTAAACCTCAGCTGTACCAAAAAACCACTGAAATATTTGCGCTTCACCTAACAAAGAGCTATTTCTAGTTGGAAGCACAGTTGGATAAATTTAGGCGGATGTACTAGGAAATCGCTTTCTTACAGATAACTCGGGAATTCAGCATGTTGCCAACAGCTACATGGACAGAAGAGAAAGAAAAAGGAACTCCTGCCCGTGTTTACCTATTTCAGACTGTGAATAACAGACCATGTCTATCACTTTTACTCTAATGGGAACTCCGTCACATGATTCAAGCATCACCTTCAGGGACTTTGGGGTACAGACTTCGATCGTTCCGGTCATTGCTGTGTACCATTGAGTCAGAAATGACTCATACCTGATCCTCCATAGGTTTCCAGAGGCAGTTTCATCTCACAGGAGGAGATTGTTCTTCTTCTGTGGAGCAGCTGGTGGATTTGAACTCTGTAGCTTTAGGATGGCATCACAACTCCTTAGCAGTAGACCATCAGAGCTCCCTTACAATGTTTCAGAGGGGAGGGAAATGATGTGAACACAGAGCGGACAGCCTTCAGTGTTTCAGAGGGGAAGAAAGTGACGTGAACACACAGTCGAAGCTCTCCAGCGTCACCGTTCTATGGGGAGCTAGTGAAGGGCTGGGGAGTTGCCAAAGTCCTTTAAATAATAGCCGAAAATGATTTTTAGGTAGCTAGCAGAGATTTATAAACTTACAAAAGCATGCTTACCTATAGACATGTCTGCATATATTTCACTTACCAAGGAAAAATACAGTTGAATTAGGTCAAGGCATATAAACAGATTCATGAGAGGAGATGTGGGGACAGATAAGGACCATTATTTGGAAAAAGAAAACAAAATACTGATTATGTGATAGACTACATGAAAAAACTGACATTGTTGTTTTTCAGTACTCTGTGGAGGTCCCTGACAGTGGATTTCCCTGTGCAGTTTGTCTTCTGATTTCCTGACTGCTGGTGCATGGAGCTGAGCAAGCTGTAATTGTTAACAACCTCTATCTCTTCACCATCCATTGTGGTGCTGCCAATTGGTCCAGAGGTGAGAATCTTTGTTTTCTTGATGTTGAGCTTCAATCCATATTGAAGACTACAGTCCTTGACCCTCTGCAGCAAGCACTTCAAGTCCCTCTCCGTTTCAGCAAGCAGGGTTATGTCATCTGCATAATGTAGGTTGTTGAGTCTTCCTCCCATCCTGATTCCACATTCCTCCTTATAAGCCCAGCCTTCAGAGTCCAGCTTCTCAAATAATTTGCTCAACATACGGGTTAACTGGAAATATAGAGAGAATACAGCCCTGACAAACTCCCTTCTTAATCTTAAATCATAGTGTTCCCTTGCTCTGTTCACACAAGAGCAGCTTCTTGGTCTAGGTACAGGTTTTAAACGAGCACAGTTAAGTGCTCTGGGATTCCTATTCTTCTCAATGTTAGTTATAACTTCCTACCATCTACACAGTCAAATGTCTTTGCCTAGTCAATAAAGCATAAATAGACATTCTTCTGGTATTCTTTATTTTCAGCCAGGATCTATCTGACATCAGCAATTATATCCCTGGTGCCATGGCTCTTTTAACCTGGCCGTTCCCTACCTTTGTGCTATGTTACAGCTGTCTTGGAATGATCTTCAGAAGCAGTACTTTGCTTTCGAGTAATATTTTCTTCTAGTTCCTCTTCCATGATTTTCTCAGGGCTTTACTTCTCCCACTTCCACCCTAGTTCCTGTTCTGGAATTCTGATGACATACGTGCTATTTTGTTGGATGTTATCCAGTGGTATTTTCATTTTCCTTCCATGTTCTCTCCATTTTCTTTTGAGAGTGCTTCAATTCAATTTTTAAAATATTTTTTAAATTTATTATTAATTTTAGTAAAACTTTACAGAGACTTTGGGTTTCCATTCATTCATTGTTGCACTTTTCTCCCCTCCCAACCCTCCCCCCTTGGAAAAAGAAAAGAAAAATTTTTTCATTGTTTTACAATCCCTCCTCCAGGTCCACTCGACTATGCAGCCTTCGCTCTAGACTCCTGTCATGACAAAAATACCTAATCACATATCCCTTTTAAGCAGTTTTCTCCCTCATCTGTTTCAATGCAGTATACATTATTGAACCCATCTTTCTCAGTCTCGCCCCCCAATCCCAAGGTCAGTCCTGTTTTATAACAGTGGCACCATGCAGTATTTGTCCTTTTGTGACTAAGACACTTCACTCAGCATAATGTCCTCCAGGGTTACCCATTTTGAATAATATTGCATGAGTTCCTTGTTTTTCCATGCTGCATAGTATTCGATTGTGTGAATATACCACAGCTTCCCTATCCATTCGTTTGTTGATGGGCACTTGGGTTGTTTCCAACTCCTTGCTATTGTGAACAAAGCTGCAGTAAACATGGGTGTGCATATATCTGCTTTGGTGGCAGTTATAGTCTCTTTGGGATATATTCCCAGTAGTGGAATTGCTGGGTCAAATGGTGTCTCTATTTGCAACTTTTTGAGAAAGCACCACAAGGCCTACCACAGTGCTTGCACAATTCTATTTTTTTTCTTTCAGTAAGTTCCCATGGAGGTTCTTGTCTTCTAGTTCACAGACTCTGTTCCATCTCTTCTATTCTACTGTTTTGTCCCTGCAACATGGTAAGGAATCCTGCCATTTCAATCTTGATATTCTGGATTGCATTTGCATGCATTTCAGTTATTTCTAATACTGTTCCATTTGTCCCTTCTCTGTCTTGTGATAATTTTTTAAAAATTCTTTCACCTTGGTGAGCTCTGATGGCCTAGTGGCAAGAAGCTACACTGCAATCCCAGAGGTGAGCGGTTCAAATCCACCAGATGCTCTGCTGGAGAGGGATGGATAATCCCCTCCTGTACCAGTCAGATCCGATTTGACAGTACACACACAAAAAATAATAAAATTTAAAAAAATATTTTACCTCTTTGTAGTTTCAGTTACTCCTTCATTTTTTGCAACTTTTTTCATAGTTGTTTGTGTACCTCCATGTCCATATATTTCTTCTGTCTCCCTGTATCTAGGGTATTTATTGAGTATGCAATCTGATCTGCTATTTTAGGAGAAGGCTTCTTTTGTTTTTTCATAGTGCTTAAAGCTGTTTGCTGCTTTCTTGACATTATATGACAAAAGCCTCTGGTTGGAAGGTCAGCTGTTTCCACCCAATTAAACAACGGCTCAAGGAAGTCCCAGTTCTCAGTAATGCAGTTTCCAATTCTGCCTACCCTGTAATATTCAGAGTGTGGCTACTAGGCCCCTGGAGGCAAGGGATAGCTGTTGCTGCAGCTCCTACTCTAAGCATTTCACCTAGTCTGTGATTCACCTTTGGGCAGTGACAAGGGCTTTTGTTAGCTCTCTGACTTGCCAGAACTGAGCAGCTACTCTGGTAGAGTAACAGGTGCTTCTCTTCTCCCATAATTACTGCCTCCAAGAATCTGCTGGCAGGCTCAGTTACCTGTATTTCTGAGTCTTTGTATCTCCGAATAAAAGTAACTCCAAGTGCTTGTCATACTCTGTGTCTTTTACTGAATTTTGTGTGAGAAACATTCCTTTATATTTTGATCATGAATAACCCTTTATTGGGTTATTTGATTTTTTATTATGAAATAAGGCCTTTTCTTTATAAAATATTGTACCATTTCAGGACTAATTTAAAATGGTAGAAAGACGAATGTTTAATACTCTTGGATGTTTAATACTCTTGAATTACATGAATTTGAAATTGTTAATATAGTTCTATTGTCATTAGTAGAGTTTGAAATTAAATCGAGGGTAAATTGTAACTTCTTCACTGTCTATCACGATGCGGCCAATTGGCCCAGTAGTGAGAATCTTTGTTTTCTTGATGTTGAGCTTCAATCCGTATTGAAGGCTGCACTCCTTGACCGTCTAAAGCAAATGCCTCAGGTTCTCCTCAGCTTTGACAAGTAAGGTAGGTTGTGTCATCTGCATAATGTAGGATCATGATAGATGGTGACAAGAGTGAGATTGTTAACATCTTCAACACGCTTGACTCCACAATCAACATTCTTGGCACCAGGATCCAGAAAATCAAAAGATGAAATGCATTGGGAAAATCTGTCAGGGACCTCTCCAGAGCACTGGAGAGCAATGACCTCAGTCTGGAGACTAAGGTGCACCTGATCCAGGCAACAGTATTCACAATTACTTGCTATGCATTAGAGAGCTGGATAATGACTAAGGATGATGGAAGAAGAATCAATGCTTTTGAGTTGTGCTGCTGGTGAAGAGTATTGCATATACCATCAACTGCTAAGAGAACAGATTTATCCTGGAGAAAGTGAAACCAGGCTGCCACTTGGAGACAAGGATTTTGAAACTCCATCTGACATACTCTAGGTATGTTGCAAGGAGGGATCAGTCCTTGGAGAGGGACATCCTACTTGGAAGGATGGAGAGAGCACAAGAGAAGAAGACATTAGATGAGATGGATTGACTTAGTGATGAGGGTAATGAGGATAGGTGTGTCAGAGACAATGAGGTTGACACAAGTTAAAGCAGGGTTGAGGACTGTTGTACACAGGGTCACTGAGTTGCAACTGACTCAACAGCACATAACAACAACAACAACTAGTAGCAACTTAATTCTTGAATTACACAGTGTCTGTCTTATCCACCTCTGAGATGAAAGAATAACTCTGAGGTACTGAGAACTTCCCAGATTTTCATTAATACACAGTACAACAATATAATTTGCAAAAAGAATATATCCTTCTAAGATTAATACCAAATGAATGTGTGAAAAAGAAGAACTCACGAGTTTGTCCAACAGCAGGTGGTCAGTTCCAATAGTGATTAAGTAGCTAGAAAATTTATACTCAATACAAGGGCAAATTAGGATACGATAGTGGGGTTTTCTTTAAATTCCTTAGTGCCTAACATGTCAGAAATTATTGGGTCACCAATTCCACTTGAAATAAACTATGTCTGTGCTAGAAGAATTTGAGACATTAATTGCTAAGTTTAATGAGAGTTAAATAATGATATGAATTAATGTTGTTGTTATGTGCCATAGAGTCGCCTGCAACTCATAGCGACACTATGTACAACAGCCCTAAACTCCGCTCTGTCCTGTGCCAATTGCACTGTCTCTGACACTCCCATCCCAATTATCCCAGTCACTGAATCAATCCACCTCATAGAGGGCCTTCCTCTCCTGCGCCGTCCCTCCACCCTCCCAAGCATGATGTCCCTCTCCAAGGACCGGTCTCTCCTCACAACATGTCCAAAGTAAGTTAGATGGAGCCTCAGAATCCTTGCCTCCAAGGAGCCACCCGGTTTAACCCTTTCCAGGACAAATATGTTTGTTTTCCTAGCAGTCCATGGTATTCTCAATACTCTTCTCCAGCACCACAGCTCAAAGGCATCAATTCTCCTTCTATCCCCCCTAGTCAATGTCCAACTCTCTGATGCATAACAGGTGATTGCGAAGACCGTGGCCTGTATCAGACGCACCTTAGTCTCCAGAGAGACACCACTGCTCTTCAGCACTTTGGAGAGGTCCCTAACAGCCGACTTTCCCATGGCAATGCGCCTTTTAATTTCCTGGCTGCTGGTGCCAAGACTGTTGACTATGGAGCCAAGCAAACTAAAGCTGTGTACAATCTCAATCTCTTCACCATCCATCCTGATGCTGCCAATTGGTCCAGTGGTGAGAATCTTTGCCTTCAATGAACTAAATACATTCTCCTATTTAATGGTTTACTGGCCTTTTTCCTATAATATATGGAAACACTCTGCCATCCCCTTTTTCTGAAAATTTTTAATGTTATAGATACTTTTTAGTGTATTTCATATTTTTGTCACAATATCCAAGTTACTTTTATTGTACAGTGTTCTACTGAATTAAATTTTTTTTATAAAGAAGAATGATTCAAAATTCAGATTAAAACATATAAGCCAAGAGTTAATTTAAAATTCTTGTATTTTTTTTTCTTTTCTCAATATTTACACATCTCCTTTAAGTGTTTACTGTCTTTTTAAGCACCTGTAGCAAAAGTGGAAAACAGTGATGAAGGGATAGTAGCTGGAAAATATGGTCTTGGCCATAGAAATGAGGCTGGAAATAGAATGATTGTATTTTGTATTTACAGTGATTTGTTCACTATAATTATCTTTTTAAAAAATTTTTATATTACTCTGATTTATTTACAAAGCCTAAACGCATTGTTTTCCA
>NW_006400015.1:1300762-1302024 GCF_000299155.1 Elephantulus edwardii
GGGACTGAATTAGTCTACTCAACATAATTCTGTCCAGTCCCTGACAAGTTAGGCAGTAATTTACAAAATCATTGCTCCCATATGCTGCATAGCATTCCATTGTATGAATGTACCACAACTTTTCAATCCATTCATTTGTGGTTGGACATCTGTGCTGTTTTCATGTTCTTGCTATGGAGAATAAAGCTGCTATGAACCTTGGTGTACAAGTTTCCATTTGAGACTCAGTTCTCATTTTCTTGGATTGTATTTCAAGCAATGGAATAGCTGGATCATATGGAATTTCTATGTTCAGCTTTTTGAGGAAGCAACAAACTGCCTTACAGAGTAGTTGTATTACTGTACAAGCCAACTAACAATGTAAAAAGAGTTCCTATCTCACCACATCCTCTCTAACATTTATTACCTGTTGTCCTATCAAACTTTGCCACTGCTACTAGAGAGAGATGGTATCTCATTGTGGTTTTGATTTGCATCTCTCTTACTGCCAGTGATTTGGAGCATTTCTTCATATGTCTGTTGGCCATTTGAACATCTTCTGTGAAAATTCCAAGTCTTTTGCCCATTTTGAATTATCAGATTTTTTCTTTTGGAGGCCCAGGAGTATTCTATAAACTTTTTCTAAGATGGTACTGCCAAATGTTTATTCCCAGTCAGTAGGGTTTTTTTACTCTGTTGAAAAAAGTTTTCTTTAGAAAGTCCCTTTCATCAATTTTATCCTCTTCAGATTGTACATTTCTGGCAATATTTGGCAGTCTCTTTATACTGTAGACTAGGGCTTCTAAGCTTGATCTCAGTCTGTCTCTTATAAACTTTTATGGTTTTAGGATTTACTCCCAAATCTCTTAGCCACCTTGAGGTGATTCCCGTGTAAGGTGTGAGATATGGATCCTGTTTCCGTTTTCTCAGGTAGCTTTCCAGTTTTGCCAGCAACATTTGTTGAAGAGTTTGTCATTTCTCCATTTGATAAGTTTTATTTCCTTGTGCGTTAATGGCTGGTCACCCACCGTGGACAGAGAGTGGGGTGGAGCTCCCCCATTAAAACAAGCTTGGAAGGAGGAGTGGGATCCACGTCCATAATAGCTTGCCTCTGGAAACCCTATGAACCTGGAGAGAGGATGAAAGGCACCCAAGTGTTGAGGACTCTCCTTCATAGGGTCGCTATGAGTTGCCTGCCACTCGACGGCACTTAACAATAACATCAACACAGAGAGAGAGATCAGCTGGCCCAGTGGACAGAAAACGATGCAACGAAGCCAAAG
>NW_006400015.1:1302594-1304626 GCF_000299155.1 Elephantulus edwardii
TTCCCCTCCTTTGCTGTCTCTCCACCCTACCAAGCATGATGTCGCTCTGGGTCTATTTCTGGGTTCTTAATTCTGTTCCTCTGATCTATGTGCCTGTCACTGATTGTACCAGTACCATGCTATTTTGGTTACTACCTCTGTGTAGCAGGTTTTGAAGTCATGAAGTGCTATTCCTCCTACTTCATTTGTGTTTCTCAGAAGTTTTCACAAATACCTCTTTAAAAAGGCACAAACGACACCTTTACACATGGATCTCATTTGATGGGCTGCACAGGAATCAGATTGACTTCATTTGTGGAGGAAATCATTGGAGAAGCTCAATATTGGCAGTAAAAACTAGGCTGTATGATCATTAATTACTCACATGCAAGTACAAATTGAAGCAGAAGGAAATGAAAATAAGTCCACAGGGACCAAGATAAGATCTTGAATCAATTCCATCTGACTTTCAAGATCATCTTAAGAATGGGTTTGAGGTTGAGGCAGTGACCACCAATGATTGAAGACCGGATGAGCTGTGGGATAACATCAAGATTATCACCCATGAAGAAAGCAAAAATCATTACAAAAACAGTGGAGAAAGAAAAAGAAATGGATGTCAGAAAAACTCTAAATATTTCAATGGAGCGTTAAGAAGCCAAAACAAAAGTAAAACATGCTGAAGTAAGATAGATGAAGAGAAGGTTTCAAAGGGCAGCTCAGAGGACAAAGAAAATACTATAATGGAATGTGCAGGAAGCTGGAATTGGAGAATAAAAAGGGAAGAACTCACTCTATATTTCTCAAACTAAGAAAACTGAGAAACAAATTTAAGTCTCGAGTCACAATATTGAAAGATGCTATGGGCACTATACTGAATGACCCAGAAAGCATCAAAAGATGATGGAGGAATCCACAGAATCACTGTACCAGGAAGAACTGATTGCACTGAAAAATTTGAGAAAGTACCATAAGACCAGGAGCCAGTGGTAATTGAAGGAGGAAATGGAAGCTTCATTGAAGGCCTTGGTAAAAACAAGGCCCAGAAATCAATGAGATTCCATCTTATACTTGTTTCCATTAACAGATGCAGCCTTGGATGTTCTCACCAATCTATGCTGGGAAATATGAGGACAGTTGTCTGGACAACAGATTGGAAGAGGTCCATATTTGTTCCCATTCCCAATAAAAGTGATCCAACAGAATGTGGAAACTACTGAACAATGTCATTAATATCACATGCAAGCAAAATACTGCTGATCATTCAGAAACGCTTAGAACAGTACATAGGTCAGGATCTGCCTGAAGTTCAGGCAGGATTTAGAAAAGGCTGAGTCCCAGAGCACTTAACTGTGCTCATGTAAAATCTATCCCTGGCCCAGGAGACTGTTGTGTGCACAGAGCAGGGGAACACTGCAAGGTTTAAACTTAAGGAGGGAGTGCGTCAGGGTCGTATTCTCTGTCCATACCTATTTAATCTGTATGCTGAGCAGATTATTAGAGAAGTTGGAGTCTATGAAGAGGAGTGTAGCATCAGGATTGGCATCAGGAGACTTATCAATAACCTGTACTATAGAGACGACACAACCTTACTGGCTGAAAGTGAGGAGGACTTGAAGTACTTGTTGCAGAAGATCAAGGGGTGCAGCCTTCAATATGAATTGCATTACAATGTCAAGAAAACAAAGATGCTTACCACTGGACCGATACACAACATCATGATGGATGGAGAGGTGATTGACACTGTCAACAGCTTCGTCTTGCTGGATCTACAATTAACACTTTTGGTACCAGTAGTCAGGAAAGAGAGAGACACGGTGCATTGGAAATTCTGTAGCTAGGGAGTTCTCCAAATTATTGAGGAGTAATGTCAGTTTGTTGTTCTATTGTATATAGAGTTTTCGGAGGCCTGCTATTTCAGAAGTAGTATTGAGGGTACCATGGACTGCTAGGAAAACAAACAGATTCATCCTGGAAAGGGCCAAACCAGGCTGCTCCTTGGAGGCAAGGATTCTAAGGCTCCGTCTGACATACTTTGGACATGTTGCAAGGA
>NW_006400015.1:1304726-1317200 GCF_000299155.1 Elephantulus edwardii
TGACATACTTTGGACATGTTGCAAGGAGGGACAGGTCCTTGGAGAGGGACATCATGATTGGTAGGGTGGAGGGACAGCACAGAAGGGGAAGGCCCTGTATGAGGTGGATTGATTCAGTGATTGGGGTAATTGGGATGGGTGTATCAGAGACAGTGCGATAGGCACAGGACAGAGCAGAGTTTAGGGAATGGGGTTGCTATAAGTTGCAAGCCACTCGAGACTGCATATAACAACAACAATGTCAGTTTGAGGACTAAGGTGCATCTGATTCAGCCCATGGTCTTTCCAATCACTTACTTTGCATCTGAGAGCTGGACAATCAACATGAATGACAGAAAAAGAATTGAGGTTTTTGAGCTGTGGTGTCAGAGAACACTGACCATCCCATGAATGCCAAAAGACACATAAATTTGTCTTGGAGAGGGTGTACCCAGAGTATTCTTCGGAGGCAAGAATGATGAGGCTTCACCTCATATACTTTGGGCATGTTGCTAGGAGAGGCTATCAATTGGAGAAGGACATGATGTTGGGAAGGGTGGAGGGTCAGTGAATGAGAGGAAGACCCTCAACTAGGTGGACTGACACGGTGACTGCTGCAATAGGCTTGAGTGTGTCAGGAAGTGTGAGGATGGCACAGGATAGAATGAGTTTCAGAACTTTTGTTCAGAGGGCTGCTTTGAGTTGTGCTCAAGTCGATGACACCTAACAAAAATCACTTATATTTACTTCCTGTGTCAACTTCTTTATTTGCTACTACATCCAGAGCTAGAGTTGATGCCTTTGAACTGTGATGTTGCCACAAAGGATTGAACATACCACGAACTGCCAGAACAACAAATCTGTCTCAGGGGGAGTACAACCAGCATACTCCTTGGAGGCAAGGATCGTGAAACTTTGTCTCATATACTTCGGTCACGTGATCTGGAGTTCTTGGAAAAAGACATGATTATAGGAAAGGTTGATGGTCAGGGGAGAGGAATTCTCTCAATGAGGTGACAGAGGGGCTGCAACAAGAGACTAGAGGATGGTACAGGATAGAGCAAGGTTCTGATCTGTTGTTAATAGGGTCGCTATATTAATACAGTTGCCTTATGTTGTACTTGACTTGATGGCACCTGGCAACAATGATTGACAGTAGACAGCCTACTGTAAAATGAGTCGAAAGTGCATAACATTCGATGGACTGAGGCCAGATACCACACTGACATCTCTGGATTGTGTGAGTTACTTGAACACCGGATAGAATTAGCAGGAACGATTCTGGGATATAAATTGCACACCACATCCCCTATCCTGGAACAGATTGTCTCAAATCAAATTAGAATCTGTTGCAAAATCAATCTGATGTTGCTAGAAATTGATGAATGGTCAGGCCTTGGCCAGTGTCTTGGTATTGGCAGGATGCTCGTAATTCACCATTAACTCATTTCTCTGTAGTGCCATGTCTATAAATGTGCATACTAAAATGTGAGAAATATGCTTAAACGGGATTTTTTTCCCCAGGGCCCAAAGCAGTCAATCTGCCGTGGCGCTTCTCTTTGAGAAGCATGATGCTGTGCTGATGATGCTGTGATCAACAAGGCTTGGGAGCAGAATGCTGCGTTGGGTTTCTGCCGGCATTCGTACGAGCTCGACAGACGGTCGCTGTGACTGTGCTCCCAGAAAAAGACACAACGTTACTCTCTCCGAGAGCTCTGTCCACACAGAAATTGTTCACAAACTAGCCTTTTTTTTAGTCTACAGAGTAAAAAAACAACAACAACAACAACAACAAAAAACAGTGTCTATTTCAACTCAGAGCGATCATGTGCGGCAGAGTAGAATTGCTCCTTCCTTTAGAGTTCCTAGGCTGTAAATCTTTAAGGAAGCTGTGGCTGGTGTTTCAAAGTGCTAACTTTTCAGTCAGCATCTGAGCTCTTAACTCGTGCTTCCCCGGGGCTGGTCAGAACCCCTCCTCCTGAGTGTGCTGGGGTCCGAAGATTTGCATTTCTGGATTATTTCCAGGTGGAGCCAACACCTCTGATCTGTGGCCCTCACTCAGGCCCAGTGGTTTGGAATATGCTTCCAAAGAATATTATGAGTGATGACATTGTGCAGAGTTTTGTCATGTAATAGGATCCATGAGTCACTGATTCCAGCAGGAGGTTCGTTCATGGAACTGAATTAGAAGGGACTGAATGATAATATTCACAGATGTTTTATTTGGGCGGCTGTGGTGGCCTCGTCTGTAGAGATTTGCACTGCTACCCCAAAGGGCTCACCTCTTTGGCAGTTCAAATCCACCAGTAACTGTGGGAGAAAAACGGACAACTTCATTGCATGTAATTTACAGTCTCTGAAAACTCACCAGAGTGTCAGCTGTGAGTTATTTCAGACTCAATAACAAAGAGAGATGCTTGATTTATAGTGTTAAAGTATGAGGTTTCCCCCACCTCTGCAAAATGGTAAATAAAATCCTGCTTCTTCTTGTACTGCTGCCCCTCGGTGACTTCCTGAGTCAATTCCATAACTGTACTTCTGTTATACAAAACTATATCAGTAACAGAAAACTTGGTTAAAAAACTGACCTGCACATATTATTCATACTTCTACTTCCCCTGCCTCTCTTCTGCCCCTTGGATTGAACTTCTGGAGGGGAGGAGGGGAACAGGGTACCATTTCCACAAAAGCGGGATCTTCCCTCGTGCCTCTACTCCACAACCCAACTGATTCCTTCTGAGATGAGTCCAGCCCATAACAACTGCCTGCTGGGTTCCTGGTGCTGTGAATCTTGGGAGGAGGACATGATCCTTTCTCCTCTTGAGATACTGATTTCAAACCTCCGGAGATGTATGACCTTGGAGTTAAGAGTTCAAGACGGTGTGGACTGTAGCAACTGGTGGCAGCTCGTGGGAACTAAAGTGAGTGATGGCGTCTTTTCATTGCCTGTGTAGTGTGCTCTCTCATTCCTTGGTCGGCAGTAATAGTTATATCAGCAATTGCACAGCAAAGGAAAACACTGGAAAGTCTCTTTTTAAGAACATCTTTTCTTTTGATCAGTATTGTTCTTTGTAAGGTGCTATGTTTCAAATATTAGAGAAGCACCATTTATGTGATGATGTGTTTTTCATGACTACACAACTTGTTGTGTTGTTATGTGCTGTCCAGTCATCTATGACTCATAGCTATCCTGTGGGCAATGACTCAACTTTGCCCTATCCTGAGCCAATCTCACTGTCTCTGAAGCATCTGACCCCACAGCCACAGTGTGTCAATCCATCTCACCCAGGCCCTTCTCCTCTTGCAATGACCCTCTACCCTTCCAAGCATGATGTCTTTCTCCAAGGACTGGCCCCTCCTGACAGCATACCCAAAGTATGTGAGATTGTTTCAAACTCCTTGTCTCCAAGGAGCAGTCTGGTTTCACACTCTTCATGACAGACCTGACTGTCCTTTTTCCAGTGCGTGAGATATGCATCACTCTTCTCCAACAATACAATTCAAACACATCAACATTTCTTTGGTCATCCTTACTCATTGTCTAGGACTTGATGCACAGCGAGCAATTAGGAAGAGCACGGCTTGCATCAGGCGTATCTTAGTGTTCAGACTGCCAAGCCTGTCTGCATCAACTTGTCTTCAGGTTCAACCACTGACTGTGCAGATGTGTCTCCCACCGTCCTTGTAGAAGGTGCTAATGGAAGGACACTATCCACTGCTCTCTAGGTTCTCACAAGCCGCCAGTGAGGTAAGTCTAAGCGTCCTCCTTGCTTTCTAGAATGCGTGTGGAGATAAACCTTCTCTTTCACGTAATAAACCTCCTGATGTTCCTGGGTGTTGAAAATGATTAAAGGGCTCAGTGGTTGCCTGAAATACTGACAATTTAAATTTACTTGACAGCATCTCAGAAGAAAGGCTGGCGATCTGCTTCTAAGAAAACTCAGCTGTTGAAAACCTCCTGGTGCACACTTCTACTTTGACACACATGGGATTTTCATAAATTGGAGTGTCAAAGGACACCCAGAAAAGAGAACTAAGAAAGTGGTACCATTTACAAGAGCCAACCACAAATTGAGATATTTGGCAGTGACCCAAATGAGATACAAAAGACCTTTATAAAGCTACAAAACACTTCCGTGATAAGTAATAGGAGACCTAAATAAATGGGGGGAATGTTCCCTGTACATGGATAGGAAGACTCAATATAGTTAAAATGACAATGCTACCAAAAGCAATCTACCTGTTCAAAGCATTTCCAATGCAGGTAACAAATTAATTTTTCAAAGAAATAGAAAAGACAAGTTTATTTGGAGAGGAAAGAGATCTCTACTAAGCAAAGCACTTCTGAAAAACACAGCTGAAAAACACAATGAAGTGGGAGGAATAGCATTCCCTGATCTCAACCTGCTACATAGTCATAATAACCAAAAAAGCATGACACTAGTGCGATGTCAGACATATAGACCAATGGGACTGAACTGAGAACCTAAGAATTAATCCATCTACCCATAGTCAGCTGGAAACACGGTCAACAAGGAAACAAATAAGGAAACAATAACCTCGTCAACAAATGGTACTGACAAACTGGACTTCTGCCTGTAGAAAGCTGAAGCAGGATCCATACCTCACACCATACACAAAAATTAACTCAAGGTGGCTCAGAGAGCTAGGCGTAAAGCCCAAAGCATCAAGATTATAAGAGACAAACTGGGCCCAACTTAGAAGGCCTTGCCTATGGTATCAAGAGGCTGAGAGATAGCCAGAAAAGCACAATTGATGAATGGGATCTCCCAAAGATTAAGTCCCTGTGTTCATCAAAAACGTTTACCAATAGGGTGGACACGTATGCTTTTTAAATATTTTAAAGCCTATACATGAGAGAGAATATCTTATAAATTTATTCCTCTTTTCCTCTGATGATATTCATGGTTTGGGGTTTTACTCCTTGGTATGATACACTTTGAATTGTTTTTTGTACATGGAGTAAAATATGACTTCTATTTCAACTTTCTCCAGGTAGATGTCCAGTTTTGCCAGCATCATTTGTTAAAAGGTTGTAATTTCCTAACTTAATGAGTTTCAATTCTTCATCAAATATCAATAGACCATGTGGGTGATGGGTTGATTTTGGGGAATTAATCTTATTCCATTATTCTACATGCCTATTATACATTATTGCACTATTTTGATTACTCTAGATATATATTTCAAAATTTTTTTAAAAATTGCATTGGTTTGTATATAATCATGTATATACATGTTTTGTATATATACTCTGTGTTTATGCAGTTATCCACATACATTCTATTTTATATAATTATCGTTATTCTGTGCCTATTAGCACCTCCAATTTTTAAGCCTCCTTTGAATCTTTCTCGTTACTTCACCCCCACTCCACCAACTAGCTTCTGCTATCCTAGTGATTTTTTTTCTCCCTTCACCTTTTTCTTCTCTCCTTTTCCTTTTAACAATTTATATAAATTTTAATCATTCTCTTAGTTAACAATTGTAGCCTTTTTGCAGTGTTTGTCCTTATGTGTCTATGTCTGAGTCCTTAAACTCAGTAAAAAGCTCTCTAGTCTCTTCCAAGTTATAGAGTGGTTTACGAAAATGCTGTTCCTTAGTTTTGTATACTATTCTGTTACGCGAAAGTACCACAATGTTTCAATCCATTTGTTTTTTGATGGGCATCTGGGTTGCTTCTATTTTTCTTGCAATTGTAAATAACGGTGGTATGAACCTGTATCTCAATTCTGATTTCCCTGGAGAATATTCTTAACCATGGAATAACTTGGTTATGCGAAATTTCTATGTTCAGCTTTGTGAAGAAATGTCAAACTACCTTCCATAGTGGTTGCACCATTTTACAGTTCTACCAATAGTTCATAAGAGTTCCAATCTCTCCACATCTTCAACAACACTTGCTGTTTACTGTTTGATTGAACTTTGCTATTAATCCTGAATGAGGAGTGATCTCATTGTTTTAATTTGCACCTCTCAGATTGCTAGTGATTTTGAACATTTCTTCATGTGCCTGTTGGTCATCTGAATGTCCTCCTTTGTGAAGAGTCTTTCCATGATATTCATCCATTTGTGACTGGGTTCCCATTCTTTTTGCTGTGGGTTCCCTATAGTAGTCTGTAAACTTGGTTATGGGACTATTATCTGAAATGTCATTGACAAGTGTTCGTTTTATCCATCTCTGTGAACTTTCTTTTTACTTTACTGAAGAGAGTTTTTGATTCACATAGAGATTTAAGAATTTTTCTTTTACTTTTCAAGGAGACAAGAGAACTGGGGGGAGGTGTAGGCAGGAAGGAAAGTGCAACAATGAATTACTGGAAATCCAAAGTCTCTGTGAACTTTCATTAAAATCAGTAATAATAAAGATAAACCAAAACAAACAAAAAATCCCCATTTGTCAGTCTCTCAGTTGTATATTTTTGGCCATGTCCACAAGCATATTTATGCTTTAAATCTGTTGTTGTTGCTGTTATGTGCCGTCTAGTCCTTTCCGACTCATAGCGACCCTATGCACAACAGCCCTAAACCCTGCTCTATCCTGTGCCAACCACACTGCCTCTGACACACCCATCCCGATTACCCCAGTCACTGAAGCAATCCACCTCATAGAGGGTCTTCCCCTCCTGTGCTGTCCCTCCACCCTCCCAAGCATGATGTCCCTCTCCAAGGACCCGTCCCTCCTGGCAACATGTCCAAAGTATGTCAGACGAAGCCCCAGAATCCTTGCCTCCAAGGAGTAGCTTGGTTTAATCCTCTCCAAGATGAATCTGTTTGTTTTCCTGGCAGTCCAGGGTACATTCAGTACTCTTCTCCAGCACCACAGCTCAAAAGCATCCACTCTCCTTCCGTCCTCCCTAGTAATTGTCCAACTCTCTGATGCATAACAAGCGAGTGCAAATACCATGGCCTGTATCAGGCGCACCTTAGTCTCCAGAGAGACAGTGTTGCTCCTGAGTACCTTAGAGAGGTCCCTAACAGCAGACTTTCCCATCGCGATACGCTTTTACTTTTCAAGGAGAAGAGAGAACTAGGGGGAGGTGTAGGCAGGGAGGAAAGTGCAACAATGAATTACTGGAAATCCAAAGTCTCTGTGAACTTTCATTAAAATCAGTAATAATAAAGATAAACCAAAACAAACAAAAAAATCCCCATTTGTCAATATCTCAGTTGTATATTTTTGGCCATGTCCACAAGCATATTTATGCTTTAAATCTAGGTTTCTAATTTTGTTTCCATGTTGTCACTTATGATCTTTATGGTTTTGTGTTTTAACCCTCAGTCACTGGTTCAATGCAATCTGATACAGATACCAAATTAATTCTTCATGGAGCTAGAAAAAGTAATTTCCAGTTCAATATGGAAAAGAAAGAGATTCAGAATAAGTACATCTCTTCTGCAAAACAAAAATGAAATTGGAGGCATCTCACTACCTGATTTCAAAACTTACTACACAGCCATAATAATCACAACAGCGTGGTACTGGTACAAAAATAAACTTATAGATCAATGGAATTGAATAGAGAACACAGAATTCCACGCATCAACCTGTGGTCAACTGGTATTTGACAAGGTAGCAAAATCCATTAAGTGAGGAAACGGTGATGGCAAAACTGGACATCTGCCTGAAGGAAATAGAAACAGGATCTATAGCTCACAACTTCCCCATGCACCAAAACCAACTGAATGTAGCAGAATTTGACAGCAGGGAGTGGGATGCCTCCTACTTTGTTTTGTTCTTTTTTGTGTTTTTGTTTTGTTTTTTTTTTTTCATTTGTTTTGCTTTGTATGTTTGTGGTTTTGTTGTTGTTGTTGTGTTTTGATGGGTTGGTTTTGGGTTGTTGTTGTTATTTTCTTATTCAGGGTCACTTTCCTCTCCAAAAGAAATTGAAAATCATCTTTATATCTTGACTCTGACATTGTTATCTGTATTTAGATTGCACTGAACCTGTAGACTGATTTTGGTAGGATTGTCATTTTCACAATGTTGAGCTTTTCTATCTATAAACATGAGTATTTTTCTCTTTATCTAATTTTCATTTTTGTGTTTTATAGTTTTCTTTGTATAGTTGTTCTGTGCCTCTGGTTAGATTTATTCCTAAGTATTCCATCTTGTGGTTTGATATTGTAAATAGTGGTGGCCTTTTTCATTTACTTTTCGGGGTTTTCTTTGTTGTTATAGAGAAATCCAAGAGATTATTTTTCCTGTTAATCTTGTAACCTGTCACTTGATCAATTAGTCTACCAAGTCTAACGAGCTTTTGGTTAAATCTATGGGGTCTCTGTATACACTATCGTATCATCTGCAAGTAACTCGGGATAGCTACGATGAGGAACAACTGTGCTATAGATGTGTCAAACACCACAATTGGCTACCCATGAGGGGCAGTGATTGGTGGAGCTCCCAGATTGGTTCAGGTTTGGAAGCAAGAATGGCATCCTTCCTAAACCACATGCCTTTGGAAACTTTATGAGGGAAGTTGTTTTAAATGCCGGTTGGGCGCAAGGGCTATTGCTTACTGTTATTGTTATTTCATTCTGGAGGAACATTCTTTCTAGATGTACAGCACTCTTCTTTCAATTTGCTGTGAAGCTGAAACCTCGTGCCATTGGGGGTCAAATGTCATAATGGCTGCCCATGGTAGACGTAGACACTGTTTGGTGGAGCTTAAAATGGGTTTGGAAGCAGGAGTGGCATCCACTTCCTAAACCACATGCCTCTGGAAACTCTACGAACCTGGAGAAAGGACTATAGTTATAGAAAGGATTCAGGCCTTTTGCTCATAGGGTCACTATGAGTCGTCCTCAACTCGACAGCGATAACAGCAACAACATTGCCATTGTGGAAGTCACTTAATCTCTGCTCTTGTCTTATGGTTCTAAATCACACTTGCAATACAATACTGAAGAGAAATGGTGGTGGTGGACCTCCTTCTCTGGTCCCTGTTAGTAAGGGCACACCTTTAGTACCTCTCCATTGAAAATTGTGTTAGCTCTTGGTTTTGGCTATATTCCCATCCATTCCTATTTTATTGATTAGATTAATTAGGAAAGGTTGTTGAATTTTCTAAAAACCCTTTTCTATGTCAATTTATAGGCTCATATGTTGCATATGTGATGGATTACATTGATTTCCTGATGTTGAATCATCCTTCAATGACTGTTATGAACATTTCTTTATCTGATGAATTTTTTAAATGTACTGGCTAGAATTTTGTTAAGGATACTTACATCTGTTTTCATGAGAGATATTTAGAGTTTTCTTTTTTGATGATTCTTTTAGTATCAGGGTTATGCTTGCTTCATAGCATTAATACAGAATTATCCCTTTTTCTTTTTTTAAAATAATGCACGTAGAATTGGTGACAGTTCCCTGGAAGTTTGATAATACGCACAGGTAATACTTCTAGGCCAGAAATTTTTGTTATTGGTGTGAGAGTTTTTTGAGACGTAGTCAGGTTCTTCTTTTGTGATGGGTCTGTTCAAGTGTTCAATTGCTATCTGTACCAATTTGGCTAGAATGTGAATTTCTAATAATTTTTTATTTCTTCTTTATAATATTACCATTTCAGTTTTGGTTGGTTCTGTTGTGATATCACTCCTTTAATTTCTAACTTGAGTTCTTTTTCTTTCTTAAGTTTGCCAAAGTTTTGGCTATTTTACTGACCCTTTCGAAGAACCAACTCCTGGTCTTATTGATTGTTTTAACTGTTTTTCTGTTCTCTATTCCACTTATTTCTGCTTAATCTTTATAATTCCCTTTCTTCTGGAGCCTGTAGAGTTTGCTTGTTCTACTTATATTTGTTGGAGATTTAAAGTTAAGTCATTGTTTTTAAGTTATTTCAATTCAAGTACAACTCATAGAGACCCTTGGAAGAATCAATTTGAACCCTAAGCCCTCCTGTGCCATCCTCACATTCTCGGACACATGCATACCCATCGCTGTAGTCATTGTGACAATCCACTTGGTTGTTGGGCTTACTCGCCTTTGCCCTCCCTCCACATTCCCAAACATGATGTCCCGTGTTTATGAGACAAACGATCAGCTTTGCTTCCACGGAGCACTCTGGCTGCCTATGTCCATGAGATCAGGTCGGCTAATAATAGAGTTTTGTTCTTCTTCATCTTTGCTGAGTTTCTCTCTAGAAATTGGATCTTTCTATCAGAGTGATACAGTGAAAGCTTTGATTCTGGAGAATTTAACTGTATCTTGTTTTTCTTTTTGGGGTCTATTCTAAGACTGTTGTGTTGGGAGCTACGTAATCAGCTGAGAATGCTGTTTCTGTGGAGCTAAGAGACTGAGGTGTTGTCCTTTACAGTATAATGTACAGTATATTAACCGCCTGGATTCCTGGGCAGAGCATTGTTTGCTTTCCAGGTGTCAAAGTCAAGTATACTTAATTCCCCTTACTGTGGTTCTGGTGTTTTTGTACCATTCTGCGCAGAGTTCTCCCAAATGGTCCCCAGTTCCGTGAGATCACTGATGGACTTCTCTCTGTAACCCAGCAGCAGTCACCCTCCCTGCAGATGGCCTCATTAGCGAGCACCCAAGCTGCACCTTATTTACAGATAAAGGGTGTAGCGCAGTTTCGAAAGGGAGCAATCTTGGGGAGGCACGTGATACTGTACTGCAGTGCCGCTCTGTGCTTCTCCGCACAATAAGAGTACTTCCAATCAGATTAAATGCAAAACTTTCTCCTGTGAGGGAATGCTTCACAGCTGAATCAGAGGTAGGTGGAAAGAGGAGGGACCGTTCAATAATGAATCATATACACCATTTCAATCCTCTTCATTCCATGACTCTACTGAAAAGGAGAATAACAAAGACGTCTAACTTAGTGCTAGGATTTTCAGATAATCTGAAAGCACTTCCCAGTTATCAGGAAAGAGAAACACACACATCCACATCTACCCTTATTCTAGTTTTAGTTAACACTGCCTGAGTTCGTCCTAGAACCTGCCTCAGATTTTGTCTTATAGTTCCCATTCAGAGAGATGCAAGGACATGAAGCTTCAAAGAGCTCATCCACACAGACTTTCAGGCTTATTTTATATGCTCAGAACCTGAGAAATCTTAGTGTAGGTCCTGGTTTTTTTTAAAAAAGCCAAACAAACACAAAAAGCAACAAAGCATGAACTCAACAATAAAAACTCTTGGCTTTGAGCAGAATGTGTCTTTGTCCGAACACATTGGAGGAAGTGTAAAAGGATACACCTCTCTCAGTGACAGTGGCCCACAGTGGTCATGACTCAGAGAGAAGCAGAAAAAGGGGCACCTTTAAAATCCAAGGGAGAGGTGGGAATTTTAGAGAGCCATTTGCAATTTTAAGAGTTTGCAATTGATTCATATCTCATCATTTTCTATCTGAATTGCTAGATTTAAAATCATGGAGAAATTAATCTGTGCAGTTAATGTGAATGCAGGTGTGAGATGTAGTCAAAATGCTCATGGTCTTATAGTATTTTTGAAGGTCAGTTTTGTTATAGACACGAAATCCCAACCCTATTACCCTCTTTTTTTCCCAAGTTATTATCATTAGTTTTAAGACTTTAAGAACATGATCTTTCTAAAATTACCACGTGCCATCTTTAATTTTTTAATTTTTCAAGAACATTGTTCACATTACAGTATGAGTTCTGACAACTCAAGTCATTAAAAGTTGACTTTCATTTTTGAAATGCTATTCGGTCTCTAATCTTCCAGAATTATAATGTAGGACTTGACTACTCCATTTAAAAGGTACCAGCATACACATATAGATGAACACCTCAATACATTTGAATTGCTTAATTAAGATGGACATTCAGATTAGTGGAATTTAAATTGATTTTTAAAATGAAAGGCAATCGCTAAATGAACACTTAGGGCTTTATTCTACCCTCTATATTAGCTGGCAGTAAGACAAGAAAAAAGATAAGGAAACGTAAACATGTTGAGTGCCTCTGTTTGCAAGTGTTTTTGGTTAAGATTTAGGGAATCCTAGTATAAATTCGTTGTGTAAAGAGGTGTTCTGTGGGTGCAGAGAATACAAAGCACAATTGAAAAACAATCGAAGGACAAGCCAGAGTGTCATCTGGCCACGGGGACAGCTGATGTCAGGAGCACAAAGGGCCAGAGATCTTTAAGACAAGGAGCTCTGGCTAAAAAATTACTATCCATGTGTCTACATCAAGACTCAAGTTTGAGCTTAGTATTTAATTACTATCTTTTCCTTTTACCATTCAGATGAATATGTGTGTGTGTGTGTGTGTGTGTGTGTATGTATATATGTGTGTGAAGTTGAGGAAAATTAAATCAAGTCCATGGGAACCAAAATTTGACCTTCAGTCTATCCCACTTGAATTCCAAAACAATCTCAGGAACAGGTTTGAGGCCTTGAGCACCAATGAGCATAGACCAAATGAGCTCTGGGAGGATATCAAGAAAATCGTACATGAAGAATGCAAAAGATAGTTACGAAGGATGAAAAAGAA
>NW_006400015.1:1321590-1333203 GCF_000299155.1 Elephantulus edwardii
GTGCCTTTGAGTTGCTTGTGACTCACAGCGACCCTATGAACAACAGCTCTAAATCTTGCTCTGTTTTTTGTCAATCTCACTGCCTCTGACACACCCACCCCCATTTCCCCAGTCACTGAATCAATCCACCTCATAGAGGGTCTTCTTCTCCTGCCTTGTCCCTTCACCCTCCTAAGCATGAGTAAGTCAGAATCACAGCATAAGAAATTGTCAGCAGCTGACGTGTTTGGAATTACAGAAGCCCAGAAAGCTTCAGATCTAAGCCATCAGATCAAGGGCTGGACAACGGGACGTAGGTATTGAAGGGAGTGGGTAGGAGTGGATGGGATGCTGGTGGATGGTGGAGCAGGGAAATAAGTGGGTGAAGACACTTGTGCCAAGGGCAAGGACAACACTGAAACTAATGGTTAATTCCACAATTAGGGATATATCTTTCACTTTTTTCTGTAAAAGGCTTGTTTGTCAGATGTGTCTCTAAGCATTCAGAGTAAGGCAGACGAGGAAAGAAGGATTGACCATCCACTTCCGAAATAGCAGACCTCTGAAAACCCTACGTGTGTGTGTGTGTGTGTATGTGTGTATGCACACACATACACACACACACACACACACATTTAAAAAAATTACAAAGGATAAAAAAATCTGCCCCCATGGCCAAACCAAAAACATTCAGCAAATTGTGCATGATACAATAGAAGAGATTGAATTCAAAGAAAAATTTCCTATCACATATTATAGGATCGCTGCGGGACATTTTGTCTGGGCTGGGCAGACGTCCTTTGCAGAGCTGCAAACATCCACCTTCTACGAACATTCACGACTGACAGGGAGGGTAGAAAGAAGCGAAGAAACTTCCCTCCCAGACTTCAAGTCATGGGAATACTGTCAGGAGTGGCCAGTCGTTGGAAAAAGCCATCAAGCTGGGAATGGTAGAGGGTCCAGGAAAGGAAAACCTTCCACAGGATGGATGATACAGTGACTACCACGATGTACTTGATCGTGGCAAAGATCTTGAGGATGGGGTGGGGTGGGGCAAGGGTCCTATCTGTTGTTGACAAAGTTGCTGAGTCAGCTGGATGTACCAAGCCACAAAAGGTCTAAAGAAATAGCCTTCTAGTCAAAGATGATGATGCATTCTCCAGGTCCCTTCCAGGAGGCACGATAATTTCTGAAAGAAAATCCTTTTGGCTGGTAGTTTTCCTGCAGTGATTCTTCTTCACCAAGAGATAGTCCTTCTCTGTCCCACAATCAACTTCAAGTTCATGAAGCAAAGAAACCTTGCCTTGAGGAATATTGATGATTTCCTTCTGAACAAGAGACCCAGGTAATACCTGTTACAATATCTACTATCCCAACCCCTGACCTCCCTCCCTAAGGAGAAGTTTAATAGAAACATTTCCAGAAATAAGAATGAAGAATTCAAGGGAACATGGATAAATCTTAGGAATCAGAGCAGATGGCAAAATTGACTAAGAAAGAAATGAAAATATTTTAGTATCCAATTGCTCTGAGCTTCATTATGGAAACAGTGCTGCTCAAAACCATTCCGGGGTTTGTTGACGGGAGAGAACGTGAACAATTCTACCGTTCATATGAACATCAAATGAGTAGTAAATATGGAACAATGTAAAAGAATTTAAGAGTGTAAACGATATGAATTACATTTACTGAATATTCTGAAAGTGCCCTCACATATTCAAAGGCAAATGAGAAGCTGTTAGGGAAATTGTTAAGTGTTCAACTTCATTCCATTTGTGGGCTAACACGAGAACAGCAGCGCCAGCTCCCATTGTGTTCTGTGTTGAACACATTGAATGTTGACTTTTCTATGTGATTATTTAAATTATTTTCAACTCCACGGTTGTCCACTCATGACTGTCTGCATGTTCACTTTTCAGTCATGGGAGAACGGCAGAGAACATGAACTTGCATCCTGACTGCTCTCCTACCCAGTCGTCTGGTCTCTGAGGGGTCCCGAGAGTTAGTTAAGTTAATGAATGAGGTGCTCGCCGTTCTTTGAAGTGAGCTGGGACTCCATTAACTGGGAAGCTTATTACATTAGCAGCACTTTGGGCATCCAGTGAGGCTTTGGCTAATGAGCTGGATTAATTAGCTGGTATTAACTTCTAAAGACCTTCCTTCTGTAGCTCTGGCCCCTGAATTAAAAAGAATAAGGTCTCCCCAAAGGTGTCTGGCAAGCAACATTCCATTTGAGGGGAATTTACATAAGTACCTAAAATATTAAACAGGAAGTAGAGATGATGAACCTGTAAAATGTACATTTTCCATCTATACGGGGAAAAAAGTGTAGATGTTGCAATGACATGGAGAAAATAAACTTTTCCTGAGAAGACAGTTACCCCTGGAGTGCAAACTCTCCCTGGAAAACTCAAGACAACGGGCGAAGGCAGCAACAACTTAGGAGAGGACGTGAGAGACTGGACTGAAGAGGGTTCGTTCTGTTCTCACTCCATCACAGCGATTTATAAGATCGATGTAAAGCAGCAGGCCAGCCCCCACAGGAAGGCGCTAGCAGGTGTGGGAGCTGCTTTCTCTGCACGCCTCTCTGTGTGGCCACAGTGGCCACGCAGGGCAGGCTCGCCGGGAACCCTGAACCAGGGTAGCATTCTGTGTAGGTTGTCAGGCATGGTGCATTTGATTCATACCTTGTGTGCAAATCCACATGCTTTGTCTAACATCAAAATCCTGAATGTCGTTGCCCAGTGAAGACACACTCGCTTGTGGCTCTCACTGTATCCAGTTCAGTAGTTCAGAAACACGGTCTGCACACCTAGCAACACAGTTAAAGGGTGATTGTTATTGTTATGTACTGTCAAGTCCAAGTACGATGTCCCCTCTCCAAGGTCTAGTCTCTCCTGGCAACGTGCCCAGACTCTGTGGGACAGAGCTTCGAAATCCTTGCCCCCAATGAGCAGCTTGGTTTCAGTCTCTCTAGGACAGACCTGTTTGTTCTCCTAGCAGTCCATGGTATATTCAATACTCTTCTGCAACACCACAGCTCAAAGGCATCAATTCTCCTCCTGTCATCCTTAATCATTGTCTAGCTGTTTGATGCTTAGAACGTAGTTGCGAAGACCATGGCCTGGGTGGAGCACACCTAGTTTCTAGCCTGACACTGATGCTCTTCAGTACTCTGGAGAGGTCCTAGACAGCACACTTTCCTAATGCAATTCGTCTTTTCATTTCCTGACTGCTGGTGCCAAGAGTGTTGGTTGTGAGCCCAAGCACGCTGAAATTGTTGATTCTGTGACACTCTGGGAACTAAAGGTCACACTGACTCAAGCGCGAGCCCACTTCCTCCGTCTCTTGGAAGTGCAGCCCTCTTGACACACTGTAGTCTTCTCCTAGTTGGGCCCTGTCATCCTGGCTCTGTGAGGTGTTCCAAAAGGCAGGCCCCGAAAGTCATTGCATTGACTATTCCGGAATGCTAAGGCTCTCCTCCAGGGCGATTATCTTTGATTTTGTGTAGAGCCTATACCAAGGTCACTCTATATATGTATTTCTTGATTACCTTCCCTCATTTCCTACTACACAGTGTTCTTTATGTTGTGCAAATAGGGTGTAATTTGGAGTACACAAGAGTGGGTTTTCTTATTCCATTTTTTTAAAGCCTGTTTTCAGTGTGCACGTGAGGATCCAGTTGGAGAGACTTTCTACACATGAGACAGTTCTTCAGGTTCTCCTCTGCAGCCCTTGACATCAACGTATGTCCTCATGGTTCCCTGTGCCATGTAGTCCCCCTTTCCTCTTAATTCTGTCTCATCTGGTGGTGCCCACTGAGAAGAGCTTTGGGGAACTAACTCCACTGTTTGCCTTGTACTGTGTCCTGGTCTTAGCCCTTCAGCCCCTCCAGTCCATTTCCTACCATCCCTTGACCTGTTTGTGTCCACAGAGTCTGATTCTAGGATGGTGCTCTGGTATCAGGCGTCCTTACTGTCTGGCTTTGATTAACAGGTTCTGTAGAGCCAACCGTGTGTCATGGTGTCTTGTACAGTGTGGACTTACAACACAAACAGAACACTAGCAAAGGCATTATCATTGCAAATTACACACTTTCTTGGTGGCTGTGAGGTCTGAAATCCATTTATAAGTATGCAGAAAAGCTGTTCAAAGGGTAAGACACGAATTCAAATATTAACAATTAGTCAAACCTACAGACTAGCAAATATAGCCAGCATTCAAACAAGAACACGCTGACCACAGTGGACTGTTCATCCTGAAATCCTGCAGGGGGTGATGTAGAGAGTGGGGTGACATCACACAGGGAGGAAGTCCACCCTCTTGCAGGTGCTTCTGGTATTTGCATCTGGAGGGTCAAGTTTTATGCCATTATTTCTTACAGGAAGTAAGTAGAACCCAGGTCTCCTGAAATCAGAGTTTGACCAATGAGAGTTGAGATGGTTTTTTTCCCCTGACAAACATCTGCCATCATACAGGTTGTCCTAAAAAAGGGTGTCAAATAAAAATTGGGGTGTTGAATTGCGATTAGCACATTGTAGTCCTACAAGCTATTTTTGGGGGCTCAACCCATCAAATTGGTGGTGTTCATCTCCACATTAGCACATTGGACTTCTGGACTTAATTTTTAGCGTTTCTGATTTTCTCATTCATTTTCTGGCCTCTATAAGAGATTTTTTTAATTAACATTTAGCGTCTGGGCTGCTTGTAACTCGGGCAGAGGGCATGTGGAAGAGTCCTCTCTCGGCCCTATCTTATCTGACAAGCTTGCTTCTGACAACCTAATCTGTAGATACACAAGCTTCATTCTATATTTAAAAATATACTCTTTGCACTAAGACACATTTGCTTCGTGACTTCCAACAGTATACTAAAGATCGGTACACCACGTTAACACGTTTCACACAGCTCAGCAAGCACGATCCCTTCTCTCCAAACATAGTGCAGCAAGCATTCCTGTCTTAACATCCCACAGAATAACGAGAGCTGTGGTCTTCACAGACTCTGTTTTATATTGCTAACAATGTGCTCCTAACACGTCTCCATGTTTATCTGCATAGAGTCGGAAGGAAACGCAGAGTTTTCAATGACTGATTTTTCACACAGATCACAAGGTCATTATCCAGGGTGCCTCTTGGTAGATAAGAGCCTCCAAACGTTTGTTTTTTCATTGAGCATGTTAACCATTTGGCCCATGAAGAAGAGGCAAATTGACAACCAGTTTGATGCATAACCAGCTTATCTGTCAGAGCGAGGAGAGGAGAGAAGAGGGGAGGGGAGAAGTGTGGAGAGGAGTGGGGGAGTTTATAATAAGGAGACAGAGAAAGACACACACATGCAGAGACAGTCAGAGAGAGACAGGGAGAGAGAAAAGGGGAGAGGGAGAGACAGAGAGAGAGAAAGACAAAGGGAGAGAGAAAGAGACAGAGGGAGGGAGAGAGAGACAGGAAGAGAGAGGAGAGAGGGAGGAAGCGAGAGAGATGGAGACAGAAATGAAGAGACAGACTGACACACATACAGGGAGGAGGAGGGGACAGAGAGGGAGACACACACAAACACAGAGAAAGGAAGAGTGAGATCAAGTGACAGAAAGGCAGGGATGGTGAGAGAGGGAGCTGGAGAAACAGGGAGATGAGGATAGAGGCAGAGGGACAGAGACAGAAGGAGAGAGACAGAGTAAGAAAGACCAAGACTGAGAGAGACAAGGACAGCAACATAGAGTGTGCGAGCCAGAGCAACAAACGGTAGCGATACAGGGAGAAAGATAGAGCTAGAGAGAGAGGGAGAGACACACAGAGATTCGGTACAGTGCTTTCGAGACGCATCCATGCTGTGTTGTGTGTCAGGAATTTCAGCGCCGTGTAATATTCCATAGGGTGGTCTTTCTCAGCTATTTGTTAATTAACTTTTGGGAAGAAGAAGTGAGATGGAGACTGAAAGAAAGGAACAGAGACAGAGATGGGCAGAGGCGGCGACAAGGAATGATGGCGAGACAGGGTGAAACGGCCACATGAAAGCTGACCTTCTAGCTCCAGCCCCACAGGCCTCTGTGGAGCAGACCTCCTCATGGCCCCATGGCACCCCAATCTCTGCAGCACCCTCTGGGGGGTTTCACATCAACAGTCCACCGTGGGCAGCATATGCTTATTAGATTGCTGGCTGTAATTAGTTGATAGGCCTAATTGGATGTCAATAGTTCATTGACTGTCAAAATTTGAATTGCCATTAACGTCTTACATTTGGATTGATTTTTTTATTAATTAATTGTAAAGAAAGTTTACAGACTTTGGATTTCCATTCATTCATTGTTGCACTTTTTTTCCTGTCCAACCTCCCCCCTACTACTCAGTTTACTCTTCTTTTTGAAAAGTAAAAGAAACATTATTTCATTGTTTTTCAATCTATTCCCCCAAGTCCACTCCACTGTGTAGCCTTCGTGCTGGACTCCTGTCATGCCAAAAATACATAATCATATCTCCTTATTGAACAGTTCTCTCCCGCATCTGTTTCAATGCAGTATAAATAAGTATCCTATCTTTCTCAGTCGCCCTCCAACCCCAATGTCACTTCCATTTTACGACAGTGGCACTACACAGTGTCCTTTTCTGACTGAGATATTTCACTCAGCATAATGGATTGATTTTTATGTAAAATTGTAAATTTGTTTTGGAAATCATAGCATCCCCCCCCCCCCAATAGAGTGTGGGATTTGCAGTTGTACCTTCTGCGAGTATTCTGTGTCAAAAGCCCATGCAATAACTTTATGCTCACAGACACATATTTGTAAACAAAGGGCACTCATCACAGAAAGAATGGTCTGCTCAAGGTGTCTGTGAGGCATGCGCTGAGCAAGGCATTTACCAGCCGCGGGCCCTTCCCAGGGGATCTATTCTGGGGTAACGCATTTTGGGACAGGTGATTTCTGTATGACTCACAAAAACAGTCTAGGCCGCTTCTCACCAGTTTTCTTGATTTTTCACAGAATAACCTGCTCCTTCAGGGAACCTGATCCCCAGCAAAACCCAGCAGCTTGGAGTTCTCACCCCCTGTACTGTCCGTGTGGAGATCTTCATTCTCCAGTAACGTCACCTGGCTGACTCAAGTACATACCAAGTTTCTGGCAGGATTCTTGTCTTATCTCCACCAACCTCTGCTGTCCATGTTTTTGTTTTACCATAAAAAGTTCCTTTGTGTGTTGAGGAAGGCTTTTGGGTTTTAAAATTTTTTTTTTTAAGGAAAAGAGGAGGGTGGTTTAGAAGTTATTCTAATTTTTAAAAAAATGAGTAATTGTTAGTAAAATACATTGAGAGCCTCGGATTCAAGCAAAAATATCAAACCAGACCTGTCGCCATCATGTGTCAAGGAAGAATATCATGGTTCCTGGCCCACCTCAAGCACTTTACCCAAAGGCTGACCTTAACAGTACCTTGAAGAGGTCCAGTAAGGTGCTGATAAGGCCTGACCATCTTCTGGCAAGGTCACCTAGATGGCTAGAGCCTAATTTGGCCCTAGTCCCAAACACACAGTCACAGGACCCCTGCTCCCAAATCACTGAGCAGACCACTGTCTCTTCTAAATCTCCGTAACAACCTCTACAAAAGAAACGGTCTTCATGTGCCCGCTTGCCATTCTGGTCTCTGCCTTGCTGTCACCTGGTCTCTGCCTCGCTGTCACCTGGCCTCTGTCTCGGTTCCACTCGGTAAACGACCTGTGTGCTAGTTGGGATCTGCTCTCCTCTCTCAGCTCGTGTCTATCCAACGGTATCACTTTTCAACCACGGTGATCTTACAGTGGAATGCCTTAGGATTTCAAGAAGCTCTAGTAGCTTAGTGCAATATATGGTAGTCAGTTAACCTAAAGGCTTGTAGTTCGAACACGGGAACTGCTTTTTGGGCACCTAGGAAGACAGCTGCTGTCATCTCCTCTCTTACAGATTCACAGTGTTTTCTGTGGGCTTGGTTTTGATAATTTTTGCAAAAACAGAATGTTCCCTCTATTTCCCTCAGAACAGCTGATGGATAAAACACAGGCTCTAACCACTGTACTACCGGGATCCTGTTGGGGAACAGCTATGCTAAATGTGCTTCTTTTCATATGCTGGGCTCTAAAGAAAGAAATCTACCAACAAAGACGTGCAAGGACTTCTACCCCCCAGCAGAACCACTGAAACACTGGCCACCTCCATGTTCATGCATTTACATTCCTAATCACTTCCTGGCCCCTCAGAGAGCTTTTCTAGGTCAGCTAAGCACTCAAGAGTGCTTTGTGTGCTAATAGTCCAAGTTACCCTTGTCTCTGTAAGCTTCTAAGAATAGAATGCTAACAAAATGTATTTAAAAGAGTAACAGATGCATTTAAAACAGAGGAAAATGGGTACAACAATCAGAAAAGACCCAGAGATGGGAAGGGACTCTTGGACTGTCACAAGCAAGTCTTGCAGGACTTAGATTTCTGATTGACAGTGTTCTTCCTCAATCCTAATGTCTCTTCCAAGTTTTGATTTAGGAAGTTTGTTTAATCTTGGCATGAAAATGGAAACAAAATATTGTTGAAAAGAAAAAAAGATGTGATCACAGATTCTTCACCTTCCTCGCATTTCACTTCTGGGTCAAAAGAAATGATCAAGGGAAGAAGAGAAGGCGGTGGGAGGTAGAGCCTGGCACTGCGGCACCAGCTCTCCGGAGACAGGATAAAGTAATAATGTACCATCCATTTGCCGTGACCTCTGAAGGCTTCTCTGGGATTTAATGCAGTAGAAAGCAGACAGAAGAATCAAAACAACGGCTGACTCAGAACTACAGAATTGGATTTAGAGGCGATTCAAGCAAAAGCCCACGAAAATTGATAGGGTGGTATTAACAATTTCAGGAATATTCAAACACATGGTAGAACTCTAAAAACTTGACATTCTGGCTTTCTAGCCAGCAAAATTGGTTGAACCATCTAGTTAACATTTGTTTTGTCCTCAGACCCTGTTTTAACTTCACTACATTACCTGGGAAAGGAAAATGTATCTTTTATCAACTAGTATTTGTCTTTTGAAACCACACTTTCCTCAGCCACATGTAAACTGTCCCTTAAGCTGTCTGTTTACTAGAAATGGTATGCAAATTACCCTTTTGAATGTTAAGAACCGTCTAATTATGCACTAGAGGTACTAAGATGTCAATTAGATTAGTACCTAACCCAACTATGACAAGTAATAACTGTCTTCAGAGTGGGAGGCAGTTTTTGCGAGAATTCTCTCTGCTGCCCAGATGTGCAATAAAGTGCGTTGGGTATTGTAATTTGTCTCTCTAATTGCCGAGTGACTGTAGAAAGAAGTCCTTGTAGTCACTAACATAGTGACCTTAACTTTAAGAACCGGCATGGAGGTGAACCCCTGTCAGCACTGCACACCCACCACATTCTTCAGTGGCTTCAGCGCTGTCACTTTCCGTTTGGGCTAGAAAAGTTCCCTGGATCTAGATTCTGTCCCTTAGTTCACTGTCGGGTCGACTGACTACAAACCAGTTTACTTAAGATCAGCTTCTGAATGCACCACAGCAAACTCACAACAGAGTCCAGATAAGCAAAGACAGGACCCTCCTTGAGTCTGATCTCAGCCTCCAATTCCCTGCTTTTCCTCTGGTGCTGCTGATGCGGAATCCAGAGCCCGTTTGCATCAAGCCTCTCATGTTACTGAACCAAGGGGTTCTTTCCGTAGTCACTTGCCAGTATGACAAATGGGTTGCCCGTATGCATTTTATTACAGACCTGGGAGGACAGGGAGTCGGCCTCAAAGACTGCCTCCCCGTCTGGGAAGGGCATTAGGCTTTTATACCAGGGTGAGACACCAACTCATTTAACAATGTACATTTGGGGGGGGAACCCCCATTCACACACAATACCAATAAACAGACAACCTATAAACTAGTTAACATATAGCTGAGAAAAACAGGTCTTGGAAAGATAAAGTTACCTCAGTAATTCCTTTCCTGGTAAACAGGCAGATTAACTTACAATTTACACATAACTGGGAAAAACAGCTTCAAAGGAGTAACCTCTGATCTAGTTGATGCATCTCCTCTCCTGGTTAACAGACAGATTAAACTACATAAATAAACAACGGAAATGAATTTCTGGAGAAAATGAATCAGTTTTATAACTCTATAACTATCATTTTATAACCGATACATATATAGAGAATTCTGGATTTATTAATAACATCCCATCATTCACTCTGGAAAGCCAGAAGGATTTGACTCAAGCTCCTTGTGAACCAGGAGAAGTCAGAGGAACACAGGGACTCAGGTGATCTAGAGGGAACTTTGCATCCAGCCTTCCCCCATCTCCTCAGAGAAAGAGGCCAGAATCCAACATAGAGAGTGAGCTCAAACTTAAGAGTAAGCTGTGAGACAAGTGCAGAGTTCCAAGATATCACTGGAGAATGGGAAAGTCGGGGTGAGAGTAACGAGAAGAGAGTTTTGGGGGCAGAGTCCAGAGCATGCCGCACGGCGAACCCAAAGGCTGTTTGGTGTCATCATAGGCACCGAGGGGGAAAGAAGGGCCGTCTGCTCAGAGAGAGCTGGAGGGTTGCTGAGACCAAGTCAGCTCAGTGAGTTTCAATTTTAAATGAGTGCCAGTAATAAGAAGAAATATTGAACAGGACATATATTTTAAAAAGCAGTTATCCAGTTGTAAAACATATAGCATTTCAGCAGACCATTATGTTGAATTCTTTATGTGTTGGGGAAAAATAATAATTTCTAATTTTGAGATTGAATTGAAGGATACACATGTTCACTCAGACATATCTAAAGCAAAGGTAAGAATTAAAAATAACATATTAAAAGAGAAAATTGCTTAAGAAATATACATCAATGAACATATAAAACATATAAAGGAAAGACTTTAGAAAAAAAGATTTAGAAATCCAAAACAAAATGTTATTGTTGCTGTTGGTTGCCTTCAAGTCAAGCGTGACTCATAGTGACCCTATGAACAAAAGGCCTGAAGCCCCTCTACAACTATCAACATTTATCAAAGTTCATAGAGTTTCCTGAGGCAAGTTCTTCAGGAAGTGGATGCTACTCCTATTTAAGCAAATCATACAAACAAATTAATGAATTAAAATATAGGCTTAATTTTGGAATAAAAGAATCATTTTATGTATTTAGATTTCTACTATGTCATTAAAGCCAAAGTGGCCATAATCTAAAATAATGGAAGCTGTGCAAAAGGAAAAGTAAGCAATATAAAAATATAATCTTGCAATCTTAAAGAAAAATACAAGGAACTCATGAAATATTCAAAATGGATAACCCTGGAGGACATTATGCTGAGTGAAATATCTCAGTCTCAAAACGACAAATACTGCATAGTCCCACTATTGTAAAATGTGACTGACATTGGGGTTGGGGGAAGACTGAGAAAGATGAGATAAATTATGTATACTGCATTGAAATAGATGAGAGAGCTAACTGTTTAAAAGGTATGTATGATTAGGTATTATTGTCATAACAGGAGTCCAGAATGAAGGCTGCATAGGGGAGTGGACTTGGGGGGTAGGGATTGAATAACAATGAAAGAATTTTTCGTTTATTTTTCAAAGAGAAGAAGGAACTGGAGGGAAGGGGTGGGCAGGGAGAAAAG
>NW_006400015.1:1333303-1342420 GCF_000299155.1 Elephantulus edwardii
TTGAAACACTTTGAGAATCACCCAATTCTGATACAGCATGAGAAATGAGCACATGCTCTTGAAAAAAGGAGTTGCTTGAACCAAGGGTGCCACAAAACATCAATTTGTAACAAAAGCAGTATCTGTATAGAACAATAAAGTAACACACAAGAAAACAAGGTTTGTCCACACTTTGTAGCTGCCTGGCTAAAGAGTCAAGCAGTCTTACAGATATTTTTTAAAAGGTAATTTCCCTAATTTATAATTTCTAGAAAATGTTGGAGTTTTAAAAAAGTAGTCTAGCTATGATTAGTAATTTTTATATTCCCTCAAGTATAATTTAAAAAATGTAATATTCTTTTAAAGATGGGGGGAGAAAACAAGCATCGTATTGTAGAGTCAAGGACACTTCCTATATTAAACATTCGTGCTGTGGATTTAGAACCAATGCACAGCAGGCCCGCCCTGGTATTTCAGAGGCTAGAGGGCACATGCAAGGAGGTGACCCATCTTTCTCCACTGAAGTCACTGGTGGATTTGAACCATCTGAGAGGCTCA
This sequence comes from Elephantulus edwardii, assembly GCF_000299155.1. Lineage (NCBI taxonomy): Eukaryota > Metazoa > Chordata > Mammalia > Macroscelidea > Macroscelididae > Elephantulus > Elephantulus edwardii. The sequence continues at coordinate 1,333,841 of NW_006400015.1, forward strand.
GCCTTTGGGTCAACTGTACGTCTCCCTAAGACCTCTGCCATCAGGGGTCCCGCATATTTAAGAGTCAATGTTAAGAGTCTGAGAGAGGGGATCAGCAGCTCCCACACACATGGCAGACGCTGGCCTGGGGGGGCACACTATCTCCCCCAAGAAGCAACACCCACACACATGCCAGATGCTGGCCTGGGTGTACGGTTAACCCAGAGGCTCTTCACCATCTAGCACGATGCAGCTAACCAGCCCAGGGGTGAGAATCTTTGTTTTCTTGATATTGAGCTTAAATCCATATTGAAGACTGCAGTCCCTGACCTTCTGCTGCAAGTGCTTCAGGTCCTCCTCAGTTTCAGCAAGCAGGGTAGTGCCATCTTCATAGGATTCCTATAAAATCAGTTACTCAATTGCATCTAATAACAACAAAAACAATCTAAACAATCGACTGAAAAGCTCATATTAAAGACAACTTCCAGGCTGAGATCTGACCTCTTCCTCACTAACATACCTTCATAGAGATGTTTTTCTTTCTATTCCATGGTGAACAAACTCAACATTGTCTCGTGGTGATCCAGTGAAAATTGCTTGGGAAGTAGAATTTCTACAGGGGACACCATTGTGTTTTCAAATATATTCCAATGTAAATCAAAAAGTGGTTGAAAAACTTATCTGTGATTCCTTTATTGTAAATTTTAAGCAAATTGTCTCACAGGAGAAAACAAGAGGTAACTAAGAAGTTATAACACTAGTTTCTTGAGTGTGAGAATGTCTACCCATTTGTGCTCAGTATTTTCATGATTATTTAAAATAGACATGTTCCTTGCTTTCATTCACAAGTGGTTTGACTACGGAACTAGCAAACACAAAGTCCTGATTCAATACCAGGTCATTGATTGTCCATCCACAGAAGTTTCTCAGAACCATCTGGGAACACAATTTTCCATACAAATACTTTCCTCCACTTGTCTTTTTATTACAAACCATTTGAATTCCACACTGCTCCCTATTTTAATTGAACTGTTCAATTCTGGATATTTCAAAATGAGCTGGGAGAAAGACATGAATGAGTTTCCACTATAATAGCTATGTAACCATTGGTTTTTCCAATATCTAGGTTACTCATTTGAAAAAAAAAAAAGTATAGACTTGAACTGTGAACAAAATATATGAATTTTGAGAATTGCTGCTTTAAGTTGTCTCAATTTTATGGAGAAAGAATGTCCAAGTAATGTGGGGAATGATTTTGAAACAAAATTTTATGCTTTCCAAATTTGCGAATGTTCAATTACCTGCAAAACTCATAATCTGTTCTTATTTGTGTGATTTAATGTTCCCTTCAGCTGTAGTTTTGCCAAGAGAAAAGAGCATGGAAGTAATACATGAAAATAAAAAAAAATGCAATTTCTTAAATTAAATACAGTATTGAGAGAAATAATTTATGGTACATTCATTCATGCATTGTCGTCATAGGTAGACTTCAAAAAAGTTATGAAAAAGCATATTTAATATCCTAAACTCTTGCCTTTTTGCAGGTCCAAGTGAAAAAAAATACGAGCAAAGGATGACTTTGTTTCTATTGAAACAAAAATAATACACAGATGTATGAATATGTATGAGTGCTAGGTGATGAAATGAAGCTGATTTATCTTCTTGTGCAAGCAAATAAAATGAAGAGTTGTTATGTATTTTAAATTAAATATGCAACTTCATTTACATTTTCTTTATTATTAGACACTAGTGATTTTGAATGAAAAACATGCAATGTTCTTTTATTTCGTGCATGAATAGCTTCCTATGGGCTTATTAATATTATTATTGCACAACTGAACAGCTTTCTAACATAGCGCCAATTCTGTTAGTGGCTTTATGATTTTCCAAATAGTTTGTGGCTTACATACAAATAGATACTTGAATAGAGATTTGTATAGAGGCTGAGTTTTTCCTGTGTGGTTTTCTATTTATCTACTCTCACAACACTGAAATAGTCAGGCAGTTAAGGGAATATGCCTTAAGGAAAGCTGTGTTTGCTTAGCCCAGCACGGAGCGCAATGCTTTGATCGTGAAATCAAATATTTGGCATGGAACTATTTAAACTCAAACGGAGGTTCAGAATGAGTTCAGCCAAAGACTGCACTTGAGTATACACTGAAACCACCAAGGACTTGTTCTATTGTTTCCCATCCAACTCCCGATAAACAACTTTCTTTGTAATACAGCTACATCAACACAAGATTTAATCTGCAGTAGGAAATAAAATACATTTCCTATTTAGATGTCAATTCTTGAAAGGGACTTTGTGACAGACAATCTGTGGAAGATAGCATAAACAACTGAAAACCCTGATCTTGTGTTTGCATGGAAGCCTGCATTTTGAATAATCGGCAAACATTTTTAGGAATGAAAACTTTAATAATTGATTTGCAGTATTTTCTAGGAAAGATCTTTTCTCAAATGGGAAACTCGTGTCTCTTCTGACGTTAAGCACTTGGAACAAGTGGTCTCATAAAACTAGTAATTAGAAGGATTAACGAAAATAGTCTATCAATTTATAATGAAGCACTTTAAATATCAAATGCACACTATTAAAATGGCACAAGAGAACTTGCAATGAAAGCAGATTTTGAGAGGGTGAATTGGAGTTTTGAAAAGCAGATTACAAGTCCCGTCTTTGGGGGCCTCTAGCCACTTCTCAGCCATCCTGTGGTCACCTAGGAAGGATTTCTCTTTCTTTGATGGAGATGTTATTTCAAGGGAGCACATGTTTCCAGGGAGTCTGCGAACCTGGAGACCACACACTTGTCTGGTGGTTCAAATCCTCTAGTAGTTCTGTTGGAGAAAGATGGACAGTCTCCTCCCGTGAGATTCAGAGCCTCTCCAGAATCCCAGTGGACGGTCAGCTGCGGGTCTCCTCCCACTCAGCAGCAGGGAATCTTTTGAGCACATGACTATATTGACATGTTGCAAAGAATGAATGGAAAATAACATCAACTGTGACGTACAAGAAGCTTCCAAGTCTGTGTTTACAATGGCAGCCTGCTTTCAGTCGTGTTCTTGAATTAGTTTATAATAATGAAAGTTAAAGCCAAAAGGCCCCCTAGATAGAATCTACTTGGTTGCCTGTGGAAGAGACAGTCATGTGGTGGGTCGACCAGAAACAAAGAGCTGCGGTTAGAACTATCTGCAGCCAAAGTCAATCAAGACAGAACACTCGACTGTCTTCTGAACAGTATGCATTTCTGCTGCATGACAGCCTACTAACTGATGCCATCGTTTTAATAGTTTGAGTCTAGAAAACATAGCTACATGAGGATTTTTGGCAAGCTACGTTTTCACCCTCACCTCAAATTCAACTTTGGCTGGGCAATCTCCCATAACTGACTGGAAAAGAAGTACATATTCTTCCCTCGTCATAGAACCTAGTCATATCAAATAGATCTGCACCCATCTTCCCAGATGAAGTTAGGTACGCTGGGATGATTTTTCCCCCCTAAGTGATCAATTTCTCTTAGATTATAAATTTAAAAATAAAAAGAACTATGTTGCTGGAGAAATTTTTACCACATATAAATAAAATCAGCTCAAAAAAACAGATGATCAAAGTATAAACTGATTGTGGTCTATCAAGATTTATAGTTTGTGTGTATCTATAATGATAGCATTTTTGTTATGAGTTTCATTATCATAACCTAAAGAAGAAAGTTACTTGAACTTCACAGAAATTATGAATATGTGTTTTGTAGCACTTTAAATCTTGAGGGGCGGCTTGATTTAATTTCCCTTTACCTTCCTCCTTCCACTTCACCACTAAATACAGAGGGGCAGACTAGGAGAGCTCGTAGCCAAGAGGGAGTTTTGGTTTTAAAAATATCTGGGGGAAGAACAGTTTAATTCCGATAATTTCTCCCACTTCTTTGATTCTTATTCTCTTAAATAGCCCCTTTCAACTTCTTTATCTAGTGTCAACAGGCTACAAGATTGCTGCAAAGGAATGCATCATTTTCCTGGCTGGCAAAGCAAAAATAGCTCGCTTAATGAATGCAGAAGGAACTGGATTTTCATATTGCCTTTCTTGCTGGTTCCTTTCTTCATTCCGGTAGCGTCAAAGGCAAAGCCCTTCCAGGCAGCAGGTCCTTGACACCTGATTGGCTGAGCACAGTGGCACTGTTGGGGGCCACATCCATGTGTCATTTCTTTTCTCCTCTCAGTCATGTTCATGACTCAGGAGCCCAAAGACGCAGCTTGGGCAGAAGCATGTAAATTGCCTGGAAGAACTCCCACCTTGCTACCCAGAGTGAGAGAAAGAAAGGATGTGTCAGGAGAAGACGGGGGTGGTTATCTTTCTTTTAAAGGAAGGAGGCACTACTCAGAGATCCCAAAAGTTCCTCAACCAAGAAATAGAGAGAAAGCTGAAATAAAGTCTATTTAGGAAACATAATTATTAGGTGGAGAAACATTACCCCATAGATAATTTAAATAGTGAACAGCTGCTATAAAAAGAATCTGTATTAGAATTGAAAATATAGAATGTGCCATTGCTCTGAGCCCATAATGCCTTTCTTTCCTTTTTTCTTCATCTATTGGTATCTACTTGTCTCGTGATTCTATTGCATCATTAATAAGATGCCAGGATCAGCAACTTACCTCATCGACACCAGAACTCATTCCAGCTGTCCCCCTAAGTGGGTTGTCCGATATGGGAGGGGACTGCCCACCCTCTCCCACAGAAGAGCCAGGGGATTTGAAATCCCAGAGTGGTGTGGCTTTTGGGGTTAGCCCTACCACTCCCTGTGGACTCAGCCGCCCGAGTTCCTGATTCCAGAACATTCACTAAAAAGATCAATTGTGTATATGAGTCTGTATATACTTATCTGCCAATTTAACAATTTTTACTGTATATTCAGCAATTCAAGTTCTATCAATTGTGAAACCGTCTACACCCATTGCAAAACTTTCTTTCACCATAAACAAAAGCTCAGGGCTTCCTTTATTTTTTTCTGCGTATCGCCCTTGCTAAGCACAAATGAACTTTAATGTCTATGTATTTGTTTGTCCTAGTTTTACCATATACATTTCTGTTTTAACTTCTTCTTTGAACTCATTATAATATCTACCTGGTTCCCTCATTACTCATGTAATTAATTCTTTAACACATAATCACTCACAATTACATACACGCCACAAGTTTACCCTTTCTAGAAAATACCCTACAACAGAATAGATGTCCTTCAGACACTGAGAACCTTGCCACTGAGAATCCTGTATCAGGAGAAACAGATGAGCGTCTTCAGCGTTGTTTTGATTTCAGGAGCAAGCACTATTCTAGTGCTGGGACACCGGCACGATTAAAACCAAGTAAGGTCAGAGTACAGTCAGAGAAAGAATGAAGCGAGGGGCTCCGGTACAATATCCTGAGAAAAGTAACTGAAATAAATACACGGTTTCAGAAAAGCGTGGACAGAAGAGCAGTCAATGCCGCCTTTAGGTCAAGAGAAAGTGGCAGGAAGAGAAGGTCTTCAGCAGTTAAATTAGGGGGAAACAAAACTAATCACATTACTTTGATAGTTAAACCAGACGAATTACTATAATCAGAATTGTAATATGAAACCCAGAAGCAGGGCAAAAGGAATGAGTGAATAAGTCACAACTAAAATGAGCTTGAATGAGAGATCACAGGTCCCAGCTTGAAAGATACAAAGTGTAACGTTGTCTATTTAACTTAGCCAGTGTATGTTACTGCATTTCCTGTACTTATGAAAACACAAACTCCTTAGAAAGTCTTTCCCACATATTGGCGAGGCCTGAACAAATTCTTTCAATTTCCCTCATCACCCCCATCAAACTGTACAACCCAATGATTAATCTCCCCTCCCCCTGCACATCTACATCCCTCTGCTTCCAGCCTCTCCCACCCCTCCTGGATCCTTATTTTACAATGAGGAGAACTTCTCTACTCTTATATTAGCTACTGATAAATAAGGCAGGGATCTATTTGGATTGCTTTATAGCTTTTTGCTTCCTTTAAAAATATTTTATTCTTCCAAGTAGATCTATTTATACACTATATTATATGCACTGGACCAGTCTGCCACTGCCAAGGAGCTTCTCAAAGTGCTTAAAGACAAGGATGCCAGTGTAAAGACTAAGGTGCACCAGCCTCCAATTGCGGTATTTTCCACTTGCTTTATTTCTTTGTGAAAGTTGGACAGTAATGAAGGAAGGCTTAAGGGCAGATGTCTTTGAATTGGGGTGTTGGCCACGAGTCTTGAACTGACTGTTCAGAGAACAGACAGGTCTCCTCAGAGCAAGGAGGGTGAGATTTGTTGTCTTCCATGTCTTGGGCTTCTTATCAGGGGGAAGGAATCCTGGGAAAAGATGATGATGTTTGGAAAAGAAGATCGTAGGAAAGGCAGTTAGACCCTCCACGGGGTGAGCTTATAAAGTGATTTGAAGCATGGCATTGCTAAGCACTGGAAGCTGGGGAGACCCTCAGAGCTGGGCGATGCTTTAATCTGTTGTTCGGAGGGTTGCTATGAGTCTGAGTCAACAGCGACTCTTTTCAAGAATAGCAACAACAAGGCTTCCACACGCCCTCATACTGATTCCGACTCATGAAGCCGCACAGAACAGAGGAGAGCTGCCCCAGAGGGTCTCCTGGGCTGGGATGTTCTCAGAAGCAGACTGCCAGCCTTTCCTCACAGAACAGCTCGGGGAGTCAAGCTACGAGCTTTGACATGTGGCCAAGCCCTTGGACATATCCTATACTCTTCTGCTAGGAAAAATTATCACACGGACAAGGATTCCTTCAAATATGTTCTGCATATACTTCCGGAGATGAATCCATTTTCAAAGCTGTCCCCACATAAATTGGGTGGAAATTTTTCCCCTTTGATCAACTTTCTATCATCTGCTGATGATTAGATGTGCTTTACGGCAAACAGGCATCACCAAGAGTCCATAGATGTAAACCTGACCACAGGGAGAAGTGCTCTGATTACTGAGAGGGGGCGCTGGGAGGACCAGGAAGGAGGAAGATGGAATATTTGAAAATCTGTGTAATAACATTGGAAGCTACTCAATCCACCAGCAACATGGCAGGAGAAGGATGGACAGTCTCCTCCTGGGTGATTTACCGCCTCTGAAAACCCACGGGAGGCTCAGCTGGGAGTCAGTTCCAAGTGAAGAGCGTACAACAACCACAAAGGAACACACGGCAGACAGTTTACACACAGCGTGCACAGTACAATCATAACTCTGTGTGTGTAGACACATGAGTAGCCGGTAGAGATTTGAACACTACATTGAAGACTGACTGGTGGGAGAAGGCTTGACTCCGCCTTTCTTCATCTTGACTTTATCTATTTCCAATTCATAAACACGAAATTATAAACATGTGCATTCCATCAGGAAAGAAAATGTACTTGAAATAGGTTTGAAGATCATGGAGAAAGATAATTGGTGTCAAATATGTTTGAAATAAACCCAGCTGTTTGAAAAATCACTTCATACTTCTCACAAACATCAAAACCAGCTGGAATGAAACCAGAGATTCTTTACTGTCCTACTGAAAATGAAAGCAGCATTAATTTAATTCAGGGAACTCTAGAACAATAGAATTGCTGAGAACTTTATGCTTTAAAAAATTAAACTAAAGAAATTGACGGCCATCTTATTTAAAAAATGTGTATAAGTTCTTACTAATTTGTGCCTCCACTAATTAGAAAAACATGTGTTTTTCTTTTGTCTTATCAAAGGTAGGGGTGGGTCCCCCGGGTGGGTCCCCCCCCCACTAGTTAATTTACAAAATTAAAATACAAATTTAAACAAATTATTTCAATTTCCCTCACCCCCCATCCATCAAACTGTACAACCCAATGATTAATTCCCCCTGCCCCCTGCACATCCACATCCCTCTGCTTCCAGCCTCTCCCACCCCTCCTGGATCCTTATACTCATTCTACAATAACGGCTTTATACAATATTTATCCTTATGGGTCTGAGTTAGTTCACTCAGCATAATGCTCTCCAGTCCCTCCCAAGTTAGGTCATAATTTACAAAGTTATTGCTCCTGCGTGCTGCATAGTATTCCATTGTGTGAATGTACTACAACCACAAAGGTAGTTTTGTAATTTTTTCTGATAAATATCCCCTTTACTTGTGAGAGTAGGAGATTATTTTCACATATTATGCACTGCTGATAAAACTTCTTCAAGACAATTTCTAGGAAGTATTTGCTATTTAGCAGACAGTCAATACATGTTATTAACTATTTTGTGTTGGCTTAATAAGAAATCTTAAAAATCTAATAAATTTTAATTCTAAATATAAAATACTTTCATTTTCAATCTGTTAGAAATGGGTTTTTTTTCTTACCTGGATTTTCATATTTCCGCCACTACAATATTTTAGAGTTCCATGTCCAGTTGGATTACAGGAATGCTGAAAATGAAAACAGTTCTTTGAGATCAGTAGCTAAACTTCTGTACCAAGTATCCTGGCAGGAATGAATTTACGTACTTAGGCAACTGAAATCAGATTTAGTTCTCTAACTCATTTAAAATTACAAATTCTCTTTTGCTTATTTTTTTTTT
>NW_006400015.1:1342595-1354565 GCF_000299155.1 Elephantulus edwardii
ATTCATCCTTATGGGACTGAGTTCATTCATTCAGCGTAATGCTCTCCAGTCCCTCCCCAAAACTCTCTTACTTTTTGCAAACACTTTTAGTTATTTTGAGAAATATTACACTAATTCATAGCATAGTCAATGATACGATAGTTAGCATTTATATATTTTAAGAGTTGTTGTTGTTGTTACGTGCCATCTAGTTGTCTGCAACTCATAGCGACCCTATGTACATCAGCCCTGAGCTCTGCTCTGTCCTGTGCCAGTCTCACTGTCTCCGATACACCCACCCGCATTACTCTAGTCACTGAATCAATCCACCTCATAGAGGGTCTTCCTCTCCTGTGCTGTCCCTCCACCCTCTCAAGCATGACTCTTTCTCCAAGGACCGGTTCCTCCTTGCAACATGTTGAAAGTATGTCAAATGAAGCCCCAGAATTCTTGCCTCCAAGAAGTAGCCTGGTTTAACCCTCTGCAAGATGAACCTGTTTGTTTTTTAGCAGTCTATGGTATATTCAATACTCTTCTCCAGCACCGCAGCTCAAAGGCATCAACTCTCCTTCTATCATCCCTAGTCATTGCTCAGCTCTCTGATGCATAACAAGTAACTGCAAAGACCATGGCCTGGATCAGGTGCACCTTACTCTCCAGACTGACATCATTGCTCTTCAGTACTTTGGAGAGGTCCCTAACAGCAGAGTTTCCCATCACAATATGTCTTTTAATTTCCTGGCTGCTGGTGCCAAGAGTGTTGCCTGTGGAGCCAAGCAAACTAAAGCTGTGAACAATCTCAATCTCTCCACTGTCCATCTTGATGCTGCCAATTGGTCCAGTGGTGAGGTATCTGCAAAAAACTCATTTGAAGATGATGTGGACATAAATGGGGAGTTCTCCTGCTCTGGATTAACCTTCACTCCTCCTCTTCCTCATGGTTGTGAGGTACCATCACAAACCAACAAGCCAGAGCAAACTCACTGACGGCAACTCTACGCTGTCTCATAGCGCTCCAGGTTAGGTCAAAACTCCCAGCTCCCTGTGCGCAAAAGACAAACTGCTGTCATAATTTTGCCTAAAACCCTAGCCACAAGTCCAGAAAATGCCACCGTCAACATTCAGTCATTTCTGGTGCAACTTTGACCTACAGAGTTATTATTTAAATGCTCAACACAGACATTTTGGCACCCTGTTGGCACCAGACAAATAATTTTTGATGCACAAATTAAGATAAGCAGACAGAGATGGAAGCAGTTCTTTCACTCATAATTTTTCTGACTTGGCTGTTGTCACAAAGCAGCAGACAGAGGCTTGGAGGCTTAAGAAATATGACTATTTTGAAGAACCAGGAAATTACAAACAACACAGTAGGGAGTTCCTAGACTTTTGTTGTGTTGTTGATTGCTGTCAAGTTGAGCAAGACTCATAGCAACCTCATGAACAAAAGGCCTGAAGCCTTTATCATTGTTTCTCAAAGTTCATAGAGTTTCTAGAGGCATGTTGTTTAGGAAGTAGATACCATTCCTGCTTCCCACCTAGACTTTTAGAAGATACTGAATAAGCCAGAACACCTTAAAGGTAGGAAGCAGCATGGAGCTCAGAGGCAGAGCTCAGGGCTGTCACCTACTGCTCGCAGTGGTGAGTTTACCTGAGCACACTCATCTGACCGGAAAACAATTCTCTTGACTCTTCCTTTCTGGTTCTCAGTCTTTCTTTGTAGATTACCTGGGTGGGAAGGTAAGATTCTTGGCTGCTAACGAAAAAGCTGGAGGTTCGTGTGCACCCAAAGCCACCTGGGAAGAAAGGCTTGTGAGCCCACGTGTGAACAGTCACTGGCGCCTGTGCAGAGCACACTTCTCTCAGGCCTGGATCACCAGGACGCAGCATGGAGCCCAGGCCAGAGCCCAGGCTCTGTTTCTGCAGTGCTGCCTGGAGTCCATGAGCGCTTCTGGGCAGGATGAGAGGGTGAGTGTAAGAGCAGGAGAATGCCAACAACTTCATGTGTCCCCCGCCTGCGGGCCCCATCCATCCCCAGAGGGGCGCAGAGCTTCCTTCATGCTGGCCACGTGGAATTCCAGGTGCTGTTAAATGTAATGGGGTGGCCTGACCCCCGTGCAATCACAGCTCGAACCTAAAGGCTCCCCGTCTCTGGCCCTTCAAGTCTCCCAGTGGGAGAAGAGAGATCTTCTGCCATGCAGTTTCAGGCTCAGGAAAACAATAGAATTTGATCTCTGAGTCTCTGAGCTCTGATTCCATGACATTGAGTTCACAATTTCGAGTTTTTTAAATGTAAGCCTCACATTTTCATTTTTCTCTAGTCCACTGAAATGGAACGTATGAAGGTTAACATTCTAGGCATCAGTGATCTGAAATGGATAAGCACAGGCCATTGTGAATCAAACAATCACATGATCTACGATGCTGGGAATGAAAAATTGAGGAAGAACGGTGTCGCACCCATAGTTAAAAAGGAAGATTCATCTTGAAATACGATGTTGTGATAGAATACTATCTATATGCATACAAGGAAGACCTGTTAATATGTCTATTACTCAAATAGATGCACCAAAAACAAAAGTCAAAAAAGGAGGAGATTGGGTGTTTCTACCAACTTGTGCAGTCTGAAAATGACCACATGTGCAATCAAGAGCAGAACGTTGATAGAAACTACCAGAAATTCAAGCTGACATGAGAAGAGGCCACACACCAGGGATATCATTACATATGTCAGACATGGCTTAAATCAGAGAATACCAGAAGAGTTCCTATCTGTGTTCTGTTGACTATGCAAAGGCATTCGATTGTGTGGACCATAACAAATGTTGGCTAACATTGAGAAGAATGGGAATCCCAGAACACTTAATTGTGTTAATATATAATCGATACCCAGACAAAGAAGCTGTTGTCTGAATGGAGCAAGGGAATACAATACTGTCTGGTTTAAAATCAGGAGGAGTGTGCATTGAGGTTGTATCCTTTCTCCATGCCAATTAAATATGTTGTGATTAGGTGCTGTCAAGTATGACTCAGCGATCCTATGAACAAAAGATGTGAACCGTGTTCTATCCTGCGCCATCCTCACACTTCCTAACATGCAAGAGCCCATTGCAGCAGTCACCTTGTCAACCCACCTGGTTGAGGGTCTTCCTCTCCCTTTACCGACTCTCCACCATTCCCAGCATCATGTCTATCTCCAAGGAAAAGCCCCTCACAGCAACATGCCCAAAGTATATGAAATGCAGCCTCCAAAGACCACTCTGGCTGCATCTTCTCTGACACATATCTGTTCAATCTCTTGGCCGTCCATGGGATGTTTAGTACTCTTCTCCAACACCATCGCTCCAAGGTATCAACTCTTTTTCTGTCATCTTTATTCATTGACCAGCTCTCAGATGCATAGCAAGTAATCAGAACGACTATGGCCTGAATCAGATGCACTTTAAGCCTCAAACTGACATCATTACTTCTCAATAATTTAGAGAGGCCCCTGCCTGCAGATTTTCCCAGTGTACTGTGTCTCCTTATTTCCTGATTGCTGGTCCAAAGGTGTCAATTGTGGATCCAAGCAAGACGAAGCTGTTGATAGTTTTAATCTCCTCTCCATCCTTCACGACACTGCCTATTGGTCCAGTGGTAAGAATCTTTATTTTCTTGATATTGAGATGCAATCCATACTGAAGGCTGCATTCCTTGATCTTCAGCAACAAGTGCTTCATTAAATATGTATGCTAAGCAAATAATTTTAGAAGTTGTACAAGGCTGCTCCTTGGAGGTAAGGATTCTGAGGCTCCGTCTAACATACCTTGGACATGTTGCAAGGAGGGACAGGTCCTTGGAGAGGGACATCATGCTTGGTAGGGTGGAAGGCCCTCTATGAGGTGGATTGATTCAATGACTGGGGTAATCGGGATGGGTGTATTGGAGATGGTGAGATTGGCACAGGACAGAGCAGAGTTTAGGAATGTTGTACGTAGGATCGCTTTGAGTCACAAGCGACTCGACAGCACATAACAACAACAACAACAGTCTAAAAGGAAGAAAGTGATATTGGGATTGTAGGAAGACTCACCAACAACTTGCATTGTGCAGATGACACAAATTTGCTTGCTGAACAGACATCCGGGGGCGGGGGCGGGGAGAAGAATGAACTGAGGAGGAGGGTAGAGAAAACAGTGCAACAATGAATGAATGAGAACCCAAAATCTCTGTAAGTGTTCATTAAAACTAATAAAATTTAATAATAATTTTAAAAAAATTTGCTTGCTGAAATGAGGAGAAAATAAAGCACTTGCTGCAGAAGATCAAGGGCTACAGCTTTTAGTGTGGATTACATCTCAACATAAAAAGAAAAAAAAAAAAACAACCCAAAGATCTTCACCACAGGACCAACAGTCAATGTCATGATAGATGGAGAAAGGTTGAAGCCGTCAATGATTTTATTGTTATTGGATCAACAGCCAACACCCTTGGCACCAGTTGTCAGAAAAACAGGAGACCTAGTGCTTTGGGCAAGTCCGCTGTCAGGCATCTCTCCAAAATGCTGAAGAGAAATTATGTCACTTCGAACACTAAGGCACATCTAATTTAGGCCATGGTCTTCTCAATTCCCTGCTATGCATCAGAGAGCTGGTCAATGAATAAGGATGACAGAAGCTCTGTGGTGCTGGAGAAGAGTGTTCAATATTCTATGGACCACCTAGAGAGGAGTACTGAATAGCCCATGGGTGGTCAAAGGAACAAACAGATGTGTCTTGGAGAAAGTGCAGCCAGAGTGCTCCTTGGAGGCAAAGATGGTGAAGGTCTCTCATACTTTGGACATGTAGCTAGACAAGGCTATTAACTGGAGAAGGATATCATACTTGGAAAGATGGGGAGGTGTCAGTAAAGGAAAAGAAGACACATCCTCCTCCCTGCAGTGAGATGTATTGTCACAACAATTTGAGCAAGGAGCTTGGGTGTTTCAGAGACAGTGAGGCTTGAGTGGAATAGGGCAGGGTTCAGGTTGGGTTCAGAGGGTCAGTATGAGTCATACTTGAAGGCACCACCACCACCAACACTGACATCACGCTGGTGCTCTGTTCCACTGGGGTTCTGGGACTGTCACCTTCCAGGAGAAGAGAGCCTATCATTTTCCTTTTCGGTACCTGGTAGATGCAATATTCCAGTCTTTCTGTCATCAGCTCAGTACTGAGGCATCACACCACCAGGGTTCTCATTTTGCACTGGGGACCCAGAAGTTATGTGACTCATCCTGAACACTTAGGGAAGCGAGGGTCTGACTCGTAATGACCCTAGGAACAGGAGACCTGAACCACGCCCTGTCCTGCACCGTCCTCACCAGCTCTGCCCTGCTCAAACCCTTTGCCAGTGTGTCAGCTCATCTTCTCAAGCGTCTCCTCTTTTTCTCCAACCCAGCACCTTTGCCAGCATGTCCTTGTCCATGGACAGGCACCCGCCTAACATGCATTAAGTATGTGAGATAAAGGCTTGCTGTTCTTGCCTCTAAGGAGCACGCTTGTACTTCCTACAAGACAAACATGTTTGCTCTTTTGACAGTGCGGTCCCATTCAATACCAACAACGTAGCCAGTTAGAGCCCAAACGTGCAAGACTGAAAGTAAGCCCCCATTTTAATTGGAAAATAAGAAGTTGTGAGATTACGAAGAAAGAAGAGCACAGAAACTGCTTTCATTTCTTTCTTATAGTCTCAGCTGTGTTTCTCATACATAATAGGGTTGCTTATTTTGTAACTTATGTTAATCCCCCATTCTCCTCACTCCCACTATACTAAACATGATTCACAAGAACGATATTTCAAACAGTGAGCTTATTTTTTCCCTATGGCAATAAAATATTAAAATAACTTATAGTCTTTTTGATGAATGGAGTTATTTGAACTTCATAAAGCACTAGGAAAGAATTTATAGTGCAACTGAATAATAAACACAGTGAGCGGATGCCTTTGTGGTCGGAAGGAGAGATGAAACCATGCGAGCTTCCTCCCACCTCATATATCCATTCTAATTTTCAGATCTTGGATCCATTCGAGCCACTTAACCACCACATAAACTTCTTTGACATTTAATTATATTATGTGTATACTTGGTGCTGTGGAAAGGCCGACAGAATGAAAACTTCATTGAGAGTTTTCCTGGCTGCCAACCAATGAAACGCTGTCTGATAAAGAGCGGTGGCTTACACGTACAGAGGAGCGTGAGGGCCACGGTAAATTTTCCAGTCCTGAAAGGCAGCTGGGGAGGCTGCAGAGTAGAAGCTTCCTCAGCCGTGGTCTGAAGTGGACAGAGGCGCTTGTTAGGATGGAAATGAGATTGACTAGGTCAACACAAGTTGAATAAGAGCCCACTTCACCAAGTGACATTTAATTCAGCATAATTGTTAGCTTTACATTATAGACTGTTTGGCTCCGGCCCTTATGTTTTCCTGTGACAGAGACCTTTACTAAGAGTGGGTTTTCTAATAAAACCAAACCCTTTGTCAATGAACCCATTTCATCAGGCAGTGACCCCAAGGAACTGTGGCTCCAGAGTTTGGTAGCTTGAGAACTTTGACAACCTACCACTAAGCCTTTCTCTGGTGACCCCCAGGCTGGGATGCAACCACCAACTTCTAAATTACAACTGAGTGCAGTTTGGCCTAATCAGCGGTGTGTGTTTTTCCATAAGATGGCCATTCTGTATGTAAGCTTTAGATGAGATAAAGATTTCCTCTAAACCAGTGGTTCTTCTGAGTATCTGTATTAAACTGAGCTTTTCCATTATATACACAAACCAAGAGCTAACATTGTTCTCTATGGAGAGAGGAAAAAAAGACATTCCCATTGAGAACAGAATCTAGGCAAGGATGCCCACTATCACCTCTCCTATTCAATATTGTATTTGGAATCTTAGCAAGAGCAATAGGGCAAGAGAAGGAAATAAGAGGTGTCCTCTCTGGCAAAGAGGAGGTAAAACCATCTCCATATGTAGATGATATGATAGTATACTTAGAAAACCCTAAAGACTCAGCAAAGTAGCAAGATACAAGACCAACATACAAAAATCAGTTGGATTTCTCTACAGTGATGAACATAATATTGAAATGGGACTAAGACAATGCCAATTACAATGGCTAATCACAAGATTAAATACTTGGAAACAAATATAACTAGAGACACAGAAAAACCTATACATTGAAAATGACCGAACACTATTATAAGAAACAAAAAGATACTCAGAGAAATGGAGGGATATACCATATTCATGGATACGAATAACAAATATCATGAAAATGACAATTCTACCAAAGGCAATCTACACCTTCAATGCAATCCCAATACTGATTCCAATTCCATTCTTCAACAGGATGTAAAAATCAATTTCTAATTTTATCTGGAATAGAAAGAGACCTCGAATAGGCAACATACTACTGAAAAAGAAACACAAGGTTGGAGGCATCACACTCATCTCAAATCCTACTCCATAACCACTTCCTAAACCACATGCCTCTGGAAGCTCTATGAACTTGGAGAAATGATAATAGTTCTAGAAAGCCTTCAGGCCTTTTGTTCATAGTGTCGCAATGAGTTATACTTGACTGGACGACAATCAACAACAACAAATACATAACCATGGTGATGAAGACAGCATGGCACTGGTGTGGCATCAAATTCTACTACATCGCCATGTTGATAAAGACAGCATGGTGCTATTATGGTACAAACATACAGATCCACGGAACAGAACTGAAAAACTGGAAATCGGCTCATCGACCTATGGTCAACTGATATTTGACAAGGAGAAAACAACAGTTAAGTGGGAAAATGGCAGCTTCTTTCACAAATGGTATTGGAATATCATCTGCAGAAAAGTTAAGCAAGACCCACAACTCACACCTGTCATGAAAATCAACTCAACATGGATCAGGGACCTAGGAGTTAGACAAGAGACCATAAAAGTCACCAAAGAATACCTAGGAACAACACTAGAAGCTCTAATCTACAACATGAACAGACTTCCAACCCTTCGGGCAAGAGCAAACAAAGTAGATAAATAGAACCTTCTAAGAATCCAATCCCTATGCATATCAAAAATCTTCCTTAACAAGCTCAAAAGAAAACCCATAGACTACAAAAAAAATACTTGGCAATGACATATCTGATAAGAGGTTAAAATCTAAAAGTTATAGAATACTCTAGCACCTCAACAACAAAAAAAAGGTAAATAAAATGAGCACAGGCTATGAACAGACACCTCATCAAAGAAGATGTAAAGATGGCAAACAAATACATGAAGAAATGTTCAAAATCCATAGGTATCAGAGAGACGCAAATTAAAGCAACTGAGATACTATTTTTACCCCAGCAGCAATAGCAAAATTCAACAGGGCAGGAAGCAACAAATGCTGGTAAGATAGGAGAAATCAGAACTATAATTCACTGCTGGTAGGAGTATAAAATGATACAACCACTTTGGAAGGCAGTCAGACACTTTCTTAAAAAGTGGGAAATAGACATATCATTTGACCCAACAAGTCCTCTACTGGGAATATACCAAAAAGAAGCCAGAGCTGCGGCTCAAACAGATGTATGCACACCCATGTTTACTGATGATTATTCACAATAGCAAAGAGATCAAAGCAACTCAAGTGACCATCAACAAACAAATGCATAGACAAATATGGCACATTCACACAAAGGAATATTACGCAGCACTGAAAAACAATGATCATCAAACATCACAGAAGAAATAATTCAGTCACAAAAAGACAAACACTGCGTACCACTGCCATTGGAAGACAGGACTGAGATGAGGATTGGGGAAGGAATAAAAAGAGAGTGGATATATAATGAACACCGCACTGGAACAGATGAGGGGAGGAAGCATCTGAAAGGAATATATGAGTAGGCATTGCATGTATAACAACAATCTGGAATAAGGTGCATTCCCAAGTGGACTAGGGCAGGAAGGAGGGAGGACAATGTGCTACAAAAAAATGAATGAAAAGTCAACCTTCCTGTAGACTTTAAACACAATTTTTAAAAGAAAGATGGAAAAAATGAGCTTTTCCAAGATTTGTGATAAAGTTTGTAATTTTTATTTTGCTTTTAATAAATATTTTTAGATCAACTGAAAGAATAGTATTCATATTGCATTTTAATAAATATTTTTAGATCAACTGAAAGAATAGTATTCATATTGCATCAAGAAAGGTGTTCACAGGAAATCCTCCTTCTGGGTCAACGTTTATAGGATTGGTTTTTCTTTGCTTAACTCATCATCAGTGGTATAATCGTGCTTCTGTCGGGCAAGGTCTGTCTCTCGTCAGATGTCTCAGCACACATCTTTCAACAATCCTGGGCTGGCTAGACTTTGCCTCCTGTCTCAAAAATCTGAAAGCCCATGACCCAGGGATAGTTTTCGTGACATGAAGGCCCTAAAATGCAATTAGCTATTAATCTTTGCGTAATGTGCAATTGAACACATCTTGTATCCATTCTTATTTTCCTTAAAGAAATGCATTTCATGCATTTTAAACTCAAAGTAGGAATGTTTGTGAGCAGTAAGGAACTGTTGTTGTCGTTGTTAAGTGCTATCGAGTCGCAGGTGACTCATAACGACCCTATGAAGGAGAGTCCTGGACACTTGGGTGCCTTTCATCCTCTCTCCAGGTTCATAGGGTTTCCGGAGGCAAGCTGTGGTGGATGCCACTCCTCCTTCCAAGCTTGTTTTAATCAGGAGCTCCACCCCACTCTCTGTCCCCTCTTCCCCTTTTGGGCTTGAAGCTTCCTGCTGCCTTAAACCCTAGGCCAAGCCTGGCTTGCCTGGCTCCTGGAGGCAGAGTAGTCCTTCACATCCCAAAACTGCCACAACACCCGCGCACACAGTAAGGAACTATTCCCATGTAAAGTTAACAACTGCTTCACGTTGATATCGAAGAGTGGGGCTGGTTCAGTGGTCTTAGACTTTGATTCCTCTGTGGGGGGGGGTAGGGTGAAGAAAAGCAGCAGGAGACTGTTAGGTCTTGATTTTGGTTTTAAAATGAATTCTTTTTAGAGTAGTTTATCATTTCTACTCAATTTGTGAAGGCAATACTGAGTTTTCACACTCAATTCACCCTGTATTATTCATGTCCTGTATTAATGTTATATTAATATTACATTGTCAAAATTAATGCATGAATATGGATACATTATACTATTTTTAAAATGTCCATTTAGAATGCATCAGTCTTTCCCTAACATTCTTTTTCTGGTCCAGGGCCATTTTGTCTGCCACATTACTTTTACTTACATGCCCTCAGATTTTTTTCTGACCAGGACAGTTTCTTGCTATGCATCAGAGAGCTGGACAATGACTAAGGATGATAGGAGGGGAATCGATGCCTTTGAGCTGTGGTGCTGGTGAAGAGTATTGAATATACCATGGACTGCTAAGAGAACAAACAGGTTCGTCCTGGAGAAGGTGAAGCCAGGCTGTTCCCTGGAGGCAAGGATTCTGAAGATTCGTCTGACATACTTTGGACATGTTAAGACGGGATCAGTCCTTGAGAGGGACATCATACTTGGGAGTGTTGAGGGACAACACAGGAGAGGAAGACCCTCAATCAGATGGATTGATTCAGTCACTGGGGTAATGGGGACAGGTGTGTCAGAGACAGTAAGGTTGGCACAGGATAGAGCAGGGTTTAGGGCTGTTGTACATAGGGTAGCTATGAGTCGCAGGTGACTCGATGGCACATAACAACAATAAGAACAACAGGACAGTTTCTCAGACTTTTCTGGCTTTTGATTTCAGGTGGATTTGAACTCTCGCAGAGGCACTGTCTTGGGCTCAGCAGCACAGCTGCCTGTGAACCACACCGGGATACAGACAGTTATAATGAAATTACTGTTATTGTTGCTTTGTCTCAGGAATCCAAATTTCCATCTTCCACACTTGCAGAGTCAAAATAGAACTGTGTGGTTCACAACACAGTAGAACTACAGAAGTGCTATTTTCGGAAGACACGTGAAATATCGCTCGGACTCCTGGGGAGGAGTGAGGGACTGTTGTGCTGCCTGCATTAGGAAAGGCTTGTTTAGAATTAATTGTCTACACGCTGATTTTGAGTTTAATGAAGTGAAGAATTATTTCTTTGGTCATCTATTACAACCAAGAGCTGAATGCGGGCCAATTTTCAGGGAAGTCTCTTCTAGAAGTTTCCTTTCACCCTTCAATGATCTGAAAGTGAGTGGTAGCTTCATTTCCTGAGCATGTCATTTAGGACACAATTGAGTTCTCTTAAGCTTTGCTCTTCCTTCCAAAATTACAGTCGAGTAGGAGCTCTTAAAACGTCAAGACGCAGAAGCCTCCTCCATTTCGAGTCTTCAATAAAAAATTGCATCTTATTTAAACTTTTATCCTATATGTCTGTCTCTAAAAACGCATCAGTGATGTGAAGTGTGAACAGTATCATTGTGACGCACATTTCAGAGGGACAGTGTGCTAGCTCTCTTGACTTTACAAGCTTGCGAGTGTTCAGAGATGAAATTATGGCACTTGGGAAGAAGCTGGGAAACTTTTCCCTAAGAATTAGTGTAAGTGCTACTGACCGGAGACAGGAGAAAGGTGGACAGGTTCAGGAAGGACTTTACAACCTCTCTCCACACTGTTAGATTGCTGGTGATGGGAAAGCAGTGTATGCCTTTGTGTTTTCAGTAGTAGTAAACCTTTGCTTTCTGACTTTGTAAAGGACACCGTGACCAGTTTAATCTCTTACGGGTATGTTGTTGTTATGTACCGTTGAGTCATTTGCGACTCATAGTGACCCCATGTACAACAGCCCTAAACCCGGCTCTATCCTGTGCCAATTTCATTGCCTCTGACACACCCATCCCGATTACCCGTCACCAAATCAATCCACCTCACAGAGGGTCTTCCCCTCCTGCGCTGTCCCTCTACTCTACCCAGCATGATGTCCCTCTCTAAAGACCTGTCTCTCCTTACAACAT
>NW_006400015.1:1354740-1382242 GCF_000299155.1 Elephantulus edwardii
AACAAGTGATTGCAAAGACCATGGCCTATATCAGATTCACCTTAGTCTCCAGAGAGACACCGTTATGGGTATACTGTCTATTATTCTCTTTCTGCCTCAATGTCTAGATCAGGAAGAATGGAAGAGTGAACAGTAAACTCATCAAGTAGGGCACCCTTGTGGCCTAGGAGGGAAGGGGTCACGCTGTCCACCCAAAGGCTGGCGTGAGCCTGGTTGACATCCTCCCATGTGACATCAGCCTCTGAAAGCCCCCTGGAGCACCTGCTAGAATGAATCCATTCACAGCACACAACAACAACAATACATGAGTCAAAGCTCTAGCCTTCTTTTGCCATTGTCCAGTCCACTGCTTTGACATGAAATTCACGCCATTGCTTATCTATCACTCATGTCTAATATCTGATCAATCATTGTTGTTGCTGTTGTTGTGTTCCACGGAGTCAAAGCCAACCCATAGCTGACCCTCCAGCGGATTTTCTGGGGCAGTAAATCAGATGAGAGATTTCCCGTCCTTCTCCTGTGGAACAGCCGGTAAATTCGAACCCCATGCCTCTGGGGTTGCAGCATAGGCCCTGGTCATTTTCTTCTGTGATTCATTGCCACAAAATCTCCTTCTGACTGCTTTCAATACCATTTATCTGTATCTTTATGGGTCCCTGTAAGCATGTTATGCAGTATATGGGACCGCTAACGAAAAAGTCGGCGTTTCAATGCGCTGTGGGATCTGTGGGAAAGCCAGGCAGGGTCCTCCCCAAACCTGATGGTGGGAAGTACCGAGCCTGAATCAACAGGACCTCGGAGGGTTTGGGTGTGAGGTTTATCTCTGTCCCTTGGAGATCCTGGGAGGTGTAGGTAAGTGTTTAACGACTAAAAGAGATGCTGGCAGTCTGTTCCTGCCCAGTGTGACCTCAGAGGCTCCTTCTGGAAACCTTTAGCCAAAAGTCAGAGCCTGGAACCCCCCGTGGGAGAGTTCTACTCTATCTTCTTCCATTAGCTGGACGTGGCCTCATGGAAACGAACAACAGTGACTCTCCATCTACTTCAGCTGTGACCTTCCTGTGTGGTCAGGGGACTGTGAAGACAAGGGGACGTGTCCACCCGAAGCCTGTGTTGCCAAGTCAGGCTCACCGTCTCCGTCCCTTGTCCCGGTGACTCCAAAGATCACGTTCACTGAAAGCTAAGCATGTTTGCTGAGGTCTGGAGTGAGGGGATAAAGGCTGGCTGGGCGCGGAGATGGCTGGGTAGTGAGATCTTGACTGTACATGTCCACACAGGGGTGTGGGGCTCACTGAGTGTGGGGGGCAATGGGAGCGAAGCAGAGAAGTGGATCAGGGTTCCTGCTCTGTGCCTCCGTTGGCACTCACACCTGGCAAAGGCTAGGTCCTCCTGACTATAGATCCAGTTGCCTCTGACCCTCATCCTCTCTGTTCATGTTTCCTCATTCCTCTGGTACTGCAGAGCTCAGACAATCCATACCATGCCCTTGGGCCGTGATCACGTGCTGTCGTGCAGTTGTGACCCTCCATGGAAGCCTGCGTCCCTATAA
This sequence comes from Elephantulus edwardii, assembly GCF_000299155.1. Taxonomy (NCBI): domain Eukaryota; kingdom Metazoa; phylum Chordata; class Mammalia; order Macroscelidea; family Macroscelididae; genus Elephantulus; species Elephantulus edwardii. The sequence continues at coordinate 1,356,287 of NW_006400015.1, forward strand.
CTATACACACACATCTATGTGTGCACATACATATATATACACACACACCCCCACAGAACCAACCGCGGGCTGCTTGAGCCATTTGCACATGCAGGTCTCAATGCCACTGCTGCATTATTATGCAATAGCCACAAAGCTGTCTGTTTCTAAATGTCTGAATCACGCTCACCACAAAGTCTCTCGGCATGTTGGAGGCACAGTGGTGGGCAGCTGTGCTGTTAACACAAGGCTGAGTCTTTCTGGGGGTTCCGGTTCAGCAGTGATTCCGTGGAGAAAGGAGTAAACTTCTTCCATGGGATTTACAGCCTCTCACCGCTCTCTGGAGGGACAGCCGAGTCGGTTAGGTTGACAGTAATGCATTACCATGAGAACACAAAGGCAGGACCATCTAAGGAACATTTCTTCCTATCACCTACTCCTGGGCCCTGCTAAAAACGAATGACCATTCTCACTGGACTTCTGCATATTACAGATATTTAAAATTATGTGGATTGTATGCTGTTTTATAGGCTTCACTTATTTCACTCTGAAGTAGTATGTTAAGTTATCACATCTTAGCAAGAAGCATACAGTATGTCCACGTCCAAGTCAAGTCAGGACCGACCTACAGCTCAGCCTTCATTGTGTTTTCAGAGGCAGTAAATCGCACAGGAGGAGACTGCCCATCCTTCTCCCTCAGAGCATGTGCTGGATTCAAAACACGTGCCTTAGCCTGGGTTTTTAATTTTTCTTTTTTAAATTTTTTTTTTTTAGCTATTTTCTCTTGATGGACATTTGGACTAATTTCATCTTTGTCCTAATGTGAATAGTGTGGTAAGTATTACAATATCTGCTTCTAATTCTTTAAGCCTAAACTGAAATTTCTTGGTTATATGCTGTTGTTGTTTCGGATTGCCTTCGAGTCGAGCACGACGCATAATGACCCTGTGAACCAAAGGCCTGAAGCTCCCTTATGACTATCGACATTTCTCAGAGTTCATAGAGTTTTCGGACGCATGTTGTTTAGGAAGTGGATGCCCCTCCTGCTTCCACGATTATGTGCGAGTTGGATATTCATTTTTTGAAGGATCAGGCTGTTTTCCACAAAGACAGCAGCTCTTCCTAATCCCATCAGCTCTGGGTGGGAGTTGTAATCTCTCCCACTCCTTACAACATTGTTAAAGTCTATTTTTAGGTCAATGATCATATTTGCAGATATGAAGTGGTTTCCCATAGTGGTTTGGATTTGTAGTTCTCTAACATCTAATGAAGAAAGCACAGTGGTTTAATGAACAACTGTCAACTATAAAGTTTATGATCAAACTCACCAGTTTTTTTACAAGAAAAAAAGAATATGTATCATCTGGCTTCTGTAAAGATTTACAATCTTCAGAGCTCTATTCTGTCCTACAGGTCATTGTGAGTCTCAATTGACTTCATAATGAGAGATTCCTTTAAGTTTCTTTACACTGGGCATCTTTTCATGTGCTTATTGGCCATTTGGGTATCTTCGTGTCTATTCAAAGACTTTGTCCACTTTTAAGAGGTCTTTTATTTTTTTTTCTATATTTTATTAATTTTCATAAACATTTACAGAGATTTTGGGTTTCCATTCATTCATTGTTGCACTATTCTCTCTACCCTCCTCCCAGTTTGTTCTTGTCCAAATGCCACAGCGCTTGTCAAAGCCAGTTCTGATTAATCTTCTTTGTCAGTGTGTCCTTTGCCATTCCCTATCACTCCTCCCTGAGAGAGACTTCACCCTGAGTCATAAGGAAAAGGGGATGGCGTATTCTCTTAGCTACTTCCTGCTGAAACGGGACGCTGTGGGTTTCAGGGTAAAGATCTTCTCTCACTACTCTAAAGGGCCCCTTTGGCAGTAGGAAACACATTTTATGGTTGACTTTTAGAAGTTATTTATATAAATCTAGATACCAAACCTCATTATATATACAGTAAAAAAATATTTACAGCTTCAGAAACCAAATAAGGGGTTGTCTTCATTGGGCATCATGTTGATGGAAGTGGATGTGATCTGAGTTTGGAGTTAAGAACTTGTTGTTGTTATTATGTGTCATTGGATCACATATGACTCATAGCACCCCTATGTACAATAGCTTTGAATTCTGCCCTATTCTGAGTCAGTCTCACTGTTTCTGACACAACTACCCTCATTACCTCAGTTACTGTGTCAATCCACCTTATCCATGGTCTTCCTCTCCTGCACTGTCCCTCCACTTTTCCAAGCATGCTGTCCTTCTCCAGGGACTGATCCTACCTGGCAACATGCCCAAAGTATGTGAGATGGAGCTTCAAAATTCTTGCCACCAAGGAGCAGCCTGGCTTCACCCTCTTCAGGACAAACCTTTGTTCTCTCGGCAGTCCATGGCGTGTTCTTCACGATACTCTTCTCCAGGACCACAAACAAAAGGCATCAACTCTTCTGTCATCCCTAGTTATTGTCCAGCTTTCTGACCCATTGCAAATAATTGCAAAGACCATATCTACAAACTAACTTCTTTGCTCTTTAGCACTTAGGAAAGGCCCTAACAGTAGATTTCCCTAGTGCAATCCATCTTTTGATTTTTTGAGTGCTGGGGCCAAGAGTGTTTGTAAAGCTGAACAAGCTATAACTCTTAACAACTTCAATCTCTTCATCACCATCCATCAAGGTGCTGCCAACTGTCCCAGGGGTGAGAATCCTAATGATGAGCTTCAATTCATATTGAAGACTATAGTCCTTGACCCTCTGCAAATACAGTATTCACAAATGTTTTTCCCAATCTGTAGTTTATATCATTTTACTTTATACTAAATTCTTTTAATGTTAAAATGTTAGTTTTTAATGAAATAGAATTTATCAGTTTTGCTTTTTTAGCTCATATTTTGAGGTCATATCTAAGAAGTAGAATACTAGGTCCTGAATTTTAATTATTTCATTCTAATATAGTTGTAACTTTAGTTCTCTTCTTTACTATTTGATTGGAGGGTGTGCTGGACTTCTCTGTCTTCTGGCAGGAAAGCTGCTTCTGCAAGGGCTGAAACTCCTGTAATCATATGGCCCAACTATTGGGACATCAAAGTGTATAAGTTCTAAAACCCCAAGTCTTTGTACATGTACCCATTGTCTGCCCTGGAACCGTTTAACTCCTCTACTAAAAAGAGTTTTTTAGTAGCTTCTTGATCTTACTTTCCTCAGAATATTAGACTTGTTTCTTAAATTTTAATTAATTAAGATGATGTTTCATTTACACATTGTCATGAATTATATCTACCAAACACTTGTGTTCACTTGTCGCGCCATGATTCCCAGGGTTTTGCCTATTAAGATGTGATATAGCACTTGTACAATGGTGTCTCATGACCTGATAAGCCAACCAGTTGCAAAGAATTAAGGGTGGGATGCAATACAATTAATTCCATCTCATCCCTGAGCCAATGTAAGGGAAAGTTCTCAGAAATGTGGACTGCAACTTCTTTCATCTTATAAGAGATACAAGAAGAATAAATCCAGCAAAGATAAGACGCCATCGTTACCAAGAAAAGAATGGAATACACCCTTTTGTCACAGGAATCTGTATGGAAACTACCTCACTGTCTGGTAAAGCCAAGATAGATGGATGGGAAATGCAAAGTAACACGAGGATCACCAACGTTGGAACAAGGACATTCTTCTAGATCAAGACACAGAGACAAGATGCATCTCCAGCCCCAGCAGCATGAACTCACATTTCTAGCCTTCTGAACTTCCTATTGTTAAGCTATTCATTTGTGATGTTTCAGGTATAGCAGTACTAGATTATTAAGACACTAATTTTAATAAAGCTTATCTTGAAAGCAATGGAATTACAGAGATTGAGAAACATGAATAGTCATTTTGTCCAATTCATACTCTGACAGGAATCAAGAACATACTTGAGAGTTAACAAAAGATGGGTTGTTTACCTGGTTACCCTTAACCTATTGGCAGTTTCCATGGACGGAGTAAAGGATGGTCAAATCTGTCTCAGAAGAAGGGGAGCTTCTTAGAGGCAAGGCTTAGTGACTTTGCCTCAAACGCTTTGGGCGTGTTCTCAGGAAGGGCCAGTCTCTGGAAAAGTATGTCATGATTGGAAAAGTGCAGAGAAAAGGAGAGCCAGACCCTCAGTGAGACCCTCAGTGAGGCGAATTGATATGGTGACTGCAACACTGGCCTTGAGAACAGTGGATATCAAGCAGGGAGACGGCCAGGGTTCTGGGTTCTGCTGTCCATGGGTGGTTGTGAGTTACAGTGAAATGTCTATTTGCCAACTCAGAGATCTTCCTAATAGGATCAAAATGTGTCTGTTGTCTCTAACTTGACCCCACTTCTTAGCATTTACCATTGGCTGTGTCATAATTTCTTCAAATTCCTCATCTGAGGCCAGTCAGGGTGCCCTTTCATTTTATTTCTTCTCCTAGTTCTCCCAAATTTTCCATTTCCACTGCGTGTTATTGTCCTTGTTGTGGCCCATTTGATAGTCTCTAACGATAACAACTAAAGTCAAAGCTTGTGTTTCAGGACTCCGAACTGCTCTAACCTAACAACTCTTTTAGTAGAATAGAGACCACTCACCGTACATAGGAGAAAGAACAGTAGTCGGATCAGCCACATTATTAAACCTTCACAGGAGAATCACAGTGTAAAATGTATAAAATGCCCCATTTCTTGCGATCATCAAAGTGTTTACATGTCTATAAAGCTGTAAATTCAAATAATGTATTGTTATTCTTCACAGCTCTGTGAATTTTTTAAGTACTTGCAGTTTTTATTCAAGTTATCAGCATTGACATACCTTTTTTACAGCATATTTTTCCATTTAATTTTTTCCTATTCATTCATCACTGCACATTTTCCTCCCTGCCTGCCTACCCTTCCCCCTAGTTCATTTTTCTCTTTGAAGAAAAAAAAATTCTTTCATTGTTTTACAATAACCCCCCCACCCAGTCCACAGTCCACTTTACTATGCATTTCTTTTTCTGTCATCTTGTCATGAAAATAATACCTAATCCTATATTCCTTTTAAACAGTTCTCTCCATCTGTTTCAATGCCGTATACATTATTTATACCCTGTTTTCTTAGGTTCCCCCCAACCCCAATGAATTAATACTTTTTTAACCTTTAAGTTTCCCACTGAGGACATTCTTTTTAATCCTTGCAGAGGGACAAAAAAGTACAACTAGAAAGATAATTTGTTCTAGCCTCCTCTATCATTGGATATGCTTACAGCTAGACCACATTCAAGTGATGTGTGTGTGTGTGTGTGTGTGTGTGTGTGTGTGTGTTTACATGTTCTGCTTGGAACACAGAAATGGAACATAATTATAGAGAATTTTTTTAGACTTATGGTACTGTGCTCATATTGATGTTATAAAAATTGTTATAGACTTTACATTTTAAAAATATATTTTTATGTTACCAAAACACTATAAAATAAATATAGCTATTAAAGAATTATAAGAATATGAAATGAACAAAATATACTTATATAAAAGAAAATAGAAACAGAAGAAGAAAAGAGCTTCTAAGTACAACCAATAAGCTTGTAGGAATTGGTCCCTTGGTTTAGAGGTGCAGGGTCTTCCCTAAGATAGCCTAGTTAACTTTTCCTGAGACAGTGTTAAGTGCTTCTATCACTCTTCTTACTTAAGCACATGATTCCTGGGGTCGTAAAAGCTTGTATATTGCCGTAAGACCAGAAGGAAGAAATTGTTTCTGGCTACTTCTACAGAAGGGAGCATGTGGCCTGGTGGTAAGGAGATGCAGTGCCCTTCAGAGATACAGTTTGAATCCACCAGCTGTTCCAACAAAGAAAGATGGGTGATCTCCACCCATGTAATTTATGCCTCTGAAAAGCACTAGAAAGTTGTCTGTGAGTCAGTTTCGCCTTGATGGTACATAACAACTAATGCTGAAAATTTTGGTCAAACATTGCAGAGAAAAATTCTGATCAAAAGAGAAGAAATGCAGAACAGAATTAAAATACTTTTGGACTTTAGACTTTCTGGATCCATGGAGGTTAGATGAACGCTTAAAATTATTATTCTCAAATAATTTATTAATCTAAAACAAACAAAAAAATTTTCTGAAGTCTTCTCAAAAGCTATGTAGGTAAGAATATATTACTTAAAAATAAAAAGAAGAATCCAGCAGATGCTCTGCTGGAGAAGGAGGGCAATCTCCTTCTGTACCAATCAGATCTGATTTGACAGTACACACACACACAGAAAACAATAATAACAAATTAATACAAAATTAAAAAGAATATATAGCTTGAATATTGTGCTCTTTTAAATTGATAATGACTCCAAAGGCTCTAAGCACCTTCGGGGCCGTGTGGTGGTTATTAAGTTCCATTAAGGTGTCTATGAATCATGGCGACCTATTGAACAAAGGATCTGAACTCTTTCCTACCCTGCGTCATTCTCATCACCTTTGACACACTTGGGTGCATTGGCAGATGTGTCGATCCATTTTGTTGAGGGTCGCCCCTCCTTAACTAACCCTCCACCTTTCCATGCGTGATTTCCCCTCCCCAAAACACTGATCCCTTGTAACAACATGCCCCCGATACATCAGATGAAGTTTCACTACTCTTGACTCCAAGAAGCACCCTAGTTAACACTTTTCCTATTTGTTTATCCTTTTGGTAGTCCATAGGATATTCAACACTCTTCTACAACACTACAACAAAAGATTCATTTTCTTCACCCATAATTCAACTTCCAGAAGCATTGCAAGTGATTGAAAAGACCGTATCTTCAATTAGGCACACCTTAGTCTTCTAACTGGCATTATTGTGCTTCAGTACTTTGGAGATGTCTTGGACAGTAGACATTCTCAATTCAATGCATCTTTTGATCTCCTGGCTGCTGGTGCCAAGTTCTATTTCTTCCCCATCTATCATGATGTTGTCTGTTAGCCAAGTGGTGAGAATTTTTGTTTTCTTGATCTTGAGATGTAAACTCATATTGAAGGCAGTAGGTTTTGATCCTCTGCAGCAAGTGTTTCAAGTCTTCCTCACTTTCAGCAAACCACGTCATGGCATCTGCATTGCACAGGTTGTTGGCGAGTCCTCCTCTGGTCCTGGTGCCACATTCTTCTTCACAGAGGCTAGCTTCTTGAATGCTGTGTTCTTCATAGATTGCATATGTGCGGGAAGGCAAACAGCCATGACACATACTTTCCCTTTCTTTTAAAATCGTTTAGTTTCTCCTTTTTCTGCTCATACCACATCTTCCTGGTCTAGGTATAGGTTTCACATGAACATAATTAAGTGTTCTAGGATTCCCATACTTGTCAATATCGGTAAAAAAATTGTTATGATCCACAGTCAAATGCCTTTGCATAGTCAATAAAATAGATGTTTTTTTCTGGTATTCTTTGAGGTAGAATCCATCTAACATGAGCAATTATGTCCCTGGTGCCATGGCCTTTTCTAAACCTAGGTTGGCCATTAGGCAGGTCTTTCTCTCTCTACCGTCCTAGCTGGTTTGGGATGCCTTCAGCAATATTTCACTTGTATATTACACTAATGATATTGTTTGATCATTTCCACAGGCTGTTGGATCAACCTTTTTGAGAATGGGAATATGGTTCTTTTCCAGTTGTTTGGCAGGGTCCCTGTCTTCCCATTTCCTGGTCTAAGTTAGTGAGCATGTCTAGGGCTGCCTTTGGCATGACAACAATGACTTGCATTTAGCCACAAGGACAACAGCATGCAGTGGAAATGGAAAATTCTGGAGAACTAGGAGAAGAAATAAAATGAAAGGATTCCCTGACTGGCCTCAGACGAGGGATTTAGAGAAATTGCAACATGGCCAATGGTAAATGCTAAGAAGTGGGGTCAGGTCAGAGATAACAGACATATTTTGATCCTATCAGGAAAATCTCAGAGTTGGCAAACAGGACATTTCACTGGTTGGGGAAAAGCGATGGTGAAGTGTAGTTAGCTGTGATCTTGACAGGACCTCCAAGGACCTGCTGTGTATGAAATGTGCATCTGGAAGGTGGATGACTGATCGTGATTAGAAATACAGACCAGGAGTTGTTTGAAGTAGAAATAATGGTTCAAACCATGAAAGTAAATGGACTCTTCAGAGGACTGAAATAAAGGGGGGGGAAGAAGTTAATTTTCAAGCTCCTGTTTTCCTCTGAGGAATCCTTTGTCACCTGTCCCTCCACGCGAGGGCTGCGGACTCTGACTGTAAACATGCCGTTCACCCCCCCAACTTCCTGGGGCTGCTCGAAGTGCTCTGAGTAGTAGGGTCCATAAATCGGGCAACATTCATCGTATTTCATCTCAGTCCTGAGAAAGCAAAATTGGGGGAAAAGCCCTCCACACTTGGAACTTGCATTATCTGGCCTTATGACCAGCTTTCAAATTCACCAGATCTGATTATTGTTTTAAAAATCATTACAGAAGATTAATTTCTTTTCTCCACTCTAATAATAAAGTCTTAAAATATCTACTTATTCATGAAGATAATTAATACTGTATGTCATCAATAAATAAAACAATATAAAATACACAAAATAGGATGTAACTAAGAAATGTATGCAAATCCTGGACAATAAAGAGCACTGGAGAAGAATTGATGCCTTTGAGTTACGATGTGAGTGGGGAAGTGGACTACGTCATGAACCTCCAACAGGACAAACTGATTTTGGAAGAAGGACAGTCAGATTCTCCTTAGAAGCAGAAAAGGGGAGCTTTCATCAGACATGCTTTGGACACATTAGGATGTAATTATTAGGGCATATGTGTATATGTTATCTGGTATTAACAGGTGAACATTATTTTTTTTATATTTCTATTTATCCTCCCTGTCCCCCCTCCCCCCAGTTCAGTGAAGTAGAGGCTCAGGGAAAAAGAACAAGAGCCCATGGAGATGGACTTCCACTGTGACTATAACAGATTCTACACAGCAGTGACGGAAGATGGGGTAGGACCTAGGACTGCTGCATTCTTTCCTACACTGAATTGCCTAACAAGAAGAAATGTAGTAATTGTTTTCTTTTTTTTTTGTATATTTTATGTGGTATTAACTGGTTTGAACATATTCTTTTTTTTAAACTTCCATTCACTCATTGTTGCACATTTTCCTCCCTGTCCCCTCTCCCTGCCCCCAGTTTGCTTTTTTCTTGGAGAAAAAAGTTCTTTTATTTTTATACAGCCCCCTCACCCTGACCACTTTACTGTACAATTCTTATTCTGGACTCTTGTCATGCCAATCATACCTAATCATATGTTCCTTTTATACAGTTCTCTCCATCATCTGTTTCAATGCTGTGTACATTATTTACCCCTCTTTTCTTAGTTTCCCATCAACCCCCACATCAGCCCTGTTTTCTAACAGTGGCATTATGGAGTATTTGTCCTTTTGTGACTCAGATGTCCTCCAGGGCATCCATTCTGTATAATATTTCATGAGTTCTCTGTTTTTTCAGTGCTGCATAATATTCCATTGTGTGAATATATCACAGCTTTTCTATCCATTCGTTCATTGATGGGCACTTGGTCTGGTTCATTTTTAAAGTCCATTTTAGTGGAGACTTTCAGTAAGACCCAGTGACTATAACGAGGATTTGATCGAGTCAGGAGAGATTAAGGTGATGACACAGGGGAGGGCAGGACGTGTTCATAGGGCCACTGCAAGTGATCAATCTCTTGGCACCAACAATAACACAAGTGCAATTAAACCTCTTCAACTCACATGTCCACCTGCTATATGAGGGTAAGCATGGCTACCCACCAGAATACTACTGGGTTTCGTTTAAGTGATTTCAAATAGATATCTGTTTTCCATATGCGTGGATTCAAACTCCTCATCAACGATTGCTCCTCAACATGGAACTAGCATTTGTGGGAATATCAAAGTATCTAATTATGTAGTCTGTACTCTTTAACAGACAATTCATATGTGAAGTATTCGGCTATTTTGGAAAGATGCCTCAAATACACAATTTACTGCAGGCAACAAGAGGAAGCACTGTGAATGACAGCAGAGCATGCCCAAGTAAAGGCCAGGTGAATGAACTGTGTGCAGATTGAGGTTATAATGACAGTAGCTCACTATCAAGGAAAGGCCATTATCAAGGAAAGGTCTTCGAAAGTTTGTAAATGTTTTCGCTTCCCTTCACCTGTGGAAAAGTTAGGAGTAGGAAGAAAATACACACCACTTGTACTACTTCAATATTTACTAAAATAGAAGCATGTCAGGGATTTATAACGCTGGTTTTATGCTCATGTTCCATCAAGAGACAACGTCGCCCTGGTATGCGATACAGGATACATGTAGACAGTGATGCTCTAACTTTCTTAACATTTCCCCCCCTCATTTCTCCCATATATATATTGTGTCCACTGTTAATAGATCTTCCAGTCCAAACACTTATGTGTGTTGGGAAGGCCCCTAGATTTTTATCCAGAGAATCCTCTGAGGTACCATCCTACCTGACATACATGACATTGTCCTGACAAGGACACTCTGCTCGGCTCTCATTGTCTTTAATATGCATGACAAAAGGGATGAAATACTTTGCATAAATTTTGCTTAACGTAGATTACAATATTACATGCTAAGATCTCAAAGTGACTAAATGCATGTATGATAAACGTTCATAGGTGTGAAGGTTCAGAGATGTTTAGTGCTTTGTTCAAGGTTCCATAACCAGCAAGGATCGAGTGAAATTCAAGTCCACCCCTTTGACACTGAGCAAATCAGCATGCTATGTGTTTTCCCAGATCCCACGGAAGCGAAGGCAAAGGAAGAAGAACCAGGTTAACGTCTGGACAGAAATCGTGAAGGGTGGTCTGAAATAAGTAGTTTTCATTCATCTATTTCCTTTTATTTTAAGATAGCTTTGATATAGATCCAGTTACTGTACTTAATGAAAATATTTTATAATATCACAAGTTTAGAGAGCTTTTTCCCCATATCATGTATAAACTGACCAAAAGTCACGGTCGAATCATTCTGCCACAGTTGAATTAACGAATGAAGCATTTTTAAGAGTGGAGAAACAAGGGGAAAGATGGCAGATATTAACTCCATCTTAGTGTCATTTATAGTTTCAAAGTGTCATAAATTCCAGGTAATTAATACAGAAAGAGTACCTAATCACGTTTGCTTACAACTCAATTTATGTCACTGAAGAAATTACTTTGGCTGAGTTAACTAAAAGCATATATTCAACTTGCTTTCTCTGCCCAATATTTATAGTAGTTGTTTACCTACTCCAACAATTAAAATTTACATAGGACTTCCTGCAATAAGTTGGATATACATGCCTAAATCATACACACACACACACACACACACACACACCCTAGAACTGGAAGCTGCTGTCTGAACAGAGTAGAGGAATGCAGTCTGGTTCAAAACTAAAAAGTATGTGCATCAATGTTGAGTCCTTTCTCCTTAGCTATTCAATCTGAATGCTGAGGAAATCCTGTGAGAAGCTGGATTCCATTAAGAACAACGTGGCATCAGGATCAGATGGTCAACAACCCGTGTTATGCAGATGATACTACCTTATTTGCTAAAAGAGGAGGATGTGAAGTGCTTGCCATGAAGATCAAAGACTACAGTCTTCAATATAGATTACATCTCAAGATCAAGGGAAATGAAGACCTCACTACTGGTCCTATAGTTAACATCATGATTGATGGAGGAAAGAAGCCCAGGCTATAGGCTTTTCAATTGTTTGTTACACATCTTAGAGCTGAGCAGTGAATAAGGTCGTCAGAAGAATTAATGCCTTTGAGCTCTGGCGATAGAATATTGACTATCCAATGATCGCCCAAAAGAACAAATCCAAATGTCAGGAAATAAGAGTAACCGGAGTGTTCCTCAGAGGCAAAGCTCCATGTCTCACTCTGTGGGCATGCTGCTAGGAGACGCTGCTCCTTAGAAAGGTGTGTCATGCTTGGGAAGGAGGATCATCATTGAAAGAGAAGACCTTGAACCAGATGGACTGACACAGCGACTGGAGCAATGGACAACTGTGTCAGAGACGGTGTGCTGGTGCAAGATAGGACAAGGGTCAAACCTGTGGTTCAGAGGTTTGCTCTGAGTTGGACTTGACTCAGTGGCATTTAAAAGCAATCACAACTCTGTGAAGGAATGGATACTATTTAAATGAGAAGATATTCTTGATTTTGAACAGTAAAAGATTTTAAGAAACTGGTAGATAAACTCGAAGAACTAAAACCATAATATATTTTATAGGTTGACCTTTGTTTCATCTTTGATGTATTAATTATAAAATGTTGCTGTTGTTATGTGTCATCAAGTCTCCTGAGACTAAAAGCAACCCTATGTACAACAGCCCAAACTCTGCTCTATCCTGTGCCGATCTTTTGTCTCCTACAAGCCTATTCCCTTTCCCCAGGGACTGAATCAATCCATCTCATCAAGGGTCTTGCTCTTCCTCTGCTGTCCCTCCACCCTCCCAAGCATGATGTCCCTCTCCAAGAACTCATTCTGCCTTCAAACATGTCCAAAGTATGTCAGATGAAGACTCAGAATCCTTGCCTCCAAGGAGCAGCCTGACTTCACCCTCTCCAGGACAAACTTGTTTATTCTCCTAGCACTCCATGGTATATTCAATACTCCTTCTATCATCCCTAGTCAATGCCCAGCTCTCTGATGCATGGCAAGTAACTGCAAAGACCATGGCCTGGATCAGGCACACCTTAGTCTCCAGACTGACATCATTGCTCTGCAGTACTTTCGAGAGGTCCGTAACAGCAGACTTTCCCAATGCAATTTACCTTTTAATTTTCTGGCTGCTGGTGCTAAGAGTGTTGACTGTAGAGCCAAGCAAACTGAAGCTGTTAACAATCTCAGTCTCTTTATCCTCCAGCATGATGCTGCCAATCGGCCCAGTGGTAAGAATCTTTGTTTTCTTGCTGTTGAGCTTCAATCATATTGAAAGTTGTAGTCCTTGACCTGCAGCAAGCGTTTCAGGTCCTCTTCAGTTTCAGTGAGCAGGGTTGTGTCATCTGCATAGAGTCCAGCCTCCCAGATAATCTGTTCTGCATATAGATTGAAAAAATATGGAGATAGGACACGTCTTTGATGCACACTCTTCCAATTTTGAACCATGCAATGTTTCCTTGCTCTGTTCTGATGGCTGTCTCCTACTCCAAGTATAGGTTTCGCCTAAGGACAATCAAGTGTTCCGGGATTCCCATTCTTCTCAGAGTTAGCCATAGTTTGTCGTGATTCACACAGTCAAATGCCTTTGCATAGTCACTGAAACATAGATAGACATTCTTCTAGTAATCTCTGCTTTCAGCCAAGATCCATCTGACATTAGCTACAGTATCGCTAGTGCCATGGCCTCTTCTAAACCCAGCCTGCACTTCTCGTATTTATCTATTGATGTGCTCTTCCAGTCATTTTTGGATAATCTTCAGCAGAATCTTGATTGCATGTAATATCAATGATGCTGTTGGATAATTTCCACACTCTGTTGGATAACCTTTATTTGGAATGGGAACAAATATAGATCTCTTCCAGTGAGTAGGCCAGATGCCATAGAGTCACTTGCGACTCATAGCAACCCTATGTACGATAGTCCTGAAACCAGCTCTATCCTGTGCCAACTTTATTGTCTCTGACACACATATCACCATTACTCTAGTCATTGAATCAATTCATCTCATGGATGGTCTTATCTTTTGCTGTCCCTACACTCTTCCAAGCATGACATCTTTTTCCAAGGACTGGTCCCTCCTTGCCACATGCCCAAAGTATGTCAAACGAAGCTTCAGAATCCTTGACTGCAAGGAGCATCTTGGTTTCACCATCTTTAGGACAATTTAACATAAGTATCAACAACAATGCAGACAGTAAAATATCTTCTCTATAAAAGTGAGATGGGTTTGAGCAACATGGAGTCCTTGCGAATGTCATTTACTCTGCACAGAAATATTTTTGTAGAAATTTCCCAATGATATTTACCCCAATGTAATGCTGAAACGTTTCAAGAGAGAAGAGGAACTAGAGGAGGATGTAAGGAAAAGAAATGCTCTGACATGATTGTTGACGACAGCTGGGGAGTCAATGAGGTAGAGAGATACAGACACGTGAACCTCAGATGGCAGCCTCTCTGAAAGGGCTCTGCCAAGGCTCCAACACAAGACCATGTGAGCAGCTCTAGTCACGAGGCCAGAAGGTTCGGACTCCAGGAAAAAGGGAAACTCATTCACACAACTTCTCATTTTAGAGCTGAAGCACTTTTCTGCCCTGAAGTTTGCAAATGTTAATCTGAAATTAATAAGCTATCAATGGACTGTTTTTTTTTATTGTACAATAATGGCAATTTAAAAAACAATATCCATTTACTTGATAATTAAGAAATTAATTCTCTTTTCTAATCTATTAAGCTTCAATTGCCTATCAAGTCATTCAGCTACATCATTTGGAGTTTGTCATTTCCCATTAGTCACCCTATTTGCAGGAGATGGTTTTTCTTGAAAACTGTCATGAAAATATTGTTCTAACAGAACATTTCCCACACTGTACAACCATTTATCTTCTTTGGAAGCACATATTTGCATTCATCATACAACTGAGTCCTTTTTTAGATAACAGGTTGTCTGTGTCTATATTTTTTTCAATTGAACCAGGTAATTTCCTTTTCCATTTTTAAAAGAAATGGCTTTGTTATTGGAGGGGAAATTTCATTTTGTTGTGATTTTGAGTGGCATTGTACAGCACAAGCCTGTTTTCTCTTCAATTGTTCATGCACACTTTGTTTTACTGAACTGGTGATAATACAGTATTAGAGCTCATTCCCACTCCCTTTCTGGGACTCTCATTTCAGTTAATATTTGTTTTCACCTCCTCTTGCCTCTAAGCTCTATCCTTGGTAGAACGCTTCCCCTTTGCTCTCGTGGGAGTGTTCAAGGCATAAGCACGTCCATGGCCCTGTTGTTCTCCTTTCTGACCAACCTGTGTGGTGTTTGGCTCAAAGCTGAGTCACAGGAGTGAGGTTATTTACACGTGAAGGATGCCTAAGGGCCCCAGTCTCAGGGCCTCCAACAGCCTCTGCCAGATCAGGAAGCTTCCTCTCCTTTATGCTTTGGAGAATAACTTGGGGAAATTTGAAATACGTTTTAAAGTGTTATGTCTTGTAAATGTTTATCTGTACTGTTCGTATGGTCGTTGTGTACGGCTGAGTTAGCCCTGATGCGTCGCTGATCCTCCAGCATGTTTGTGAAGACTATGAATCGCACTGGAGGAGATTGGTCTAACGTTCCCCACCACGACCGCTGGTGGATTCAAACCACACGCCTTTGGTTTGGCAGAGCATCTCCTTACCACTGAGACACAGGGGCTCCCTTCCCTAAATGCATCTTGTTGGTATTGTTGGGTACCAGCAAGTAGAAACTGGCCCATAGCTGACTCTCCAGTGGGTTTTCAGAGGTGGCAAAGCACACGAGATGAGACAGCCCATCGTTCTCCCATACAGAAGCTGATGGGTTTGAACCCCATACTTTGTGTTGGCAGCGCAATTCCTTACCACTAAGCCACCAGAGTTCTCATATGCACAAGGAAATAAACACCATGTTTGACTCTGTTGTATGTTCCCTTCATTGCATAGGTCTGAAATTGAACTCTTAAATCCCTAATGTTTAATGGCAGTGGTAATAATACAGTCACCCCTGCTGTCCACACTTAGCTTTTGTTTCAGAGGGTCAGTATTTTAGCTTTGGTTTTGAGTTCTAGCCACCATAAAAATATTCTCTTGGTTTTCACACATTCTGCTTTTGGACAGTTTCCACAGTGGGAAAGCATTCTTTCCACTTGACAATAAGTTTGCTAGTGACAGGGTAGATTAGTGCTGCTGCCAGCTGTCGCAGAGTCAGTTCCAAATCATGTCAGCCCAATGAACCAGGGCATAGAACACAGCCCGGACTCATGGCACCCAATGGATCAGGGCGCAGGGCACAGCCTGGCTAGAAATTGATTCCGACTCCTTGGTATATAACTTAACTATTTTATATTTAGTAACAGAACAACAGCAATGAGAAGAGGATCAAGTTAATGTTGATATCTAGATTCTTGTTTCGAATCATACGTTTTTCATGACTTCAGACATTAGAGAGCGGCAGATTCCTTTTGCGGTCTTTAAAAATGCCTTGCTAACGCTGGAGGTAGTATAGACAGTGGTTGCTGTTGTTTGTTGGGTACCATCCAGTCAGAACTGACTCATAGCTGACCCTCCTGCCCAGTAGGTTTTTAGAGGCAGTACAATGCACCAGAGGTGACTGCCACGGAGCAGCTGCTGGGTTCAAACTGCACGCCTTCAGGATTGCAATGCAGCTTCTTACCACTAGGCCACCAGAGCTCTCTGGTATACATAGTAATTATTTTCTCTCCTGGGAAATATTTTGAATGTTTTATTAATTAAATATTTTGAAACCTTCAACTTCTAAATGCCTTATGATTTTTTTGTGTCTATTACTATCCATTTGTACATAAGTTCACTACGAGTCACAAACGACTCGACAGCACATAACAACAACAACAACAACAATTACTATCCATGGTGTACAGCCACCAGTCAAAATGATACAGGTTTCAGAATCAATTTGGTAACAGTAAAAAAGCAGATGAAAATGGTGCTCTGTACATAAAAGCATTCAGTGTGAAAAAGACACTCAAATAGAATAATAATTTAAAAAAATTAAGTACAGATATGTAAACTTGTTAATGAACTTTCAACTATCCAATGGAACTACAATGGAGTTGTATGAAACCTGATGTAAAGAGCAAGTTTCTTACACATGCAATAGGTAAAAATTAAAAAGATACACATTAGTGAGGCTGTGGGAAGATGACTCCCACAAATACTGCTTATAGGAAACAGCATTTGAGCTTTTCTCAATGGGAATTAAGCCTCATTTATCATTAAAAGTTTCATTTTAAACCTGAGTTCAGCATGGCAATTTGTGCCAGTACATTTAACATCTATCCTTTTAATACTTTATTTGCAATACTATCAAAATATTTCAATATCGACATGCCAAATAAACCTTGGGGAAGATTTGACCCTCCCATATCTTATGAGTCCGGTGATTGTGATGAACCTCTATAGGGACTCCTGTATGAGGGAGGAGAACTTCTATGCACGAAGACCCAGCTGTCTTTTCTATGGATTAGATGCAAAATGGTCCAATAATCCCACAGCTATATTCCGAAAGAATTAAACAGTGCAAGGCATTCTAACAATTTGGAACACTTGGGAAAACTTTTTTTAAAAAAGGTGACAAAGGGGACTGGGATGAAAATCCATAACTGTTTGAACTAAGTGCCTCAAAACACAAGGCTGAAGAGAAAAGTGCCTGTGAACGCATTTTTTAATCTGTCCTAAGTGAGTGATTGTATTCTGCTACTAAACTTAATTATAGCATTTTTTTATGTGTGGTCTGTGAACTTTTGCAGTAACTTTGGACCAAATAAAGCAGTAAGACTGGTGTTGGGCTAAGTAGAAAGAGGTGTGGAAGCATGGAGGAGGTGTCTGACCTCATGGAAACTGGTTTTGTGTTGTTGATATTGTTGATGGGGACAGCTCCCCTGTGTGGAGTTAGTATATCAGCAGTGCCCATGCAGGCTTTGGTCTTTTTACACTGGTAGGTTCACCCATTAGAGTATTACCTTGCACTGAAAAACCATGATGAACTCATGAAACACTATACAATAAGGATGATTCTAGAGGAGATGTTGAGTTAAATAAGTCAATCACAAACGGACAAAAACTATATAAAATCACTGTTACAATAATGGTATGGTTATGAAGGGATAAAAAATTGAATAGTTAATGTAACTTATTGTTGTCAAGTGCTGTTGAGTTGTAGATGACTCATAGCGAACCTATGAATGAAAGATTTGAACACTTGTATAACTTTTATAGTTTCTCCAAGTTCATACAGTTTCTTAAGGCAAGCAATTTTGGAAGTGAATGCCACTCCTGCTTCCAAGCTTGTTTTCATCGTGGAGCTCCACCAAACACTCTCCACCACAGGTAACCATTATCATATTTGACACATCAGTGTCACAGTGTTTAGCATCACAACAAACACAAGTTACCTCTATACAGCAAATGGACAGACCAGTGCTGTACTGCTTAGAAGAATGTTTGACCAAAACCAGTTAAAACCAGGCTTGAGGGCCACAGTTTAAAATCACCCACCTTTGGCTTGGTTGTATAACTTTCTATCCACTAGGCCAACAAAGACAACTCTATGTTGTTGTTAAGTGCTGCTGAGTTGTAGTCGACTCATAATGACCCTATGATCAAAAGACCTGAACACTTGTATAACTTTCATTGTTTCTGCGAGTTCATAGAGATGGAGCTTATTAGAACTGGTGACAGGAACAGGTGAAGAAAAATGTGAAATTAATATAAAAGCAGTTATTTTGGATATTGCAATCAACAATGCAGAACAAAATTTGTATGATTGATTAATTAAATAAGCAGCTACGGAAAGGTTTCTGTAGAGATTTTCTATCTGTGTAACAGTTGTGGTGGATTAACAGGGTTGGGAGAGAAGGGAGCACGGTGTGGAGGTTATTGGATAGAAGGGTGGAGTGAGGGGAACAGCAAGGGGCAGTATGGACCTGACGTGGCTCTGTTAATGGCATTGGTCAATGGGAAGTAACATCATCAAACAAAATGTACAAGAATGATTGCAAGAAAACCACTTTTTAAAAGAAAATAAAAACTATTGGAGAAAATACCCTGATTTTAAAAAAACAAACAAACAAAGAAAAATTAGGAATGGCATCCATTTCCTAAACAACATGCCTCCAGAAACCCTATGAACTTTGATAAATGGCGATAGTTGTAGGGAGGCTTCAGGCCTTTTGTTCTTAGGGTTGCTATGAGTTATGCTTGACTCGAAGGCAGTCAGCAACAGAAGTAACAACATCTATGTTTCAGGGCTGTCGTTTGTTGTTGTTGTTATGTGCCATTGAGTTGCCTGCAACTCACAGCGACCCCATGTACAAAAGCCCTAAACCCTGGCCTATCCTGTGTCAATCTCACGGTCTCTGACACACCTACCTTCATTATCCCAGTGACTGAACAATCCATCTCATTGAGAGTCTTCCTCTCCTGCGCTGTCCCTCCACTGTCCCAAACATGATGTACCTCTCCAAGGACTGGTCCCTCCTTGCAACATGTCCAAAATATGTCAGACGAAGCTTCAGAATCCTTGCCTCCAAGGAGCAGCCTGGCTTCACCCTCTCCAGGACAAACCTGTTCATTCTTTTAGCAGCAGTTCATGGTATACTCAACAATCTTCTCCAACACCATAGCTCAAAGGCATCAATTCTCCTTCTATCATGCCTAGTCGTTGGCCAGCTCTCTGATGCGTAGCAAGTGATTGCAAAGACTAAAGGATAGGACTGGTTTTTTTTTTTGGTTTTTTTTTTTGTGGAAAGTGGAGAATCATTTATTGATTAGAAGTGGGAATGACTGAAGAAAAAGCAGGAGGGTTTCAAGTACTAGTTGTTAAGTGAAGAGATGATAGATATGAAAGTATAGCAAAACCAAGCACAAGGAAGTACACAAAATAGTGTGGTCAGGTCATGGGATTAGATGAACACTAAATCTCTCTCCATCTTTTTTTTTTTTACTACCCCTTGGACATAGTATCTGTTAACCTATTGGTGGTTATGAGTGGCCAGCTCATTTCTGGTTCCCTAACCTAGAAGTGTTTAAGAGTGAGTACCCTACCCATCGCAAAATGCTATAAGGCTAACATGTCAGTAGGAAACTCCCCAGAAGTGTCTTTGACTGGAAAGTTTTGCTAATCTGTGATCTGGGTGATGTATGAGATGATCCACTCAAAGGGACTGATTTCAATTTTATAAAAGGGTTGGAACACAAGAAATGACTTGCACTCAATCATTCCTTGATATTTTACAAATGCCTTCTACATGGAATCTTTTCCTTTCAGGAAATATATATGATGCTGTATGTGTCAAAATCTGTTACTGGTTACCAATGGTGGACAGTGTTTGGTGGTGCTCTCTGATTAAAGCAAGCTTAGAAACAGGAGTGGCCTCCACTTTCTTAAATAGCTTGCCTCCAAAAACCCTATGAACCTGGAGAAAGGATAAAAGTCATACAAGTGTTGAGGACTTTTGTTCATAGGGTCGCTATGAGTCGCCTACAACTTGATGGCACTTAACAACAACAACAACAACATATATTGAACAGAAGAAAAGTTAGAACACTCTTAACACCTTTCAGGAGATCTCATTGCCATTGAGTTGGAACTGCCTCATAGCTGACCCTCGAGTTTCCGAGGCTTTTTTTTAATTATTATTAAATTTTATTAATTTTAATAAACATTTACAGAAATTTTGGGTTTCCATTCATTCATTGTTGCACTATTCTCTCTACCCTCCTCCCAGTTTGTTCTTGTCCAAATGCCACAGTGCTTGTCAAAGCCAGTTCTGATTAAACTCTTTTGTCAGTGTGTCCTTTGCCATTCCCTATCACTCCTCCCTGAGAGAGACTTCACCCTGATTCATAAGGAAAAGGGGACGGCGTATTCTCTTAGCTACTTCCTGCTTTAAAGGGATGCTGTAGGTTTCAGGGTGAAGATCTTCTCTCACTTCTTATTTTAAAAATAAGGAAACAACCTCAAGGAGGAGGGTCAGTGGACGCGAGGGTGCTCCAGGTTTGGTTAGGGTGGCTGGCTCTTGGTCTAGGCAGTACACACAAGAGCATATCATGGGTTGTAACTTAAATGCTTGTTTCAAATTCTCCATAAAGCTAAACACTGTAACACTAGGAATCTCCAACCCAAAGCTAGAAAACCTAATAGTTTCTTCCAAAATACGTGTGATCCAAAAAGTATTTCTGTATCTAAGAAAAGGAATTCTATCCCCTAGAATTTTGTTTCCTTACCTGTGACAGTAAAATGAACTGAAGCTGTGTTTATCTACTACTGCACAGTTTAGCTCAAAACTGAAATTTGACAAGCAAACAACTTAGAGTAAAAATGTGTAGCATATCAATTTATTCTTCCACATGTCTTGTTGCGCACACTTCTAGGACACCTACAAGGTGACACTGCTTCCTAAAACCTTCTAATCCCAAAGCTCTGATTGATTTTGGCTTAACAAAAGCAGCTAGTTTGGTAAACCTGGAGGCCTGTTAGGGCCAAGGGCTGGTTTTGCTAACGGTGCACATTTAGGGGACAACACAAGCAGTTCTATTTCTCTAAGAGGTCAGCCTCCCGCTCGGTTTACAGGTGCAGCTGTAAATTTCAGGTGATTTAGAGAGGGACACAAACACCAAACCTCAAAGTATAATGGAGCTCAAGGCCCACAGCATCTTTTGTTAGCTGCTCTGGTTTGATGATTTTGGGTGGGTGCCACTATATTTTTTTTCTTCCAAGTGCAATAAAAAAAAGTGATGCTATTCGAGCTGAAAAGCTTAACAACCACTTTGGCTTTATTGAATCTGTAGCTAATGTACTGAAATAACAGGGGTTTGCTGCAAATGCCATTTAGGGGTTCTGTCTGGGCATCTCTTCAGGCCTTCAAATTGGGTTTGCATTGAGCACAAGCACACCTGAGAGATCTAAAGACCTAGGCTGACCTTGCTGCTGCGGGAGGAATAAGAGGGCTGGTGTGGGGAGCACAGGGATGTCCTTCCAGGAGCCGTCCAGCTACGCTCTCTGTGCCTGTCTGCAGCTGCTAAGTCTCCCCGCTCCCGAGACAGAATTGGAACCGAAGAACCTCAGAGTCTTTCTGAATCCAGAGGTGTTGCCGTCTAAGAAAACGTGCATGCTTAGTTTCGTTTGATTAGGTTTTTGTCGATGGTGATGTTGTTTGTATCTTTGCTTTCTTTTTACAATTCCTTGTGTGTCTGTCACATAATAAATTCATAACAATTATTCAATGGCACATTATTTCACTGGGAACTCCACACTTCTATGCCCTGAAATGTGACTGGATGGGTGAGGCACTCAACCGTTTGGGAGGGCAAAGCACAGGGTAGGGAAACGCTGACACACAAATAGAAGTTAAGTGAGTTTGTCTAAAGTGGTATTGCAGAAAGGAAAAGGACATTTTCAGCAAGAACTCAAAAACTCAAACTCTGTGGAATAGAATCCGAATCAACTGGTAACCGAGTTCCCCGAGGCTGTCAGTCGGGTGGGAAGAGACTTCCCACTTTCTATCACAGAGTCACTGGGGATTTGGGATCACAGACACAACTCTTTTGGGTAAATAGCACAATTCCCTACGCACAAGGCCAGCAGAAGTCACTATAAAGGAATTTTCACTCAAAGGTGGACTTTTAAGAATCAGAAAAAGGACACTGGTGTTAGAAGAAATGAAGTAAGCAAATCAGTGGATGGTACACACTATTCTAGGGGAAGGACACAACGCACAGTGTCCATGGCCATGGGGAAGGGACACTGTCCACTGTGCACTGTGTGGGAAAAGGTCATTGCAAAGGCAAGTTGGAGGGTTGGAGGTGAGCGCCAATTCCTACCCTGGTCTCATTGGCTGGAAGCTTGAAGCTAGGTTGAGAGGTTGGTGCTTTCTCTTGGGAGCTGCGACAGGATTTTCAGGACTTGTTTTGTATCTAGTAGAGGTTTGATGTGATCACGCTCGGTGTGAGAGAGCTCAGGCTGGTACCATGTGGAGGATGGATTGAGAGGGGCCTGTTGTCAGTAATACAGCTGTGAAGAAGAGGTGAAAAATTGATTCTATAAATATAATCAGCAGAACCGAATTGGATTGAGAGGCTCCCAGTCCCTCAGTCCCTCTGGATTGTTCTGAGGGTTTTTTTCTACTGTTAATACAAGTCTGCCTTTATTTCAGCGTCAAATTGTTGGGAGCATCTGTCACCATCTAAA
Source organism: Elephantulus edwardii (assembly GCF_000299155.1). Lineage (NCBI taxonomy): Eukaryota > Metazoa > Chordata > Mammalia > Macroscelidea > Macroscelididae > Elephantulus > Elephantulus edwardii. The sequence continues at coordinate 1,379,189 of NW_006400015.1, forward strand.
TAGAACTCAATTGCTTTCTTGCTCATTTTTTTCCAAGATAGAAAAATCCTGCTCCCTGCCCTTCGATGTTAAAGGTGCCTTTGAATGGGCGTGCAGTGGATGATTTGCTCAGCTGTGGACGATTTGTCAGCAAATGTGGCCCAGATATGCACATAGAGGGTGCTTCTCTATCAGACCCCGCGAAGCAGGCTAGATGGCAAAACTGTCTGCTTGGAAAAATGAGGCTAATCACAGAGAAGAAGAATCTTGAAACCAGTGCTTTAGACACTTTTCCATGTAACATATGAGACAGATAATAACATAACAAGAAAGTTAACACAAATTCAGGGTGCTGTCATTTTCCCAAAATGGGGGTTGTGTAAGGGCAAAGGCAGCGACAGCACCACACCTTCTCCTGGGCACTTTACCCTCCCAGACGTGGTGGCCATGAGGATTGATGTCCTCAGTGCCAGGTGACGGCCTCAGTGCTGCCATGTGCACAGGCCTTCTCTCCTCAGCTGTAGAAAATGGTGAGCGTTCATACGAATCTACCTCTCCTCAAACAACAGATGCTCGGTGTTCTGCCCTTGAAAGGATTTCGGTGCTTGAGGAGAGCTTCCATCTGCTCTGCCTTCACCAGCAGCCCCTCGTCTGGCAATCTCAGAGCCTTCCTATTCCTTCCTTGCACACTATCTTTTGAAGTGGTCTTCACTCAATCAGTTTATGATATTAATAATGATTGCTCAATGTCACTTTTCTATAACGTGCACATCCTTGCTGGCTGCCCCTTTCCCATGCCCTAGCCCCCCACCCAGCACTCTCTGCCCCTTCCCCTGCCCACTTCCCCATCAGCCCTCCAGATGCTCTGCTAGGACTTTTTTTGTTTTTAAGGAAATGATAGAAGATTGTTTCTCGTTGATAGACATTTACTTCACGGCCTCCTGAACAAGTCCCGCCTACTCATGTGAGGGTCTTGAGCCAATGACAGCTTAAGGATCATCTTTTAGGAGAACTCCAGCTGTCTCACGAGGAGGACAGTTTGAGGAAACGTTTGCTTTCGCTTTCGCTCAACATGCATAGAACTTTGGACGGAGCCCTGCCTTTTGACGGCAATTCTTTCAGCCGTGACACAGAGGACAGAGACCGAGTTTGAATCCTTCGAGGCCATGGAAGACACAGAACGAAGGCCTGGGAGCACAGCCGCTAGCCTCATCACAACCCCGAGGCCGCCCCAGGATGACAGATTGGTGTGGGCTTCCCAGCTTTGGGCTTCACAAGGACAGCCAGAGTGGATACCAGAATCAAGCATGGCAACACTCGGATCTGAACGCTTTGGAGCAGCCATCAGAAAAAGGCAGCAGCTACCAGAGGACATCGGCCAAGTAGAGGGAGAATGAAAATGAGGGTGACACTCCAGGAGACGGCTCGACACAATAACTCAACAAAGCGCTCACGAAGGCCAGTAAACACAGAGATGGAGCAGGCCAGGCAATGCTCCGGTCTGCCGTCCATGGGGCAGCCCTGAGATGAGGGTGACACGCCAGGAGACGGCTCGACGTAATAACTACAACAGAACGTTCACGAAGGCCAGTGACCATGGAGACGGAGCAGACCAGGCACTCCGGTCGGCTGGACATGGGGAAGCCCTGAATTGTCACTAACTGATGACAAAGATTCACTCCACAACTCCTTTCACGGAGCATCGCGCACAGGCCGGCCCGGGTCTGTGAGGACAAGACGGACTTACTAAGTTGATTCCATCTGCCTTGCCATTAAACACCTTTATTAATTTGCTATGAAAACAGTTATTAAGCACATGCTATGTCCAAGGAGCTGTTCAAGGCATTTCAGATGTAACAATGCGCCAAATAAAAGGTATGTGTCTTCCTATTCTGAAATTTCAGAGAAAGGACACACACATACAGCCCGCCCCCCTGTACATCAGAGGCTATTCGAAGCAGATCTCACACTTGCTGCCTGGATTCTGACTCATACCATTGCTCTGTCAACTTTCTGACACTGTAATCGTACCAGGAGGAGACTGCCTGGCTTTCTCCACTTGGATGAACTTGAATCACTCAACTTATGCACTCTTTTGTTCAGTAGCACAACATACTGCAAATTACACCCCTAGAGCTCTTTCCTCGAGCAGATAATATTCTAAAAAAAGCATTAATTCAGTGATAATCAATGACAGCAGTGTAACTACAGTGACAAAGGCAGTCGAGAGGAAGCTTAAACTGTCTTATGTATTTAAGTGCAAATATTGCAATATAAGCATCAGTTTCAAAATAGGTCACAGGTATCATAAATCAGCAATTCACTGAGATTTTCTCTTACAATATTTCTTTCTAAGGATCTTGTACAAAGAATAAATCCTGCTTTATGTTTAATGTAATTTGCATACAAAGTTGTTTTTAAAATGAACAAAAGAAACATTCTGAAGGCCATCTAAGCTAATGCTTTAAATAAAAATGCTTTAAGTTAATAAACTAGTTCATTGTCAATAACTGCACTATACATGCTAACATTTCTATAGAGGGACAGATGAGGAAATTCCTCAAAGAATAGGATAAAATTCTAGGAAAAGCATTCAAAAGTGGGTGAGTGGAAAAAGACCAGATCTGCTGGACCAGGAGGAACTGGAAAAATCTTGAGAGATACCCTGTAAAATATGAACTGAGATCTTCTTTATATTAAATAATAAACTGGCTCATAAAACAAACAATATCACTCTTGAATACCAGAATATAATACTCTCATTTAAAAAAGAAAAAAATCCCAATCAAAAACCAAAACAAAAAGAAGACAACAAACCACAGAAGCAACCAAACATGTACGTGTGACCCCACAGTCAGCCTTTACCCCCCGGTATAAACTGGAAAGTGGAGCACAGAATAGGAAAAGAATGCTGGATCAATGCAGACGGAGCGATCAGAACCGGAACACGGAGAATGGTGACCAAATGTCACAGAATGTTATGTGGTGTTACTGTTATGTGCAGTCCAGTCACCTGCAACTCATAGCGACCCTGTGTACAACAGCCCTAAACCCTGTTCTAACTGGAGCCAATCT
>NW_006400015.1:1382528-1400855 GCF_000299155.1 Elephantulus edwardii
TCATTGTTCAGCTCTCTGATGCACAGCAAGTGAATACAAAGACCACAGACTGTATCAGGCACACCTTAGTCTCCAGAGTTACACCAGAATGACACCATCACTCTTTAGTACTTTGGAGAGGTCCCTAACAGCAGACTTTCCCATCACAATGTATCTTTTAATTTCCTGTCTACTGGTGCCAAGAGTGTTGACTGTGGAGCCAAGTAAACTAAAGCTGTGAACAATCTCAATCACTTCACCATCCATCCTGATGCTGCCAATTGGCCCATGGGAACATACTTTGCTGTATAAACTTTCACTAAAAAGAAAATATTAAGACATAAAACTATATATGTCTGTCAAATGACTTGAAATTATGTTTCGCTTATATCGGCACAAGTGTGGTCTTCGACGGTGGGAGTGACAAATCAGAGAGGCATGGTCTCATGCTCTTTGTCAAAAATCTTTCGAGAGATCGTAATTCACAGCACTGTCAGTGACGTTACCCCCCACACAAGAAAGAGAACTTCACATCTGGCATTCCAATCACACCAACAACTTATACCAAAGAAGGAATTTCTTATTGCTGCACAAACACATCAAAGGTTAGGAAACTGAAGACGTTTGCCAACTTCTGCAGTAAATGATCAAATGTGAACTGATAATTACTAGTGAATGGAACAGGAAAATTGGAAATGAAGATATAAGAATAGTCAGAAAATAGAGCCTTAGCAATAGAATCAATGCAAAGCAAGGTAGAACTTCCCAAGTACCGACAGTAATGACCTAACAGTCAAGCATAGTCTACCAACAGCCATCAAACTCACTCCACGGGAACGGCACAGAGAACACCCAGGATTTCATGGTGCCTGTCTCCATGAGAAACACCCAAGAAAACTGCAGTCATGAAATGAAAGAACAAATTAGATCAGAAAAATGAACTTCTTTAAAAAGATACCATTTTTAGCACCCTAGACATGATCTTTTCAATTGGTGCACGTGTGGGGAAACGGAACAATCACAAATAAAGACCAAGTAGTTTAGGTTATGCTATTGGGGAAGATTGAGGAGCAGGCCCGCGGCTACCAGGAGACCGAGCCAATCTAGCCTGGAATTGGTGGAATCAGATGTTCCTGGGAGCTAAGTCAGCAGCCTCAGTCTCACACGTGTGAGACTTGTCATCAGCAGTGACTGTCCCCTGAAGAAGCACGTTGTGGTTGGTTAAGGGGAAAGTGAAACAGAGAGAGAGGCCACGCAGGGAGACAGATGGTCACCGCAACGGGCTCCGATTCCCGGAAAGGCAGTCCTCGTAACAGGAGCACAAGAAGAAGGGGCACTTCATCCAGCTGTGCAGAGGCCCTGTGAGGCAGAACCCACAGGGTGGAGACCAGCACCGCAGTGTACCCACAAAGGACATCTGTGGTAAGAGTCTGCAGAGCATTTTTATAAAGACAAAGGGTGTGTGTGTGTGTGTGTGTGTGTTTGAAAGAGAGAGACAGAGAGATACAAAGAAAGAGACAGAGAGAAAGAGAGACAGAGAGATGGGGAAAAAGAGAGAGGGGGAAGACAGAGACAGAGAGATACAGAGAAAGAGACAGAGAGATGGGGAGAGAGAGGGAAAAAAGACAGAGACAGAGAGAGACAGAGAAAGAGACAGAGAGAAAGAGAAAGAGACACAGAGAGACGGGGGGGAGAGAGAGGGGAAATAAGAGAGAGACAGACAGAGAGAAAGAATATATGAACTGGCCCAACAGAGTTGAGAACTGGTTAACTGATACTATTTTACCTGTTTCTTTCTTCTGTGCCTGTCACTTTCCCTCAAATTTTCAAACCTAAACATACATTTTTTTTTGTTATAAAAATAATTAAAACTAAAGAAAATAAGTTGCAACTTCTTTGGTCCCCAAGTAGTTTTCCAGTTTTCTCCTCATATTCCATTCCATATTTGTACCATCATTTTTTTAATTTGAAACATTTTTTTCTATTTTGTTGTTGTTGTTGATTGCGACTCATAGTGACCCTCCAAGAAAAGGCCTGAAGCCCCTCTACAACCATTGACATCTATCAAAGTTCATACAGTGTGTGGAGGCGTGTTATTTAGGAAGTGGATGCCACTCCTGCTATTTTACACGTAAATTATTAATAGTAGAATTACTATCACTATTATTTATATAATTTTTGGTTTTATGTTTTGAGGTGGTTTGTTTTTGGTTTTGGTTTTTTAATCTCTGCCAGCCTAGTGGGTAAGGAGTTGCACTGCAAAGCCCAAGTCAGGCAGTTCAAATCCACAAACAAGCAATCTCCTTCCAGGTTGTCTGCAGTCTCTGAAAACCAGGGAAAGGGCTGCTTATAAGTCAATGTCCACTTGACAACAATAAGAGAATGATCATTATTTGAAAACGAAAACATGTCTTGGAAAGAAGTTTTAGGGCTTCTATTTCCTGGGATAAGTTAACAGCGTAACATCATGTCTGTGGCGATGACCCTCTTTTTTTTTTTTTTACCTTTTGTGGAACTATGCTTTTGTAAACATGTTTTCATTGATTCTTTTTAACTCAATAATATTGCATTGATTTTCCTCAAATGGACAAATATGTGTACGCTCTAGGCAATACAAGAGCAGGATATCAATATATCCCAACAATAAACAAATTAGTAACCTTGGAGAATAAAGTTATGGAAAAATCGAAGAAGGGGAAAATATGTAAATGAGAAATAGGGATGTTTCATTCCACAAGATCCCAGAACTGAGCGTTAAGGGGGCCTTAATACTACCAATAAGTCTTAAAATCCTATAAAGTGCAATCTGTATATAACCATGATAGCTTTTCTGCATGAAAGCCAACATGAAGTATGAATGCCCGTTGGATTCTGGAGGGTTCTTCTCTATCTGTGATAGCTGAGGCAGCTGGACACCAAAGGAGGGGCCGGTGGTCCTTAAAAGGCAGTGGATTCATGGGGCTATCATCATCTCAAGTCACTAGGCATTTGGAATGTTGCTCTGCGAAGTTGTTTAGAAAACTGACGTTCCTTTGAAATGTCACATTGGGAAGAGACTGTGCCGGCCAGAAGATGTACACCTCATGATCCTGAACACTAGATGTCATGGATTCCATCTGTATCGATGGCAGCCTGATAAATACCAGAATAGAGTTTGTGGAGTTTTCACCGGCTGACACGCACAAAGTCGAAGGTAATGCCTTTCCTCTGAGATGCTCCTGAGTGGACCCACTGTCAACATTTTCCTTTTCAATTGAGCATTTTAACCATTTGTATGACCTCAAACCAAATCAACTGTGATGAGAAAAGCTGGACTTAGGATGACTCTGTGTGAGGCAAAGGAACTGCGTCCACAGCACTCCCATGGCTGTGGTCTTCCAGAAGGTTTGCTGGATCTTTCTTCAAGAAGCCCCCAGGTAGGTTTGATCCCCTAATCCTTCAGTTAGTGGCTATCAAAATGTAATTTTACTTTTTTTTTAGTTTCTTTATGTATTGTTCAATCATTTTTTATTAATTTTAATGCAAATTTACAGAGACTTTGGATTTTCATTCATTCATTCATTATTGCACTTTTCTCCCTGCCCACCCATCCTCACCCCAGTACACTTTACTCTTTGAAAGTAAAAGAAAAGTTCCCCCGTTGTTTTACAATCCCTTCCCCCAGGGCCACTCCACTATGCAGCCTTCATTCTGGAAATGTAATTTTAAAATTAAAAGTCCACAGTCCTCTCTTAAGGAACTGCTGAGAAGAATGGCACAGGTATTGAAAGAGAGTGACTTGTGAACCAGCTGGAACTTTTTGGCACATTTTTCTATCTTCATTCCACAGAAAAGTTATTTTTCTTACGTGTTAACAACCATCTACAACTCACAGCAATCCTGTGAACAGCAGATCTGAACCCTCCCCATCGGCTCCAATCTCAGGATCTCTGGCACTCAGCCCACAGTGGGTCACCATGTCCGTCCGTCTCACTGGGGGGCTTCCTCTCTTTTGCTTTCCCTCCATCATTCCCAGCATGACGTCTCTTCCTAAGTACATTCACAATATGTGAGATGAAGTTTCACCACCCTTGCCTCTGAGGAACACCCTGAGTAGAAAAGTGGCACCATTAATTTAAATCACCATTCACTGTTTCTGCTTACTCAGGGCTCCTCCATCTCCTTTAAGATTCATTACAATGTTTTAATTATTATTGCAATTTTATGAATATTTTAAAACTCTTTGTACTATAGTTCCTTATTAGTGTATTTTATATAAACCTCTCTTTTAGGTCAAAAAATGATTGGACCCTGAATTGTTTGATATTCTGAGACTTGAAGACTGTGCACACACCAAGAATAGGACTGCAAGTGAGGGTCTTTGCAATCCATTTGTGTCTCCCCCCTGGCCAAATATTGTAAGGTCCTTTGAAAGCAGCACAAAGACATAACTGTGAAGGAATCCACAGTAAAAGCTATTTAGGCTCTCTAAGGCAATTTCCCCAATAATCATCTCATTTTAGCTCATTAAAAAAGAACCACCCAGCCATCAAAAAAGTAAAACGAAGCAAAAAAAGTCAACAAACAAACCATAAAAGAAAAAGAGCTGAAAAGTAGGCTCTTAATTCCAAGATAGAGTGGAAAATACTGACTACGTACAGAAGCATCAGCATCAAAAGGCCTGAATCTGCACCTTCGTCCTCTCCCTTGTTTCTTTCTGTAAGACGTCTTCACCTCCTCTCTCAGTGATTCAGCTGTAATTGAATGAACAATTCTATCTACTTCCAAGGAGATGTGACATCTATAAAACACAAAGATGCAAAAAAACCAAAACAACCAAAAACCCAACAAAAACAACCCATACCCAAACAAAACAAAAAACCACAAAGACACTGGCTGGTATGTGGTAGAAAACAAATGCTAACAAACTCAAAATGCGTTCTTATACAGATGACCTGTCCGTGAGTTTTTGGAAGTGGTAAATTGTATGTGTTGAGATTGCCTTCCAGGATCCTGTAGAGTAACTGGCGGACTTGAACTCTAAGAGAGGTCCCACCTTTGAGTTAACACCACAGTTCCTTCTGGACTACACCACCAGAGCTCCCCAATATTTACATGAACAAGACTCTCTTCAAAGAAAAGATGAGCGAATAAAAGAATATGCAGAAAACTAAGAACTAGTTTGGAAGTCACTCTCTTTCAACTCCCATGCATTTAAGTCTTAACATTGGCTTAATACATGACAGTACATATTCAAGGTAAAAATAACATAATATTACATACAAATTCACCTGCTGCCTCACATTTTCTGCTTTTGAAAGTGAAGGGAAATTTCCAGTGGTTCCTAAGACTCTTCTAACTTCCATTTATTGTGCAGGCAATCCAAACCTTTTGTTAGATAATAAACAAAGGCATTTGTTGTAGTAGATATTTTTTCTTAAAAAAACCCAAACCACTTGCCTTGATAACTAATTATTTTGACCAGAATTTTCCAGTCTCAGGAGTCAATTGTAGCATCAGGTATCTTACCTTTTCTATTCATTAAGGAGGGGCCAGACCTGGGAGCGGAGCATCATGCTTGGCAGGGTGGAGAGGCCGTGCAGGGGAGGAGGGTCCAGATGAGACGGATGGACGTGATAACTGGGACTACGGACGCAGGTGTGTCGGACTCAGCGAGACTGGCTCAGGAGAGGATCACTACGAATTGCAGGTGACTTGGTGGACTGAGAAAGATGGGATAAATAATGTATGCTGCCTTGAAACAGACGAGGGAGAGAACTGTTTAAGAGGGATATAGGATTAGATCTTATTGCCATGACAGGAGTCCAGAATGAAGGCTGCATGGTGAAGTGGACTTGGGGGGAGGGATTGAATAACAATGAAAGAATTGGCAGGGAGGGGTGGGCAGGGAAAAAAGTGCAACAATGAATGAATGGAAATCCAAACTCTCTGTAAACTTCCATTAAAATAAATCTAAAATTTAAAGAAACCACCCCAAAACAACAACAAAAACAAAGATATATACAAAGGGAGCTCTGGTGGGTGGCCTAGTGGTAAGAAGCTGCACTGCAATGTCAGAGGTGTATGGTTCAAATCCACCAGATGCTCTGCTGGAGAAGGAGGGGCAGTCTTCTCCTGTACCAGTCAGATCCGATTTGATGGTACACGCACAAAATATAATAAAATAAAACTAATTTTTTTTAAAAAAGACATTAACAAATGTAAATGCGCTAAGGAGTTGCACTGCCAATCCAGAGGCATGCAGTTCGAATCCACCCTTTGCTCCATGGGGAAAAAGAAGGACTATCTCTTCCCACCTGATTTACCGCCTCTGCTCCCCTGCTGGAGGGTCAGCTCTGAATGGGTTCCCACTCGACAGTACACAACCCCAAGAATGGGATCTGTACTTCTTATCTGAGGAGAGGAGCTCTTTACTTTCCCTCTGGTTTCAAGAATCTTAGCAAAATACTGGGGTCCAGATTAATGAATACTGGTAAAGCCCTTTACAGGTTCTGGTGCGACAGTGATTAAGGGCTTGATAGCTAACTGAAAAGTTGGTAGTTCAAACCCACCCAGATGGTCTGCATAACGAAACAGCCCTGGAGATGGCCTCTGTCTAGATCACGGCTGGGAAGAGTCTATGGAGACGTCTACATCATCGCACGAGGTCTCGATGGATTGAAACTCGACTCCACTGCATAAGCATACACATACACACACACACAGAGAGAGAGAGAGAGAGAGAGAGGGAGAGAGAGAGAGAGAGGGAGAGAGAGAGAGAGAGAGAGGGAGGATGCTCTTATTTCAAACTAGCTGATGTGATAAAAATTTGATTAAAGAAGTATCATGCTGATCCTGAATTTGCTGTGATAAAAAATACGTCTGCTTTATCCTTAAACACATAATTTAATTTCTCTGAAGTAGCACAGACGAAAACGCCCTGAGGTCCTCTGTGGTCAGTGTGGAAGAAGCCTCGGGAGTGGTAGTGTCACAGAAGCCAGGCCAGTGAGACACGCTTGGTGGGGCCCTGGCTGTGTGTATGCTCGTGTGAACACAGCCATGGTGAGCCACGGCTCTGCCTGCTGCTGGCTTAGCCTTACACACACACACACACACACACACACACACACCCAGAGCTTTTCCACATTTACATTATACATAATGACGCTTGCTCTATGGTTTTAACTAAACTGCTTTCAAGGAAAATGGGGCTACTACACCGGATCTCTGAATGCGGGGTGTCATTTGGGACCTCTGCTGCTGATGGTGGTGGGTTCCTGGATTCCCGGTGCACAGTTCCTCTCAGGTGAGAGCTGAGGAGGACTTGGATTAAATGACAACACCCGTCATCACTTGGAAAATGCTGTGTGAAGAACTAAAGTTGTTGTGACATTTTCACTTTTCAGGTAGAAAAAATGCTGAGAAATGCTATTGTCCCCCAAAAGGTCATCCTGAAGGCCAGTCTTCTGGGCTGAAGGACATAACAGGAGAGGCCAGCAGCGTGACCTTCTCACTGAAAGAAAGAAAAAAAAGACGACTGCACTTCTGGGGGGGGGCATGCATAAACTAAAGCAATGATACCTTTGAGTATGCTTTGTAAATGTAATTTCGCTGTTGAACCAAGTTCTGTTGACTCATGCTTAAATAATCTAAGGACTGAAAACAAGGATTTTACATGGTTTATTGACTTTGAAGGCAAATTGGATCTGAAAGAGAACTGTAACTTTAATCCGTGCAGACACCTAGCTGGCAGGACAAACCTTCATGTTTGCAGAAAGTCTCCATTAGGTCCACACCACCTGCGTTCTCCTTTCTGCGGCCCAAAGCATCTCCCGCTTCCAGATTGTTTTTCTGCCCAGTGATTATCTACACTTTTCAGGACACAATTTCAAACCAACTCCACCGCACTGCTATTCAAAATTGGAAACATTTAGTCAGCAATGTAAACACATCCCACATGGGAGACGTCTCTCTCCACACCCACCACTGTCATTCAGACTTCTGTTCATTTGTGGAGTGGGGTCGGGGGCTCTCTCTCAGGTTCTGTGAAGACGGGAAAATCTCTACCAAGGGTAAAGCTATCAGGTACTTAGGCAAAATAATCTGGTTCTTACAAAATGCTGTAAGGATAAATGAGAGATCGTGTGTGCGTTATGAGATTACCTACATTCAGTGGTTAGAGGCACCCCCAAGGCTACACGCTTAACGCAGTGGTTCTGATCCTCAGATCTGCCTGCTGCTCCACTTAACACATTTTGAAATAGAGGAGCGAGAAGACTTTAATATTTCTGCAGACTCCTTTCACGTCCTGCCTAAAATCAAGGCCAGAAACTTGCAAATAACAGTATTTAGTAGATGTTCTTTGCGTTGAACTCTGCACATGGGATTCAGTGGATTGTACTGAAGTTGCTTTCACGGCCCAGTGAATTGCATGATGTGGGTCCATCAGCTGCTCCTCTGGGAAAAGGCGGCTGTCTCCTCCCAGAAGGATCATGGTCTGGCAGACCCTGGGGAGGGTGCGGAGTCAGCACTGGCTTGGCTACAGTGTGCGTGTGAGATGTGGTTTGCACAAAGAGAGATGGAATAGTAGAAAAATCAGTAATTAAAGACAGGGAAGAAAATTATGTTGTTCCTCCTCCTCCCCCTCCTCCTCCTTTTATTATTATTATTATTATTATTATTATTATTAGCTGTCAAGATGAGTACAGCTCATAGGAACCCTGTAAAAAAGTCGATCTGAATCCCGTCCTACCCTGTGCGACCTCAGGGTCTCTGTCACACTCGAGCCCGGTGAGCACACACTGTCAATCCACCTGGTTGAGGGCCTTCCTCTCCTTCACCCTCCCTCCACCCGTCTGTCCCTCTCCAAGGAAAAGGAACAGCCTCTCCTGGAACATGCCCAAAGTATGCCAGAGGAAAATGCACCTTCCTGACTTCCAACCTAGTGTTTAATAATTATCCTAACGCTATAGAAGGGAGCTCTGGTGGCCTTGTGGCAAGAAGCTGCACTGCAATCTCAAAGGCCTGTGGTTCGAGACCACCAGCTGCTCTGTGGGAGGATGGACAATCTCCTCTCTTGAGATTAACTGCCTCTGAAAACCCATCGGAGGGTCAGCTATGGGTCAGTTCTGACTCAATGGTACACAACAACAACAATGCTAAAGAAGGCGACATAATCATATCAGGCCTTGCCGGACTCAGGGACTCTCACAGGCACCAAGTGACAGAAACTTAGGAAGTTCTGTTACGCTTGTTATTGTTGTTACATGCCATCTGGTCAGCTACAACCATCATGACCCAGTGACAATGACTCTGAACCTTAATCTATCCTGAACCGTCCTCTGTCTCTAACACATCTTACCCAATTGCTGCAGCCGCTGTGTCTTTCACCAAATAAGACCAACTTTAGGAAGAAGAAATGCTAAATCTTGAACGATGGTGAAAACAAAGAAGACCAAAAGAATGTCTATTTATGTTCTATTGACTGTGTGAATCATAAATAACTACAGCTAGCATTGGGAAGAATGAGAATCCCAGAACACTTAATTGTCCTCATCTGAAACCTCTGTCTAAGAAGCTTCTACCAAGAAACTTTGTCCAAGCAGAGACAGTGAACACTGCATGAAAAATGTGGAAAGGTGTGTGTCTGAGGTATTTCCTTCCTCTCCACCTCTTCAGTCTCTACACTGAGCAAATCATTCAAGAAGCTAGACTCTACGAATGTGCTTATCTTATCAGGATTGGAGGGAGACTCACCAACAACTTGCATTATGCAGGTGTCACAACCTGTTGTTGTTTGTTGTTGATTGCCTTCGAGTCAAGCATGACTCATATCGACCCTATGAACATAAGGCCTGAAGCCCCTCTACAACTATCAACTTTTATCAAATTTCATAGGGTTTCTGGAGGCATGCTATTTAGGAAGTGGATGCTGCTCCTGCTTCCAACTGAGCTTTCTGAAAGTGAGAAGGTTTTGAAATGTTTGTTACAGAAGATCAAAGACTACAACTTTCAATATGAAATGCATCTCAACATCAAAAAGACAAAAATTTGCAACACTGGACCGATGAGCAACATCCTGATAGATGTAGAAAAATTGTCAACACCTTCACCTTGCTGGGATCCACAATCAACATCCTTAGGAGATTAGGAGACACACGGGGCAGCCCTTCACCTGGGACTTCTCCAACCTACTGAGGAACAATGATGGCAATTTGAAGACTAAGGGGCATCTAGTTCAGACCACGGTCTGCTTATTACCTGGTATGCATCTGAGAACTGGGCAATAAAGTATGACAGAAGACAAATTGATGCCTGTGAGCTGAGGTGCTAGAGAAGAGGACTCGATACCCCATGGACTATAAAAAGAACAAACAGGGAGGGCTCCTCAGAGGCCAAGATGACAGCACTTCATCTCACATCCTTTGGATACATTGCTTGGAGGGGCTAGTCCTTGGAGAGGGAAAGCATGCTTAGAAAAATTGGTGATTAGCAAAACAGAAGAGGAAAGCCAACCACAAAGATTGACACAGTGACTGCAGCAATGGGCTCAAGTATATCAGAGATGCTGGGGATGGCACAGGACAGGGCAGAGCAGTGTTCCTGTCTGTTGTCCATAGGGCACGATGAGTCGTATAAGGACGGCACAGGGCAGGGCAGGGTTCAGATCTGTTGACCATAGGGTGTTATGAGGTGAACTCAACTGGGCAGCTTCTAACAGCAACAAATGCCAAAGTTGTTGAAGTGTGTACATATTAGCTGCCACCATAAACAAAACAAAATACATCTCGTCTAGAGAATACTGTCGAGGGCTATTTAGAAATCTTGGGAAATCCCATCATATGACTACACCTGTTCAGCTCCAAGAGAAAAGTCTTGGGGTGCGGAGAAGGGCAGCTTTGCCCCAGCATTCTCATATGGTCAAGCAGAATAAGAATTGAGCTCATTCATTCTATCTGATTTTAAAGCGACAGACTTCAGACTAAACTGTAGAATTTAGAGAAGCTTTTGCTGTCAATTTGAAACCAGGTTACTCCAAAATGGAACGAGACACACAGGAGGCACACATCTCCTCATCTTGGCACTGTTACATGGAGATCTAAAAACCTTTTAGAGATCTTAAAGAGGCAATTCAATGAACAGGATTACATTTATTATTGATTTATATATTTTTGTATGTTCAATGGTTTATTCATTGCAATTACCTTTTTAAAAAAAATAAAGTTTACAGAGACTTTGGATTTCCATTCACACATTGCTGTACACTTTTCTTCCTACCCATCCCTCTTCTAAAAAAAAAAAAAATAAAAATCTTTCATTGTTTCTCCCAAGTCCACTTTACTATGCAGCTCTTATTCTGGACTCTTATCATGAAAATAATACTTAATCATATATTCCTTTTAAGCAGTTCTCTCCCTCATCTGTTTCAATGCAGTACACATTTTTTATTCCCTCTTTTCTTAAGTTCCCAATGTCAGTCCCATTTTACAATAGTGACACTAGACAGTATTTGTCCTTTTGTGATTGAGATATTTCAATCAGCATAATGTCCTCCAGAGTCATTCAATAATATTTCATGAGTTCCTTGTTTTTCACTATAGTGTAGTATTCCATTGTGTAAATATTTCATAGCTTCTCTATCCATTTGTTTCTAAATGTGCACTTAGATTGTTTCCAGCTATTGCTATTAAATTTTGCTATTGTGAACAAAGCTGCGATAAACATGGGTGTGCATATATCTGCTTGGGTGGCAGTTATGGTTTCTTTAAGGTAAATTCCCAGTAGTGAAATTGCTGGGTCAAATGGTATTTCTATATGAAATTTTTGAGAAAGTGCCATACCGCCTTCCACAGTGATTGCAGCATTTTACACATCCACCAACAGTGAATAAGGGTTCCAGTTTCTCCACAACCTCGCCAGCATTTGCTGTTTGCTGCGCTGCTGAAGTTCTCTATTCTCACTGGGGTGAGATGATATCTCATAGTTGTTTTGACTTGCCTCTCTCTTAGAGCTAGGGATTGTGACCATTCTTCTTGTAGCAGAACTTTTTTAATGTATCCCCACAATATGTGCCATCATTTTAGGCTCAAATCCCTCATTGTTGTGGAGTCAAAACTGACTCATTTGAGAGGCTGTAAAGATGCGAAGACTCTGCCCATATTTCCTGTGAGGCTGCTGGTGGCTTTCACTGCCGTAGAGGTGACGGCTCTGTGTTAGGACTACAACTCCTTGTGGGCAATGCCCATGGAGCTCCCCACCTCCACTGCCAAGCTCCCCACAAAGACTCCCTGCATCCCTGAATTCTTTTGAACACAGACTTTGAGAGGAACTAGAATTTTACCTCTTAAACATCTCTCATTCTGTTTGGACTGTGAGCTCAGCTAGGGGAGGGGCAATGCCCATGTCGACCTCCCCAGCGAGCACACCTCTTCTGAGCAGCACTCAATAAGCCGTTATTAACATCCGCTGTGATTCAGTCCGCTGTTGGAGCCACATGTCCATCCAGACTGTTGAGGACGTTTCCTGCCCACTCATCCTCTGTTTTCCAAGCATAATGCCCCTCGCCCCGGAATGTTCATTTACTTCTATGAACGCTGCTGATGTTATACACCATACAGTCTGAACTGACCCTCGGGTGGGTTTTCAGAGGCAGTTAATTCACTGGAAAAGACTCCATCTTTCTCTCATGGAGAAGCTTGGGGATTTGAACTGCCTGCCTTCAGGATTGCAGTGCAGCTTCTTAGAACTAGGCCACCAGAGCTCCTTATGAATCAGGATTGAAGAAGAGGCAAAGGCCAATAAAACACTGATTGCTGAAATGCCATGGACTGAGGAGAGAGGCATGACACATGCAGCTAAAAGGTCATTTTGAAAACTATATATAAAACCCAAGACTTTCCTTTTCAAAACAATATTCTACGTTGCTTGTAATACTCACTTTGGTCCATTTTTCATCACCAACCAAAAAAGGCTTTCTCCTCCTGTCAACCTCTGCTTCCTAATTTGAAGATGCCTGTTTTCCCAGGCTCCTTCCTATCTTGTAACTGAACTTCTGAACCTATGAGATTTTGAGCTAAACTCAATTAGTAAAAGACACGATGTAAAGGATGTTTTAGAATCAAGTGACAATCCAGGATCCATCTCTAAGATTGTCTTAGTACATTTCCCTAGAGAATAAGCAAGAAACTAGAGGAAATTTACTCCTGGGCCTCTGGACATACAGTGTAGAGCTCAGATTCTCACACACCTTTTAGAACATTTAAGTTGATGCCTTGGAGTTGTGATGCTGGAGCAATCTTGAACATACTATGGACTGCCAAGAAAACAAAGAACTCTGTTTGTTTCACCCTGGAAGAGGGTGAGAATAAGTTTTTCCTTGGAGGCTAGGATTGTGAAGCTCCGTCTCACATACTTTGAGCATGTGGCCAGAAGGGAATGATCCTTGGAGAAGGACATCAGGCTTGGAAGGGTGGAGGGACAGCTCAGGAGAGGAAGACACAGGATGAGACAGATTCATGCAATGACTAGGGCAACGAGGGTTGGTGTGTCAGAGTCAGTGAGACTGGCTCACGAGAGGGCACGTTTTAGAGGTATTGTACATAAGGTCACTATGAGTCACAGGCAACTTGATGGCACATAAAAACAATACTTTGTTATGGAGAAATCATTTAAGCTTTATAAACAAGACACATGACAGTGTCAGGTATAATCAGTCAGACACATATATCAGATTACAGTGACCGTCCAGGCCGAGAGGAGCAGGTGGGAAAGGGTCCAGTCCACACCCCGGAGGACAAGGAGCTGTTGGAGTTGCTATGGACAATCTCCAACTTGTAACCACACCACGTAGAACAAAACGTCGCCTGGCCTGGCACCATCTCCATGACCACCGGCACGCTTCAATTCATTTTTGTGGCCTCTGTGTATTTTACACACTTTCCAAACAATATCACACAGTAATCTATTATAATCTGTGAACTTCCTCTCAGTTGATTTTCAGAAGTAGACAGCCAGGCCTTTATTCCTGTTTTATCCTAGTCAGCAAGTTCCATCGAAGCCTGGACAGCATGGTGACTATACTGATAGTTGTAAAACTTAAAAAAAAAAAAAAAAGCATAAGTTCTACCAGCAGAGTTCACCTGTCACACCACAGGAAGACAAGGTGACTGGAAGTTGACAGGAACAGGGCGGAACCCGGCACCATTCTCAATTCCAGTGGGAAACTACGCTGAGGAAAGAAAACGCCCGTTACCTGCCTCCTGCTCAGCTCTGCACTGAAGGGCGGAACCCTTTCCAGAGCCTTTGGACCCTCTGCAGGGTACTTTAACCAGCTTTCGGTGAGGAGGAAACTCCCTTCCCACCATCTTTCCCTCAGAAGCCTGAGAAGCTGGTCACCACGGAACGATTACGACGCAATGATCTAATTCTCAGCATTTCCTCAGGGTCTTCATCAGTGCTGCTGGCCACCTTCCTTCCTTCGAGAAATTTCCATTTCCTTATGACTCAGCAAGCTGCATTTGGATCGATAATGCATTTTCCTCCCCTTTCAGTTTTGGATTAGCCCTTCATCTCCTTAATTTCTTTTTCTAACTCAAATGTAAAAGCTCTTTTCTTTCAAAGGACACATCTTCCACGGCAGACTGCATCGTTGTTGACACAGCCCTTGATTGGCGTGTCACGTTGTGTCACATCAGTGGAGGTGGCTCTTGTCTGCTTCACTGGACCGTCACCCAGCAGGTGAGGAGGACTGAGTGAGCGATCCAGCAGCGTGATGCTCACGGCGTTCATTGCTTTGAGGCTTTACAGCCAATCCTGCCCCTTCACACACGTATCAGAACCTTCAGATCAGGTTTGCAAACGGACCTGAACAGAAAGGAGCCCAAGTAGAAAAGATTTAAGACAAAATACCTGAGATGTCACCCAAACATGGGTTTTTGTTTCGGTTCCCTCCAGGAGTATTTGATGTAGATATTAAGCGTGTTTGATTTAATTTCTGTTTGTTTTCTTTTACAAATGCCAGAATTTAGCTGCTAAAGCAAATTCCTCAGAGATTGTTCATTTGAAAGAGGATTTGTGCCCATTATCCTAACATTCACCTGATGCTACAGTAATCCTGAAACTACAAATAATACACTCTCGTCACTGATCATAGATTTCCCATCTCATGATACGTCTGTAGTACGTAACCACTGGCTTACCTTGCTGAGATGATCTTTGCAGATTTTGAAGTTTTGGCAATATGGCAGGCAGTCTTTGCTGATTTTTAGTAGGATCTAACTATGTGGTCTATAACAGACTATATTTTATATCAAACAGCCTTCTTTCTTGGGACGCATTCCTGTAGTATCAGAGCCGTTTGCCACGGAGTTGCTTCTGATTTGCGGTGATCAGATGTCCTACATTCCAAAAGGTTTTCATGATTATGGCCTTCAAGAGAAAATTGTCAAAACAATTTTGGCAATACATTTTGGGTGAGATCAATCTGTTTATCTTTCAGTTAGCAGCCCAGTGTTTCATCGTTTGTACGACCCAGTAAAGAAGAACATGGCTTTAGGACTTGAGGAAGACTCATCAACAACCTGCATCATGCAAATTACATAGCTTTACTTGCTCAAAGTGAAGAGGGCTTGAAACATTTGCTGCAGAAGATTAATAAATGAAAATGTTTATCACTGGATCAATAGGCAACATTATGATGCAGAAAAGATTGAAGTTGTCAATTATCGACCCTTAATTGCATCCACAATCACCATCCTTGGTAACAGCAGTCAAGAAATCAACAGATGTGTTGCATGGGGAAAATCTGTTCTCAAGGACCTCTCCAAAGTGCAAAAGAGCAATGATGACAGGCTAAAGACTGAGGTACTCCTGATCCATGCCATGGTCTTGTCAATTAATTCCTAAGCATCTGAAAGTTGGACAATGATGAAGGATGACAAGAGAAGAATCAGTGTCTTTGAGTTGTGTCGTTGGAGACGCGCGCTAACTATTCCATGGACTGCCAAAAGGACGGTTATATCATGTATAAAGTACAGTTGGAACTATCCTTAGAAGCAAGGATGCAGAAATTACATCTCACACACTTTGGGCCCATTATCAGTAAGGACCAGTCCTTGGAAAAACACATTCTGCTGCCAAAGTTTGCAGGGTCAGAGCAAGAGAGGAAGAGTCTCGACAAGGTGGACGGACACAGTGGCTGTGACACCACCACGCATCTCAGAGACGGAGAGGCTGGGAGGGGACAGGGGAAGGCTACCTTCCGTTGCTCCTAGGGGCTCTAGAAATCAACCCGAGGGGAGCTGACAGTGACAGCATTGAGGTCTGCAGTCTATAAATGCACTCCCACCTTTTCTCATTCTAACCAAGAATAGAGTTCCAACTCAAATGACAGAACACGTGAGATTAAGGGCGTATTAATTTGAAGACATTTTCTAATTTTCTGGTGAAGTCAACTCCTTGAGACTCTCTCAATGGTTCTTACGGAAAGTTAGCCATGACAAGCTTTCTGAAGACATCCATTTAGCTGTGGGCATTTTCTCCCAATGTGGTGTTCACTCAGGGGACACAGAGCTTATTGGGGAACTGGCTAGTGTGATTAGTGTAGATAGATTGAGGGAAAAAGAATATAAAATTATCTTTTAGAAACAAAAATACTTTCATACCCATTGAATCCAATCTAGAATAAAATTTCATAATGTTCTTTTCCTCTTAAAAATATTTCAAAACAGAAGCAAGATATTTTTCTTGATATTATATTTTTGCTTCTTTGGTAAAATTAATAGCTCACACAAGTGCCAGATTTAAGATGGAGCCTACACTCCTACACAACTCTGAATCACATTTATTAAAATTAATATCTTCTATCTATAGCATATATCATGATCAGTCTTCAGCCATTTTTTCTTTCAAGTTTGAACAGACTTAGAAAAGCATTTTTCTTTTATATAGTCCCTTTCAATCTGAGTGTTCTCTGTACAATATATCTGGTTGAATTTCCCTTCCAACGCATGTGACAGACTCCCACAGATTTATCAGAAATTTCATGGGTCTATTTTTGAATTATATTAAAGAATTGAGAAAAAATTTTAAAAACTTGGTATAGCCTTCCTTCTGCTTAAGGAAGTTTAAGCTATTTTAATACTGTCTAGTTTGAAGCAAAAACATTGCCAGACAACATCATAAAAATATCCAGTAGACTTTAATAGGTGAAATGTGGGAGGTAGCCAGCCAGTCACTTAAATAAAGAGGAGATTAAAAAACTAAACTGAGCTTAACTCAGATGAAAGAGCCTGGAGTAGTTCTCTGATCATTCTAGGGACATTTCAGGCACTGTCTTTCTTTTACGCTCATCAACTCCTCCTTTGTGCCTTTCTCTTCTCAAGTACCCTCATTCTTCTATACCCTCCCTGGCTGCCCTATTAAAATTGCTTTCAGAAAAGCACAGGACATTTCTTTAACCTTCTAGCACCACTGATTGTTATCAGCTTCACTTTATCTCCCTGGGGTTCTGTGTTTTTGAAATCTTATAAAGCCTTAAAGAAAGGAAGACAATTTCTGGGAGCAGGTTGACAACGAGGTGCCTTTCAAACTGCACTACGTGGCTGGGAACTAGCGTTTTTCTTCTATTAGCTGTAGCTTGCATTTACAAATGTAGACTAACAAAGCTAAGAAACTAATGGTGTACTGATTTGCTTTAGAACTGTTTTTTAAAAATTAATGATAGGAAAGAATAGATGTTAAAAAAAAATGAAAGGTTACAATTACAAAATTGGCAAAAGACACAAAAAGACTTTTCACAGAGGAAGATACTCAGATGGCTATCAGACACATGAAGAAATGTTCCACATCACTGCCAGTAAGAGAGATGCAAATTAAAACCACAATGAGGTACCATCTCACCACAGTAGCAGCGGCAACATTTAATAAGACAGCATGCAATAAATGTTGGAGAGGATTATACATTGTTGGTGGGATTGTAAAATGGTACAACCACTCTGGAAGGCAGTTTGGCTCTTCCTCAAAAAGCTGAACATAGACATTCCTTATGGCCCAGCTATTCCACTGCTTGGAATATACCCCAAGAAAATGAAAACTGAGGCACAAATGAGGACTTGTACACCAATGTTCATAGCAGTTTTATTCACTAGCAAGAACATGGAAACAGCTGAAATGTTCAACCACAATGGAATGGACTGAGAACTTATGGTACATTCACAAGATGGAATACTACGCAGCACGCAGGAGCAATGATTTTGTAATACTCTACCTAACTTGGGAGGGAATGGAGAGCATTATGGTAAGTGAACTAACTCAGTCCTGTAAGAACAAATACCATGTAAGAGCATTATTGTAGAATGTGTATGAGAATCC
>NW_006400015.1:1402428-1416271 GCF_000299155.1 Elephantulus edwardii
GGACAGCTGAGTTTAGGGCTGTTGTACATAGGGTCGCTATGAGTCGCAGGCGACTCGACGGCACATAACAACAACAACAACATGAAATCTAATTTCTTACTGTAGTAACTGGTAGGGAGTTGTGTCAGTGCAGAGGTAAGTACTTCAATTCTACCCGCTGCTCAATGAAGAAAAACAGCAAATCTCCTCCCCTGCCATTAAATGCCTCCGAAAACGGAGGGTCAGCTATGGCTTGACTCCAACGTGATGACACTTAACAACATATGTTCATAAAGTTACCATGAGTCTTAGTCCACTTTGAGTACCTTACAGCAAGCCAAGATTGTGTAAGAAAGCAGCAAGAGAAACTACTCCCCAAGAAATACACATTAAAGGAAAAGCAAGACGTATATTCATAACTGCAGGGATGACTATAAGGCCACATGCATGAAAACTCTTGTCCATTTTACAGAACAAACTGACACTTTCTTTCCTGTAATATGCCTTTCTATGTGAGTGACAGTGTAATCTATTTAGGAGAGAAAGTAAGATATTTTCAGTCGAAATGGAAAGGAAAGAGAGCTTTAGAGAGACAGAAAACAATTACCCAAGTTTGAATGTCGCCAGGATGCAGAGCTTAAAGGCCTCATCCTGTCAGAAATGTCTTGGGGTCTTTGATGCTCACAAGTAGACAGGCCTCTCTTTTCATTTCTCACCTGAAGGACACAGGGCCTCTTATCCTGTGGAGTCCCCCAGTGATTTGCCTCGCCCAGCACTTTTACAGACCACTGCCTTTTATTGCCCTCACAGGGAAGAACTCATCATTTGCATGTGGATTGGTCCACTTGCTGAGTATTCTGACAAAGAACTTTCCAGAAGTGTTGTATGCAGTGTCTTATATAACATCCCCCAACAAGCTCCTCTGACCAAGTTCTGTGTTGTTGAGCATTGATTATATGGGTGGAAGTAGAATACTCCAAATCACATGGAGATTTTCTAAAAATTTGAAAACATAAAGCTCTAATTTTGAAAGCAAAATATATTCTTGATTAGAAAAAAATGATAAAGACTGCAAAATGAAGTTATATAGCAAGTTGTGACGTGGAAGGGGCCATGACATTTTCTTCTACTCCTCGGCTGTTAATCTGTATGTTGAACAAATATTGGCGAAGCTGGACTCTGTGAAGAGGATTAGGATCAGAGGGAGACTGGACCCTGCATTATGCAGGTGACACAACCCTGCTTTGCTGAAGGTGAGGATGACTTGAAATGCTTGCTGCAGAAGATCAAGGACTACAGCCTTCAATACAGATTGCACTTCAACAGCAAGAAAACTAAGATCCTCACCATGGGGCCAATAGGCAACATCCTGATAGATGAAGAATGGGTTGAAATGGTTACTGATTTCATCTTGGGTCAACATCCATCATCCTTGGTACCAAAAGAGATGAGCACAAACATTGCATCGGGCAAGTCCACTGTCACGGATCTGGCCTAAGCATTGAGGAGCTGTGATGTCAGTCTGAAGACAGAGGCGTGCGAGATTCAGACCACGGTCTTTTCACTAGCTATGCATCTGAGAGCTGGAGAGTAAATGAGGATGAGAAAAGAACAACTGATGCCTCTTAGTGGTGATGTTGGAGAGCTCAACACCCCACACACAGAAAACAACGACACCACCACAAACCACCAACGTGCAGCCAGAGTGCTCCTTGGAGGCAAAGAGGGCAAAGCTTCACCTCTTACACTGGGGCATTTTGCGAGGAAAGGCTATTGGAACATCGTGCTCAGAAAGGTGAGAGGTCGGTGAACAGGAGGAAGGTCCTCGAGGAGATGGCCTGACAGTGACGGCGTCAATGGGCTAGTGCGTGTCAGGGACGATGAGGGCGGCACAGAACAGGTCGAGGTTCAGCTCTGTCATTCACAGGGTCATTGTGAGTCATTCTCATCTTGAAAACACCAAATAACAGCAACTCCCCCCGCACCTTTGCTTTTATTGCTTCACAGTGTTGTCGTTATTGTTGTTAAGTGCCGTTGAGTCGCAGGCGACTCACAGCAACCCTATGAAGGAGAGTCTTTGACGCTTGGGTGCCTTTCATCCTCTCTCCAGGTCATAGGGTTTCTGGAGGCAGCTATTAAGGAAGTGGATGCCACTCCCTCCTTCCACCTTCACAGGGTAGCAGGCCTTATCTTTATCAGTCTCTGTAGAGATGCCCTTTGTCTACACACCTTCTCCTGCTGCCATCGCTGTTGTTGTTTTGTGCTGTCGAGTCGCCTGTGACTCATAGCGACCCTACGTACAACTGCCCTAAACTGTGCTCTATCCTGTGCCAATCTCACTGTCTCTGACACACCTACCCCCACTACCCCAGTCTCTGAATCAATCCACCTCATAGAGGGTTTTCCTCTCCTGAGCAGTCCCTCCACCTTCTCAAGTGTGACGTCCCTCTCCAAGGACTGGTCCCTCCTTGCAACATGTCCGAAGTATGTCAGATGAAGCTTCAGAATCTTTGCCTCCAAGGAGCAGCCTGGTTTAACCTTCTTTAGGTTGAACCTGTTTGTTCTTTTAGCAGTCCATGGTATATTCAATACTCTTCTCCAGCACCACAGCTCAAAGGCATCAAATCTCCTTCTATCCTCCCTAGTTATTGTCCAACTCTCTGATGCATAACAAGTGATTACAAAGACAATGGTCTGTATCAGGTGCACCTTACTCTCCAAAATGACACAATTGCTCTTCAGCACTTTGGAGAGGTCCCTAACAGCAGATATTTCCATTGAGGTACGTCTTTGAATTTCCTGGCTGCTGGTGCCAAGAGTGTTGCCTGTGGAGCTGAGCAAACTAGAGCTGTGAACAATCTTAATCTCTTCATCATCCATCCTGATGGTGCCAATTAGCTCAGTGGTGAGAATCTGTGTTTTCTTGATATTGAGCCTCAATCAATGCTGCCGTAGCCAAGCTAAACTTCTCTTTATTAAGGGATTTTTTTTTTAAGAGGACGGGTTAACACATGGAAACTACCTGCCATGGGTGACACTATATTCAACATACAAATGGATCACCACCTAAAAGCTTGTAGGGACACTGGCAGGTAAGTAATGGGATGTCACAAAGCAACACATAAAAACGCCTGCTCTCATCCCATCCCTGATAAAGAACAATTTAATCACCCTTCCTTTATAGCTCAACCAGACCAGTGTTTGGTGCTAGCAGCGAAGTTGACAGTTTGAACCCGTCCAGTCACTCTACAGATGGTCCAGCAGTCTGCTTCCATAAGACTTCCAACCTAAAGCCCCTATCATGACATTACCTAATGTCACTAGGAATCGGCATCCAGAGGACAGCACCTGATAAGAGCAACGAGCTTTATTCTCTGATGATCCCAGAGACACTGCCTCTGAGGCGCACACAGAAGTCGGGTTCCTGCGGACTGCACGTTGACTTGTAGCGCAGTACGAGGTGGATGTGGAAGGCTTTGAGGACGTCAGCACAGCATCAGCACGGCTGCCCATATTTCCCAAAGGCACGTTCTTTACCGTCCAGAACACTGTCCGATTTCTGGCCCGTAGTGATCCTACATGTGCCAGAACAGAGCCCTACCGTGACTTCTCCCGTCGTCACTCTGCTTTCCAGGGTTGAGCTTGCTGCTGAAGCTACACCGCCAGTCCAGCCCCGGGACGACCTGCCTTCTTGTCACTGACCCTCTGCTCTGTGGAACTAGACGGCCTCCTCTAGGTATAAGTTCTTCCTAAAGCCTGGTCCAAGTGTCTGTGATACACTCACTATCCATACATCCAAGGAACATTTTGGCTGTATTTCTTTCAAGAAAAATTGCTTGTCCTTCTGGTAGTCAAGACTTGCAATCAGGGCCATAACCCCAAAATATGACTTTGTGTTCTTGTTGTTTGAAGCCATCAGGCCCCCTGTGACTCACCGTAAACCTATGGCCAAGCAGCCTAACCCTAGTCCTCTCCAGCACTGTTTTGTGGTCTCGGTCATGTTCATTGCGGTCATCACTGTGTCCGTCCCTCTCACTAAGATCCTTTCTTTCACAGACACTTTGTGTTTCCCATCTGTCCCTCCTGTCAACTTGCCACAAGTGTGAGATGAAGTTGCATCTTCCTTACCTCAAAGGGGCACTCTGGTTACACTTCGTTCAAGGCTGATGCGTCGGGTCTTTTGGAAATCCTTGGTATATTTAGTGCCCTTCTCCAACACCACAATTCAAAGGCATCATTTTTCCTCTGCCGTCCTTATTCACTGTCCATCTTTCAGATGCATAAAAAGCCATTGAAAATGCCATGGGTGGGATCAAACACAGCTTAGTCTTTAAAATGTCACCTTTACTTTTTAATATTTTGGTGAGTTCCTTGGCAAAAGATTTTTCCAAGGCAACATGCCATTCCTGGCTGCTGTCCAATGGTTGTTATTGTGAATTCAAGTAAAGACTGTTGACAAATTCCATCTTTTCTCTAACATGATGGTGCCTATTGGGCCAAGGATGAGAAAGTGGTTTTTTTTTTTTTTTTAACTTGATGTTGAGATGAAATCCAGCCTGGAGCCTGTTGTCTTTCGGTCTTCCACAATTCTTCTAAGAGTTCATTGTTCAGCAACCACTTATGTATGAGGCATTTAAAATAGTATTATTTGAATTTGGGAGATCTTAGTCGTCAAGGTGATATAATTGATTTCTTAAAACTTTAAAAGAGATCTTTTGCAACAGGTAAAAAAAAATATTTTTCCCCAATTGATAAAAATTCTTTTGAGACTTACTTCAAAACTTTAAACTATTTTTTCTGACGCAGTCATACAGTACCAGCATTAAAAAATATTTTGGTCAAATTTTCAGATATTACAGATCGTGGAACTGGGTAAAACATAGGTTCATTATTTGTAAATGTTGCATAAAAGGTAAGAGAAAGTCCAGAATTTGGATTGTTATCTTCTTCCATCCTGTAGTTAGTATACAATTCCAAAATAATCTTACAGATTTTCTAGTTAAAAACATTTTGAATAATTGTTAGTTGTTGTAAGGTGCCTTCGAGTTCAGTATGATTCATAGTGACCCTGTAAACAAAAGATCTGAACCCAGTCCTGTCCTGCACCATCCTCACACTTCCTGACACACAAGAGCCCATTGCAGCAGTCACCATGTCAGTCCACCTGAGTGAGGGTCTTCCGCTCCTTCACCATCCCTCCACCCATCCCAACATCATGTCCCTCTCCAAGGAATAGCTCCTCCTAGCACATGTCCAAAGTATGTGAGGTGAACCCTCATCATTCTTGCCTCCAAGGGGCACTCTGACCGCACCCTCTCCGAGGCATTTCTATTTGTTTTCTTGGCCATCCATGGGATGTTCAGTGCTCTTCTCCTAGACCACAGCTCAGAGGCATTGATTCCTTTTCTGTCATTCTTATTCATTGTCCAGGTCTTAAATGCATACCGAATAATTGGAAAGAGCATGAGTAAATGAAAATTTTGTCTTTCTGCCCTTCCTTATACATCCCAAGCTCCTGCTGCATGTATACACATTGGCTTAGCTGACTTCTGTGAGGGCTGCCAATGGGCTCCACGTCCAGGCTCTCACGGTGGGCTCGAACTCTTGCCTTGCTTCTGAGTAAGTGAGAAGACAAGGGGTCCATCGTCACTGCCCATGGAGATGTTCTGAGATGTCTCAACTTCTGTCTTTCAAGCATCCTCCCTCGCTTCCTGGGTTTGAGGAAGATATCAATTGTATCAGGGACTGTCCTGTGTAGAACACACAACCAGGAGCTGTGTGTGGGCAGCCTCGGGGTGACAGAAATCAAGGAGCGAGTCCTACAGGCACTCAGGCCACACAACACTTATTTCTGCTGGCAAATATCTAGTAAGAAGCAGATCCTTCTCTAGGTGAATCTTCAGGTGCCTGGAGCCAGAACCCACACGTAGAACACAGCCTTGAGGGAGATTCAGATCAGAGTCTAGCTAAACCCCTGACCCAAAGAAATGCTCAGACAAGAAACATGCGCTGTTTCAAGTGGCTCAATATTAGGGTCGGAAATGGGTACATTGGGCATTAAATGAGGCCTGGTGCAAAGATCACTAAAGCAATTACGCACAGTGTAAGAAGGATGAAAACTCCTTAGTCAGTTGTAGGCCAAGGTCAGGGTGACAAAGCCCAGAGCGCCAGTCACCTTAGACCGAAGCCACTCAGTGTTTTAGGTGAATGCTTCAAGGTAAGAACAATGGACCAGAATCACCCACGATGTTTTTAACTGTTCCATCACCCAGTAGTCCCAGACTCTACTGTAGAAGCACATGCAAAGAAGTAGATGATCCTGCTGTGTGAACCCACAACACACGTGACACTTGCTTACCTCACTCTCTAGGATATACCTTTTCTAATAAAACTGTCTTTGCTTTCTCCTTCGCTCCTGCCTCCAGCCTTTCCTCCTGGCTGCATCTCTAACAAGGGCTCAGCCAATGTAGGGTGGACCGGCTTCTGTCCACAGCACATCTTCCTATGTCTCTCACCAGGTCAATTCTTTGATGGGGCAAAGGAAGCAGAAACCAGAGCACTGACCACAGGCTAACCCTGGATTTGTCATAATTTGATATGCAGAAATAAGAATCAAAAGCAATTTGCTTTTAAGTAAATCAGTAATAAGAACGTTGAACAGAATAATTCTCTTACAGTCTAGGAAATGTAATTGTAATATTAAAATTCCCGGGTTTCCAGGAGAGATTAGAGTCATTAAACTCCTGTGAGAACTGTAATAAAATGATTAGGAGACCGTGAACCAGTAAGAGAGGTCATGAACGGGAACTGATGCAAACTGACATCACAGTTCTGTTATAAAAAGTCTGTTCACACTGACAGGGTTCTCTGACGTCCACTCTTTTAGCCTTTGCCTGCACCTTCTTGATGTGCTCATGTGACACCCCCTCTGGGAAGCCACCATGGACCCCTACGGCACACGGCTGCTCTGTTTGCCTTCCTTAAGAGCTTACTTTTTGTACCACTTCCATGGCATCAAATGCTACAGCATTGATAGCGCTTGTAATTGAACAGACATATCTGATGTTCGTAATAAGACTGCAACTTCACTAAGGCCTAAAGGTGTTGTTGACCAAGGGTCAAAAATTAAATGTGACAGAGCACCAAGAATGCATAGGTAAACAGTGGTAAAGTACGGGAGAGCAGTTTGTACAAATGAATCACTGAACTCAGCTTCCCTGTGCCTGTATCGAAAATTGCCAGGGAACAAACCACAAAGAGAATTCTATGCAAATGAAGCTAAGCTCTTTCTATCGAAAACCTTGTGCTTGACTCAGGAGGGAGGGGTCAGCAAATACAACCCAAGAATTCTGTAAACTCTTAAGGTTTGCCTTAATGACTACCCCTATAAACACCTAAAGTCTGCCTTAGCGCTTCTGGGCGAATTCCTGCTTGTAGCTGTGCCTCCCTCATATCATGATATTTGGTTTATTATGTTTAGTATGAAATTTGGCTTCCCACATAAATGGCGTCTTTTAGTTAATACATTTATAAGCCTTTTATGAAGTGAATGTGCTAGTGTAAAAACTACCCTTGTTATGGCTTTAATGTTACTGCTAGTGAAAGTCTATTTTGTTACCACTTCATATTAAAAAGAAATTAAAATATGAACTATTTCTTTGTTATGAGAAAATAATTCTTCATGCAAACAAAAGTGCATGCCCATCTGGTTAGTTCACACTCACAGCACCCTGACCGCAGAGCGGGACTGGCCCGTTGGGCCCAAAGCTGTGTATCTTTACAGAAGCACAATGGTGCATCTTTGTCCACATGGAGTAGCTGATGGGTTCAAAATGCCCATCTTTCAGTGAGATGCTGAGGGTTTTAACAACTGCACCACCATGGCTCCTGTCACTTGATGTTGTTAGATGCTACAGAGTTGACTTTTGCTTGTAACAACTGTGTGAATTACAGATTGAAGTGTTTCTCTCCCCTCTGTCACCCTCACTGAACTTGCTACGCTGAACTCCATTGTTGCCCTCACTGAATCAGTCTATCTAACTGAGGGTTTTCCTCTGCTCTCCTGATCCTGTACTTTTCCAAGCAAGATGCATTTGCCCAAGGGCTGTCCTCTCCCAAAATAATGCCCAGCATATGTTAGGGACCTTTCCAAGATACTGAAGAGCAATGGTGTCTCTTTGGAGACTAAGGTGCATCTGATACAGGCCATGGTCTTTGCTATCACTTGTTATGCATCAGAGAGTTGGACAATGACTAAGGAGAATAGAAGGAGAATTGATGCCTTTGAGCTGTGGTGCTGGAGAAGAGTATTGAGGGTACCATGGGCTGCTGGGAAAACAGAGATTCATCCTGAAAAGGGTTAAACCGGGCTGCTCCTCGGAGGCAAGGATTCTGAGGCTCCGTCTAACTTATTTTGGACATGTTGCAAGGAGAGACAGGTCCTTGGAAACAGACATCATGCTTGGTAGGGTGGAGGGACAGCGCAGAAGGGGAAGACCCTCTAGGAGGTGGATTGATTCAGTGACTGGAATAATCAGGATGGGTGTGTTGGAGACGGTGCGATTGGCACAGGGCAAAGCAGAGTTTTGGGATATTGTACACAGGGTTGCTATGAGTCACAAGCGACTCGATGGCACATAACAACAACAACAACATGTCTCACCATCTTTGCCTCTGAGGAGCACTCACAGCTTTACTGTTGCTATTTGATGTCATGGAGTCAACTTTGACTCAAAGAAATCCTGTGAGAATAGACATAAGTCTCATCATATCCTGCACTACCCTCGCACGTTCCACCATGCTCCAGTCCACGTCACATCACCACCCTCACATGCTCCACCAAACTCCAGCCCACGTCACATCACCACCCTCACACACACCACGACGCTCCAGTCCATGTGACAGCTGAAAATCAGGCTGGATGCTTAATACTTTCAGATCCAGAGCCTCCTGTGGTACAGATTTATATTCCATCATGGTCAGTCACCTGGAAATACACAGCCTCCCTATAAAACCAGCTTCCAGGCACAAGCCTGGTTCCTTGAGTACTGATTGATCTCCTTTACTGCATTCAGACAGGTCATTACCTGAATACAACACTCCCATCTCTAAATCCGGGGATAACCGTGTGACCCTGACATGCATGAGATAAATAAGTACTTTTGTATAACATGTGAGCATATGACCGTACTGCTACTCATCAAATTAATCATGAGGTCAGAGAGGCTCATAAGTGGGTCTCGTGAAACGGGCTGATAAGTGGATATCCTCATGCTTATGCTAATTTGTTTAAGCTTAGAGGATTTGTGAACAGTGCAAAGAATACATTTAAGTATTGATTACCTACTTTAAAGGTCAGGCTCCTCTAGCCACCCACATATCTTGAACATTGATAAGGTTATTTTTTTTCTAATGTAATAGTAAATCATGGTAGTTGTAAATAATGTTTAAAGAGAATGTTAAAATGTAGGAAGATATTCATTAATATCAACCAAACACATGCCAACTCAGATCACTGTTCTGAACATCTTAGAATGTTTTATCATATTGTATTCCGATTTTAACCTCTAGACAATGTCCCCACACCCATCACTGTATGTCACTTACTTTTGGCTTAAAACGTTTTTCAAACACTCATCTTTCATGCCTCATCTCAGAGGACACCCCATGTAGCATTGGCCTAAGTGAGTTTTGTTTTGCAAAACTTTCTCTGTGTTTCGTTCTACCCAGCTTGTCTATCTCAACTCATGAGCAAATGTCACAGTTCCACTGCCTGGTTCCCTGCTCATTTCAGTGATGACGTGAGACACGTCACGACAGGGGCAAGGACTCTCCGGCAAGCGCCCTTGAAGTGCAGTCACAAAGCAGGCAAAACAATAAACACTCCTTCAATAAGTGATTAGAATAGATTAAGAGTAAATCCATTTCCATCAAAGCAGGAGATTATTTTCAGATGATCAAAAGTTGACAATATTATTCTGAATGTTATTGTTCTGTGCAGTTCAGTCACACATGACTCATAGTGACTCTGCGAAGAACAGATCTGAGCCCTGTCCTTTCCTGCGCCAGTGCTGCAGTAGCACTGTGTCAATCCATTTCTTTGAGGGTCTTCATTTCCTCTGTTGACCCTCTACCTTTTCAAACATGATGTCCTTTTCCTCAGACTAACCCCTCCTAGCAACACACGCCCAAAGTATGTGAGATGAAGCCTCACCATCCTTGCCGCGGCGAAGCACTTTACTTCCTTCAAGACGTATTTTGAGTAGTTGTATAATATTCCATAACATGAATGGACTGTTTCTATTTGAGTAGCACTTGATTCCTGAAATTAGTCTTATGTCCACATATTTTTTTCTATGTTGGCATGGACTAGTAAGCTTCATGAGGCAAAGTAGGAAACTGCAAAGTAGTCATGCTCTGATAAAAGAATCTCATTTTATTTTGGTTTTGATTTTGCTTTTACAAATCGTGCACAGCCATATACTTAGAGGATAGCAGACAACTACGTCTGTGATAATATGTAAGAGGGAGTAAGAAGTCAGCCAGCTAAATTTTTCAGCTAATTTCTAGCATATATAATGCCTTTTAAAGGAACTAGTTTTTCTCAATACTTCTCATAAATCTCTTGTTATGAGTCATAGTGCTTTTTTTAGAGTATATCAGAATCTCTTTTCATGCCTCCAGGGGGCCAGAGATGTGCTATCATATCTAATCAGTACTGGATATGTTTTTCTGACACATTATTGAAAGTAAGCAAATTATGAGCTAAGTGAATAGAAGGTTAAAAAAATCAGATAAATAACCAAGAGGCATCTCATCAGTTATGTCTTTGATAAAAGTAAAGACTGAAAGGAATAGGAAAGCTGAGTTTTGATTAACTGATAAATGTTAAGGAAACAAAACTTTGGCCTTTGCTAATTTTTTTTCTGCATTTATTTTTGTTTTGTTTTTTAAATTTTTACCCAAATTTTCCACTATTATAAGGTAATCATTCATATTGTGGATAAAATTAATATGTTGACAATAGGTTTCTTTTGCCAGATCTTGGCGGTCCAGCTCGTCTCTTTACACTGTTATTCTAAAGCATCAAGAACTTTGAGACAGTCTGTGCTGAGATTATAAGCAATTGTCAAAAACTGTTTCTTCAGGTGAGTTACATCACAGTGCGTTACAACATAGTGAGTTACATCACAGTGAGTTACATCACCGTGAAAATATGCCTTTCACTAGAAGGGTGTGAACATTTGAATGTTTTCTCAAGAAGTCTATTTACTAATTTAAACACTGGCTATAGAAGACAACTACTTTCAACTTCTTGTCATCTTTTGAAAACTGGACTTGCTGAATTTTTCTTGTTCCCAAGAAGTCCACCCTCTAATCCAATCTAATTAGTCTTTTCCTCTGCATTGAGAATTAGCAACATTTTGTGAAGAATGCATGGGAAAAGTCTGGCAGGAACCTGAAAAGACAGGGTCATGTTGAATATAATAAAATGGTGATGAATTTTACAAAACACAATGTATGGGATGATTGTATGAAACACAGTGTGAATGAAAGAAAGTGTGAAACACAATAGTATAGGAATTTTGTACGCCAACTAATATAAAATAAAATTAAAATTAAAAAAGAATGAGATATACTTAAGATTTTAGATGGAAGCAAAGCGTTTCATTTTTTTTGCTATAATAAATAAAAGAAGATTGATATTTATTTCTATCAAATCCTGATGCATTTACAATGGATTAAATGGATGGTATTTATTTACAACATCTTTTAACTCAAAAGACACTTTTAGGAGAAAGTGAAATACTAGATATATCGCTATGTTTCAGAAACATAAAAGTGTTTCAAAAAATGGATTATGGCATTAAGATCAGAAAAGTGCTACTATGTTTTGCATTTTAAAGTTTTGGTAAATGCCATTAGAATGAATATAATTTTACTGAAGTTTCTCTCCAAGACATCACATTTTAAGAGAAATTCAATTTTTCACTCATATGCAAAAGTATAGAAACTATAAAGAATGGTGACAACGACGACGATGATGATGATACTACTACTACTACTAAACAGCTAAACACCTATCCATCCACTCATTAAAAAGAAAGTGTATACTTTGTCATATTTTTCTCACTTCTCTTTGTTAAAAACCGTAAGATTGCAGATAATTTTTTTCATTCTTTGTCATCTTTTTTTTAACTCATCTTTTCCCCAATAGTAAAAAAAAAAAAAACTAGTTACAGTATCATAACTTTGAAGTGTGAGCCGTGCTCTACTCAAGGACACTGAACAACCCCAACAACAGTATAATAATGAAATGTGTACAGAGCTGGAGTCAGAGAATCTATAGGGACAAACTTACTCAGTATTTCTTAAGCTGAATAAACTGAAGAACACATTCAAGTCTTGGACTGGAATACTTAAAAATGCAATGGGAAAAATACTGAGTGATCCAGAATGCATCAAAAGATAAAACGAGTAAAAAGAGTCACTGCACAAAAAGAATTGACTGACACACAATAATGTCATGTAACAGCATTATTACCAAAAAGCCATGGTGATGAAGGAAGAAGTTCAAGCTGCTCTAAAGAAATTGGGGGGGGGGGAGGGACAAGGCCCCAGGAATTGACAGCATACCAGATGACATTTTTCAGCCAAGAGAGACTGCCCTGGATGTGCTCATCATGTTCTGCCAAGAAATCAGTAGAAGAGAAATCTTACCAGCTGACTGGAAGAGATCCATATTCATCGCCATTTCAAAAAAGGGTGATCTGACAGTATGGAAATTATCAAACAATATTACTAATATCACACACAAGCAAAATCTCACTGAAGATTATAAAAACATTACTGGAACAGAACATCAGCAGAAAACTACCAGAAGTATAAACCAGGTTTTAAGAGGCCGTGGCACCAGGGACAACATGGCCAATGTCAAATGGCTCTTGGCTGAAAGCAGAGAGAGCCAGAAGAATATCTTTCTGTGTTTCATTGATTACACAAAGGCATTTGACTGTGTGGGTCGCCACAAACTGTGGCTAACATTGAGAAGAATGGGAATCC
The DNA here is from genome assembly GCF_000299155.1 of Elephantulus edwardii. Lineage (NCBI taxonomy): Eukaryota > Metazoa > Chordata > Mammalia > Macroscelidea > Macroscelididae > Elephantulus > Elephantulus edwardii. Next base: position 1,415,470 of record NW_006400015.1, read on the forward strand.
CAGAGCATCTGATTGTGCTCATGTGAAGCCTCTACTTGAGCCAAGAGGAAGTCGTCAAAACAGGATAAGAAAGCACTACATAGTTCAAATTCAGAAGAGGAGCACATCAGGGATGCATCTTGTCTCCATACTTCTCAATCTACATGCAGATCTGATTGGGAGACTGGTCTTTCCGAGGTGGAATGTGGCATCAGGATTGCAGGAAGACTCACCAACAACTTGCATTCTGTAGATGACTCAACCGTCCTCAATGATTCCGAGGATGACTTGAAGTATCTGCTGTAGAAAGTCAAGGAGTATAGTCATCAATACGAATTGAAGCTCAACATCAAGAATCGAAGATTCTCACTACGGGGCCAACTGGCAGCACCATGAGAAGAGATTGAGATTGCTAGCAATTTCAGCTTGCTCAGGTCCACAATCCACAACCCCACTGGACCTGAAGTCTACGAGTTTAAGATTTGACGTGCTGCAGAAGTGAATGCACTATCTGATTCGTTGTCTTATCTGTTTATCATTCCCTAACGTACTGTATCATTTTTAGAAAAATATATTTAATCTACCTTATTAATTAACGTGTTTGTAACCAATTGGAAATTCTAGGCTGTTGTTAATAATGACAAAAAAAAATCAGCTGGCATGACATTATACCATAACCGTGCTAATGTCCTTATTTTCAGAATGAGTACCTGAAATTATTTGTTAAAATGTGTTCTTAAGAAGCATTATTGCAAATGGTTGAGGTAATTATTTTTTAACTATAACCTGTATGCAGAACAGATCATCTGAGAGGCTGGGCTCT
>NW_006400015.1:1417346-1445406 GCF_000299155.1 Elephantulus edwardii
CTGGAGAAGAGGATTGAATATACCGTGGACTGCTAGGAAAACAAATAAGTTCATCCTGGAGAGGGTGAAACCATACTACTCCTTGGAGGCAAGGATCCTGAAGCTCCACCTGACATACTTTGGACATGTTGCATGGCGTGCTCAGTCTTGGAGAGGGATGTCATGTTTGGGAGGGTGGAGGGACAGTGCAGGAGAGAAAGATGAGACGGATTGATTCCATCACTGGGGTAATGGGGATGGGCATGTAGAGACAATAAGATTGGTAAGGAATATAGCAGGGTTTAGAGCTATTGTACGTAGGGTCGCTATGAGTCTCAGGTGACTTTACGGCACATAACAACAATTGTAAACTCACCATATACGTAATGCTTGGAATTTCTGTGTAGATGTCCCTCTCTCTGTCTCTGTCTCTCTCTCTCTCTCACTCACACTTACACACACACACTGCCCTCCAGTCCAGGGAGTTCTGGTGGCCTAGTGATAAGAAATGTTGCTGTTAATCCAAAGGCAAGCAGTTCAAATCCACTCCAGGTTTCCCTGGAGAAAGATGGACAATCTCCACACGTGTGATTTACCGCCTTTCAAAGCCACTGAGGGGTTACTATAGGTTGGGTCTCACAGGATATCACGTAACAGTAGCCTTCCAAATGAGTAATTTCTCAGAGTATGACCTCCAGCTAGGCTCCTGGCACTGTGAATTACTTTGCGAGGAGACAGTCTCGTTTCTCCCTCACATAGGAACTGGTGTATTCAAACTACCTACCTTTTGGTTAGCAGCCCAACGTGAAACACACAAAACAGCTCAGATGAGCAACATCCAACGAACGCATTGCCATGCAGGGGATTCTGCTCCACAGCGAGCCCACAGGACAGGGCAGAGCCCCCTCCTCCTGCCCTGGATCTTTAAGGAGGCAGCCAGCCAGGCCTTTCCTTCCCTGTGGAGCCGCTGGGGAGCTCGGTGTCTCATCAGTGACTTCATTTCTGCATTATAACATTATCTCTTTAAATTACATTCATGAACCTTTCACTGCTTTCCTCAGTCATTGAATTTTCCGGAGAGACATCTTATTTTAAAGAGAAGGAAAAATTAAAAGTCCACCTTTTTCAAACAATGCTTTATATATAAAATGGGAAAAGGTTTGAGAGCCAGACATATTCAAACAATCCCAGGCAGTTATTTCTCCATTATAGGATTTTAGTACTTCATTTGCATATCTATTTGTAACTCATCTACTTTTTATAACATTTAGTATTCCTTTTGCACTCTATTTATATAAAACGTGTGGATGATGGAAGACTGATTTGCTCTGGATAAAAATACTGCATATTCAAGTAAGCCTCATAAAATAGATTGCCTATAAATTCTTTTGTTAATGAATCTATTATCAGATTGTTGTACCATTCTTCTCTCAGAGAATAAGGATAGTCATAATGAAAACAGTGTTTTAGCCAGAGTTTCTGTAACCTGTACAGCTTATAAATGAAGGTCACAAACATTATCTGATGGTTACATGAATCCTTACAATATGGTAGACCTAGTAGATACAGCAAGACAGAATCCTTCATCCTAGAAGTCACTAGGCATGTGTGAACAACACCCTCTCTGCCTTGTTCTTATCCAGTCACGAGTTCTGGAAAAGGACGAGGAAATCACTTTTAGAGATTCAGGTGTTTTTAATGCCTTCACCTTGAACTCTGGGTCTATTATCCGTCCATAAATCCAGAAAATAATTGAGGTTGTGCCATTAAGACACAGCAATCTATACCTTCATCATTCCATCTGAACACAACCTGAAAGGCCACAGGGGGAAACAAAGCATGGAAAACGTATTAGTGCTGTTGAGTCCCATTGTTTCGTTGTCATTGTTTTTCTTAATAAAGAAATAAAGAATAGCAAGCTTCCATGCAGACATGGAGGGGGGCAACACAGCCATGCTCAGTAAAGGAGAACGTGGCATCAGGATTGCAGGAAGACTCATCAGCAAACTGAACTATGCACATGACATAACCTTACTTACCAAAAATGAAGAGCGCTTGAGACACTTTCTACAGAAAATGAATATGGGACCTAGCCTTCAATATGGATTACATTTCAACATCCAGAAAATAAACATTTTCACCAGTTGACCAATATATGGAAAAAATATTAAATTGGTGATTGATTTGGATCTACAATCAACACCCTTGTGATAGTTCACCTTGTGAAATCAACAGATGCGTGGCATGAGAATATTCTGTCAAGGTTTTCACGAGAACTACATGCCAATTAAAAGACAAAGGTGCTCCTGATGCAAGTCTCTTCACTTCGTTCGTATGCATAGGAGTGTTGGGCAATGTTTAAGAATGACAGAAGAACCACCAATGCCTTTGTGTTCTTTTGAAGAAGAGTGCTGAATATACCATGGACTAAAAAAAACCCCCACACAAATACGTCTTGGACAACATGCAGCCAGAGATCTTTTAAGGCTAGGATGGTAGGGAAAGGTTAGAGAAAGAGAGGCCAATGAGCTACGGAAGATCTGAAAATTCAGACTAGCCAAACAGTGACCACACCCAATCCGATCAAATCAAAACCAGAGAGCCAGTGATGTCAAGGACAGTGGATTGAACTGAACACCAAATCTTTAACTCTCTGTAACATTATCCCAGTGGCCCTCTCTCGAGTGCAGAAGCATACCCAAACTAGCAGCAAACCAGTTACACTACCCATGACACGTGGCACACGATCCCTCCCCGCCTCTTTGCTTTTAGAGAAACGACTGGTCTCTTTCTGTAGGATGCCTCTGCCATTACCTTTGCCTTCAGTCCTGTCTCTTCCCCTTTCCTGTTGGCCGCTTCCTCCACCAGCGCTCTGCAGATGCAGGGACTATTCTCAACAGTGCAAAAAATCCAAAATGCACTGTTGTTATGTGCCGTTGAGTCGCTTGAGACTCATAGCAACCATGTGTACCACAGTCCTAAACCCTGCTCTATCTTGTGCCAATTGCACTGCCTCTGACACATCTGTCCCTATTACCCTAGTCACTGAATAAATCCACCTCATAGAGGGTCATCCCCTCCTGCACTGTCCCTCCACCATCCCAAGCATGACGTCCCTCTCCAAGGACCGGTCTCTCCTTACAACATGTCCAAAGTATGTCAGACAAAGCCTCAGAATCCTTGCCTCCAGTGGTGAGAATCATTGTCTTCTTGACATTGAGCCTCAATCCATAATGAAGGCTGCAGTCCTTGACCCTCCGCAGCAAGTGCATGAGGTCCTCCTCAGTTTCAGCAAGCAGGGTTGTGTCATCTGCATAACACAGATTGTTAATAGATCGTCCACCAATGCTGATGCCACGTTTCTCCTCATAGAGCCCAGCCTCTCAGATAATCTGCTCTGCATACATGTTGAAAAGGTATGGAGATAGGACACATCCCTGGCAAACACCCTTCCCAATTTCGAATCATGCAGTGTTTCCTTGCTCTGTTCTGATGACTGCCTCCTGGTCCAAGTATAGGTTTCACATTAGCACAATTAAATGTTCTGGGATTCCCATTCTTCTCAGAGTCAGCCACAGTTTGTTATGATCCATGCAGTCAAATGTCTTTGCATAATCAATGAAACACATATATACATTCTTCTGGTATTTCCTGCTTTCAGCTAAGATCCATCTAACATCGGCTACAATATCCCTAGTACCACGACCCCTTCTAAACCCAGCCTGGACTTCCAGCAGTTCTCTGCTGATGTGCTATTTCAGTCATTTTTGGATAATCTTCAGTAGAATCTTGCTTGCATGTGAAATCAATGATATCGTTCTGTAGTTTCCACACTCTGTTGGGTCATACCTCTTTGAAATGGGTACAAATACAGATTTCTTCCAGTCAGTTGGCCAAATCATTGTTCTCCAGATTTCTTGGCACAACTTGGGGAACACATCCAGGGCAGCACCTGTTAGCTGAAATACATAAATTGGTATACCATCTATTCCTGGGGCCTTATTTTTTGCTATTTCCTTCAAAGCATCTTGAACTTCTTCCTTCATCACCATAGGCTCTCGCTCAAATGTTATTTCATTAGATTCTGTATCTGCCAATTCTTTTCGATACAATGACTCAGTATATTCCTTCCACCTTCTTTTAATCAAAACCAGGGGATTTGTCCTCAGCAGAAAATCCTACTGTCTCTCCCCTGTTTTAATTCTTTGTCTGGGCAAAGAAATCTGAAACTAGGCCACTGACCACAGGCTAACTGAATGTTCAGGGTGATTGAACATGTCATATTTGATATGCATTAATAGTTAACCAAAGAAATTTGCTTCTTAATAAAATTGTTGTTGCTGTGTTGTTCTAACCATTGAATTGGAAATGACCCAAACCTGACTCTCCAGGAGGTTTTCAGAGAACATAAGACCCCGAGAGTTGACTGTCCACCTTTCTTCTTCAGAGCAGCTGGTGGATTGGAAATGTGCACCTTTTGGTTGGCAGTGCAGGCTCCTTACCACTAGGCCACCAAAACCCTTTCTGAAAAAAATAGTAACCTAAAATGCTGAGAAGAATATCACTCATCTGGCACGGACTATCTCAAAGAGCACTCCGTGGTGTCTTGATCCTAATAAGCTTTCCTTTGCCAAACTTTCTATGTGCTTCGCTATACCCAGCTCATCTATCGTCATCAGAAACCGTCACAGTTAAATTCCTGGACCTTTTGCTCATTTCAAAGACATGAGACTCTTCACAAATTCAGGGGCAACGTCTCTCAAAAAGGCACACTTTAAATGCAGTCACAGAGCAGGCAAGACACTGAGAATCAGCAAATCCATAAGTGATTTGAAGCTAATATCAAGATTAAACTAATACCAAGTTTAAACTAATATCAAGATTAAATACATTTATATCAAATCATGAGTACATTTTCAGATGACCATGGAAATATTATTGAAATATTATTCTGAATGTTATTGTTGTTATATGCTGTCAAGTCAAATATCACTTATAATGACTCTATGAACAACAGATGTGAACCCTGTCCTAGCTAGTGCCGTCCTCATCGTCTGCCGCAGTTGAGGTTGTTGTTGCAATCACTGTGTCTATCTAACACTTTGAGCTTCTTGCTTTTCTTTGTTGACCCTCCAACCTTTCCAAGCACGATGTCCCTTTCCTAAGAAGAGCTCCTCCTGAAAACAAATATATGAGAGGACATTTCATCGTCCTTGCCTCTAAAGACGCGTGGTTATACTTCCTCTAAGACATATTTTGAATAGTTGTCTAATATTCCATAACATGAATGGACCGCTACTCTTTTAGAATTTTATCTTTATACAAACTTTCATGCTGTTTCTAATTCATTAGGTACAAATTCTGGTGGTCAACTCTGTAGTGGAATCCATATTTCTATATTTGATAATTTTGGGGGAATCAATTTCTATCAGTTGAGCATTTCCAAAGTGCTTGATACTACCGCCAAATTAGTTCTTTGAAGGTCAAAGTGATTTAGGCTTTCAATAGTATTTTTTTTTTTATGTTTTAGTAGGTGACAAATAGCCCTCCATTATATTATGTGAATAAGATCAACTATCTTTAATACGCACCTATTCTAATCATTTGTATTTTGTGATATAGTATTATTATTTGCATTTATTACCTCTACATTATCTACATCCTTGATCCAGTCTTCTATCTGAGTTACATTTGATTCCTGATGTTAATTTTATGTCCACATATTTTTTTCCCACTCTGGCAAGGACTAGCAGTCTTTGCATGAGGCTAAATAGGAAAGTGCCAAGCAGTTATGCTTTCATGAATAAATTTAGTTTTATTTGCTTTTGGCTTTTGCCATTACAAATCATACACCCAAATACTTATGGTTAAGCAGATAAACTCTATCTGTGAGAAAATTTAGGGGGTGGTAAAAGTCAGCTAAATTAAAAAAAAAAAAAAAGTCAGCTAAATTTATCAGCTAATTCCTTGCATGTTCAATGCCCTTTAAGAGAACTAGTTTTCTTTTCTCAATACCTCCTATAAAACTCATTATGAGTCATATCACTGTTTTAGATTATTGGGAATCTCTTTTCAGCCTTCTTTCCAAGAGCCTACAGGTGTCCTATTATATATAACCTGTATTGAGCCTGATTTGCTGACGTGTTATTGAAAAGAAGTAAAATCTGATCTAAGTGAATGGAAAAGGAAAATCAGTTAAATAATGAAGAAACATTTATCAATTTTTCCTTTATGAAAGAAGATTTTAAAAAAGTGAAGATGCAAAGGAATCAGAGTGCAGAGTTTTGGTAATAAATGTTACAAATGGAACAAAAATTTGGACCTTTGCTCATTTTTTGTGTGGTTCTTTAGAAATTTTTTAAAATCAAATTTTTCTCTACCATCAAGTAATAGTTCATATTGTGGATAAATTTAATATATTGGCAATAAGTTTCTCCCAAATTGATTCTTGCCAGATCTTGATGGTCTAGCTCGTGTCTTTAAAGCGTGTTCTAAAACAGCATTAAGTTTTAAGATGGTATGTGCTGGGACTAGCAACAACAGAAAGTGGTAAAAATATTCCCTTCACTCAAAAGATCTGAACATTTGAATGTTTTCTCAATTAGTTTATTTACTAACCTAAACACTAGCTAGAGAAGACTTCTTTCAACTCCCTGCCATCTTCACAATAATTAGACTTAATGAGTTTTTCTCCTACTGTCCCCAAGGAGTCCACCCTCTGATCAAGTCTAATTAATCTTTCCCCCTGAGGTGAGAATTATAAACACTCAGTAAAGAATGAAGTATGCTTGGTATTTTAAATGAAAAGTAAAAGGGTTTGAGTATTTTCCCCACAAGAAATGTGTAAAATGTATTTCTTTCCAATTCTGATACATTTATAACTGATTAAAATAAGTGATATTAATTTACAATACCTTTTAAGTCAAAAGACACTTTAGGAACAAATGAAATACTGGGTATATTGCTAGGCTTCAGAGAGATAAAATTCTACAAAAAAAATCTTATTTATGGCATTAAGATTTGAAAATTGCTACCCATTTTTTTATATATTTTAAAGTTTGGGTAAATGCCATTAAAATGAATAATTTTACTGAATTTTCTCTTTCTTACAAGACATTATATTGTAAGAAAAATTAAATTTTTCATTCTCTATAAGTAAAACTATAGAAAATTATAGAGAATAACAACATTCTAAAGCCCTAAATTTCCACTAGTTAAGAATAAAGGGTATAATTTGTCCTATTTGCCTATCATTGCTTGTTAAGATATCCTAATTTCATGTCATCTTTTTGCTCTTTATTTCCTTCTTTCTTGTAACTCATTTCCCCATAACTACAAGGCAGTTGGTATATCCAGTTACTATGGTACAGATATGGCATGCACGTCCCAAACAACATGCTTCTGGGAGTTTTATGAATTTTGATAAATAACTATAGTTATAGCAAAGCTTCAGGCTCTTTGTTCATAGGGTGGTTAGGAGTCGTGTTCAATGCGACGGCAATCAACAACAACACAACAGTCTATAAATAAAATGTGTGATTTCCTTTAAAGCCTGTATGTAGTTATTTGTGTTTACATTTATCTATGTTTATGGTAGCTGTCCTGGTTATGCCAGGGTACAGAGCTCTTCTGGTGATAATGTTTATGGGTCTTCCTTCTTGGGGAAAATTCACCAGGACTGTCTTCCTATGGAGCTGCTAATAGGTTCAAGCTCTTCATTTCATGTGACTGCTAAACCAAGACATTACCAAGGCTCCTTCCCATAAATTACAGTCTAAGCAACCAGCACGCAGCTAGCTGTTCTCCTCTACCCCAGGGGTGCTTGGGTCAGAATCCACGTGACAGTGTACAGCAATAAACAAAAGAAATACAAGCTTGGTCTGCTTAGAAATGGAACAAATTGCTCTGTAACTTTGTAAACAGAAAGAGTGACAAAGAAGATGCAGAAGGGGTCATGATACAATGTAGATTTCTAGGCTCTTGTTTTTAAATGTAAAAACTAGTAGCGTTCCATATTTTGTACATGCAGGTAATTTTAAAAAATTGGTAAGAGTTCACGAGTTTGGAATTTTTTTTTATGTACAATTTCTCAAACAAGATTGATATGTTTAATGAAACGTGGAAGGGTCTTAGAGCTTTGAATGTTAACTATTCCTTTTCAAACTGCAAATACACTTCCTGTTACTTTGAGGAGTCCTGTGACAAGGTTTATTTTCAATAGGTTTTTCAATTATAAGTGAATATTCATGTAATAAAGATTGTGAATGTTACATAGTTAAATAAACTCTTAGGTTTTGTTCAAATTAGTGGTTTTTAAAAAGAATATGTATTTTAAATCAATGAGTTTACTTTTAAATTATTTTGCTGCTTAACTTTGAAAACTTTAAAAAACGAGTAATGTTAATGAGAAAAAAAAACCAAACGAGTAATGGCCATTTTACTTTTATGAACAAAGATTAATCAACACTTTATAATTTCCATCTACTTCATTACTGGATGTTATTTCCTCTTTAAGGGTGAAGCATAAAAAAACACCTGTAATTGCTGAAATTTTAAATCAAAGAGAAATAAGTTAGACAGAAAATATATTTTACTTGGTATGTTCAAAGACTCAAACATCATTTAACTACTTCTGATATGTTCTTTAAATATAAAACAAAGAATTCTGCTTTTTATTTTATTCATTTGAAAAGTTTTGGTACTTCTTCCTAAGAACATAATTGATGTCACATGTAGGTATGTATGTACGCATTCAACATGTCACGTACTTTCTAGGGTGTCATTTTGAATGTCTGGTTTTCAGGATGGTGACCTTTCAGAAGCAGATCTTTAGATTTTTCTTCTGAGACAGCACTGGGTGGATTTGAACCTTCAAATATTTGGATAGTAGTGAAGTGTGCAACTATTCATACAACCTAACCCTGTCATTGTCAAGCCAACTCCCACTCAGTGAAACCCCGCCCTCTCGCCCCAGAGGACCTGCCTGCTGTACTCTTTAGAGGACAGTCACATCTGTCTCTTCCAGTGACTGTTGGGCTTAATTCCCTGACATTGTGATTTGTAGTGCACAACCAATGCAACAAGGAATTCCCAAATTCAACAGAAGAGAGAATGAAAAACAGAAAAGTATTCAGAGTTTAAGTCACAGATATGTTCTGTAACGCCCAGCAATATATTAGAGAGGTAAATTGGAAACATCAGTATTTTCAGAATTTAAGACATTGAAAAGCAATTAGGAAGCCAGCCATCTTTCTAACAAGAACTCCAGAAAGAACACAACACACAACACTTATTCCTCCCCCAGCCCCTATACACACACACACACACACACACACAATTTAAAAACAAACAAACAAAAAAAACCCAACTCAACAAAAAACCAGAGAAGCAGCAACAATTACAGAGTAATTATTTGGGCCCCATCAACACAGGTGTCAGCTAAGCCTTTCAGACTCCGGCACCTGAAATCAGGCAGGTGACGCAAAGCCGATGACGAGACAAAGAATGGATTCGTTTTCTGGACAGGAAGCAGCTGCCATCAGCACAGCCGCTAGGGCAACTGCCACAGCTCTTACAATGAACAGGAACCGAGCGCTGTTTGATATTTTCATTAGTGACACCAAGAACGTCTTCATCATCCTTAAAACAATCAATTTGCACCCAGAATTCTTTAGAGTATAATTAGCAAGAAACTATGAAGGCAAAAATGAAAATGTCTTCAGAGGATTGACTATTCACAGATGAGCTGGGAAGTTCCTTCCCCCGCACTCCCCACCCCCCTTTTATCACTGTGGCTTGCAATTATTTTTCCACTTCCATGTTTCTAAAATTCTGAGTTTTTTTATTCAACAGGTAAGACTGACTTTTTTTTAAATTTTATTAATTTTAATGAACATTTATAGAGATTTTGGATTTCCATTCATTCATTGTTGCACTATTTTCTCTACGCCCCCCCCCCAGTTCATTCCTTGAAAGTCTGTTTTAATTGTTCCATTGCCACAGTGTTTGTCAAAGCCAGTTCTGATTAATCTCCTTTGTCAGTGTATCCTCCTCCCTTAGAGAGACTTCACCCTGATTCATAAGGAAAAGGGGATGGCGTATTCTCTTAGCTACTTCCTGCTGAAAAGGGATGCTGTAGGTTTCAGGGTGAAGATCTTCTCTCACTACTCTAAAGGGCCCCTTTGGCAATAGGAAACATGTAGACAATTGTGGAGATTGATTTTGGAATTTAGATGCAGTGTTATCAGTTGTGCTTAGCCATACATGTTCATATCCTTGAAGATGTGAGTCTTTGCTTAACTAATTTTAAAACGTGTTCTCTAATTATGCTTCATGTCTTTATTTTTCTGCTCCATTTCCTCAGTTTGTGTTCACTGCATTATTTCAGGAGACTCCCCAGTCTCTGCCAAGAAACTGGGAAGACAGCAGCCTTGCAAACTGCCTGGAAGAAACTCTTATTAGTTCCAATTCCCAAGAAAGGTGATCCAATAGAATGTGGATATTATCAAACAATATCCTTAATAATACATCCAGGTGAAATTTCTGAAGAACATTCAAAACAGGCTCGAACATGGAAACGTCAGAAGTTCAAGCCAAGTTTACAAGAGGCTATTCATCAGGGCTATCACTGCTGATGTCAGATAATCCTGGCTGAAAGCAGAGAATAAAAGAATGTCTACTTGCGTTTTATTGACTATGCAAAGGCATTTAACCGTGTGGACCATATCGAACTACAGCTAACAGTGAGAAGAACAGGAACCCTGAATGTTTAAGTGTGCTCATATGAAATCAATACATAGACCAAGAAACTTTAAAATCAGGAAGGGTGTACCTACATCAGAGTTGTATCCTTTCTCTATACTTATTCAATCTGTATACTGAGCTTGAATAATGCTTGAAGCTGGATTGGAGGGAGAGTTAACCTGCATTATGGCGATGACAAACCCTTGCTTGCTAAAAGTGAGGAGGAACTGAAACTCTTGCAGAAGGCTACAGCCTTCAATATGGATTATATACCAATATCAAGAAAAAAACTTCTTATCACCAATGAGGATAACACCAGTAGACAACCTGACAATAGATGGAGAAAGGGCTGAAATTGTCAACTATTTCATCTTGCTTGGATCAGTAGTCAACGCCCTTTGGACCAGCCATCAGGAAATCAGGGGATGCACTGCATTGGAAAAGTCCACGACCAAGGAAGGATGTCCGACTCTTTAAAGTATTGAAGAGTAAGGATGTCTGTCTGATGACCAATGTGCGCCTAATTGAGGCCATTGCCTTCTCAACCACTTGCTATACCTCGGAGAGCTGGGCAGTATGGATGATAGTAGAAGAACTGATGCCTTTGAGTTGTGATGTTGGAGAAGAGTGCCAAATACTCCATGGGCTGTCTAGAGAGTGGATAGACTTGAGTTGGGAGAAGTGCAGCCAGCATGGTCCTTGGAGGCAAAGACGGCAAAGCTCTGTCTCTCATGCGTTGGGCATGTTGCTAGGAGAAACTATTCCTTGGTAGGGGACATCATGGTTGGTTGGGAAGGTAGAGAGGGTCCGTGAAAGAGGGGAGGATCTTCAGCGAGATGGATCAACATAGTGACTGCAGCAGTGGGCTCCAGGGCTTCAGAGTTGGTGACTATGTCATAGGATGGGTCACGATTGAGATCTGTTTTTCATAACGTTGCTAGGAGCTATACCCACCTCCACAGCACCTAACAACAACAGCAACACAAATGGAAAGTCCAGTAGAAGTACTTGTTTCATAAAAAATTATTCAATGATTTTCATGACATTTTTAAAAATCAATACATTTGTTTTCACAGCTCTCTATAAATCTAAAATGCAAAGGCACTTGACTGTGTGGATCATAAAAAGTTATGGCTAAACACTGAGAAGAATGGGAATCCCAGAGCACTTAGTAGTGCTCATATGAAGCCTAGACCATGAGGCTGTTGTGTGAAGAGTGCAAGAGAAAACTGCATCGTTTAAAATGAAGAAGGGAGTGTGTCAGGGTTGTATTTTCTCTCTATACCTATTCAATCTGTGTGCTGAGCAAATTACCCCAGAAGCTGCAGTCTATGAAGAGGAATGTGGCATCAGGATCAGAGGGAAACTCGTCAATAACCTAGGTTATACAGATACCACCACCTTGCTTGCTGAAAGTGAGGAGGACTTGAGGTACTTGCTGCAGAAGATAAAGGAATGCAGCCTTCAGTATGGATTTCATCTCAATGTCAAGAAAACAAAGTATCTTACCACTGGCGTGACAGGTAACATCATGATAGAAGGAGAAAAGATTGAAACTCAACAATTTCATCTTATGTCAGTCAACATCCTTGGTTTCTGAGGCAGTAAATCGCACAGAAGTAGATTGCTCATTCTTCTCCTGTGGGGCCACTGTTAGACTTGAACCTCTTGCCTTTGGGTTGGCAATTCTTACCCACTAGGCCACTAGAGTTCTATAAACATTGTATGTAATATTTAGAAAAAGCCAATTGGTTATTTGATGTTTTCTCTAAGGATACCAGAGTCTTTTGTTTCTTTAAACCTAGCATCACCAACCCAAATCTACTAAACTGACAAAATTCCATCTCTGACAAGCAATGTGATAATTTTTTTTAAAAATAAAGGATTGGAGAATGAGACATAATTTCAGATAGTTATTTTCCCATTATAGGATTTTAGGACTTCATTTGCATTTCTATTTGTAACTTAAGTACATTGTACAGTGTTTAGTTTTCACTTTGCACTTTATTTATATCAAACTTGTGGATGATGATAGATTGATTTGCTCTGAATAAAAATACTTCATTTAAAATTAGCTTCATAAAACAGAATACCAGTAAGTTCTTTTGCTAGTGAATCTGTTATCAAATTGGTGTATCATTTTTCTATCACAGTGTAATGGTAGTTATAATGAAAATCTAGTGTCACACAGTGTTTTTGTAACCTAAACAATCAATAAATGAAGGTCACAAATATTATCAGATGTTCACATGGATCCTACACAAGGATGGTCTTAGTGGGTACAGCGAGATAGAACCCTTTATCCTCAGAATCACCAGGCACAGACGACCTACACACTCTCGGCAGAGTTCTCACCCTTCACAGCTTCGGCCAAAAGAGATCAAATCCCTGTTCAAGATTCAAGTGTTTCTCTACTTTCCCCTTGAACTCTGGGTCTGCTCATTATCTTCCCAGAAAGCTTCACAAATCCACGAAGTGACACAATGAAGACAACAGTCGGCACCTTCATCATTCCATCTCCACAGTGCGGAGAGACACAGGGGTGAACACACTGAAAAATGTCTTGGTGGTGTTGAGCCCCACTTGTGGGTGGTGGTGTTTCTCTTACAAATAAATAGTTATGAAAATGGCTGTCTTGCATGCAGATGGTGGAGGGTGAAAGCACCACTCCAGTTACTTGCATGGACAGTGAATGAATATTTTTTCTTTCCACAGTAATATATGGGCTCCACTCAGCTGTGGAATATGGTGGAGCCTCACTGAGATCGCACCTGTCGGGTTTACCAGGTGAAGAGCTTTGCTCCACAGGACAGCCTGGGACAGTGTCTGAACACAGGGGACAGTGCCAAGTCGGCTGTGTCCTTGGGAATCTACGGCTTCTTTTTCCAAAGATGTTAAAACAGTATTACCTATTATCTAGATGAACCTTGGGAAATGTTGTGTTTTGTGTTTTTTTTTAAACGGGAAACAATTTTTAAAATTAATGTCTAAAAGAAATGTCTTTTCTGTAAACTTTTGATAAAATCACAATAAAAAAATTTATTATGTTTTCAATTTTTTTCAGCAGGAAATATGCATAATGTTAGATATGGAAAATGAAAAGAGAAACTTAGTAAGATAAGTCTTTAATTCTTTGATCTCATAGTTTTAAAACTAAAACTATCTACCAATATTTAATCATTCATATTTAAACATCCAGATATACTATTTCTAAAATGTGTGCACAATGTATGACTCCATAAAAATTGGATATTTTACAAAATTATTTCATAAAGATCAACAGCTTAGGAATTAGTGAGGTAAAATAAATTGGTTTCGGTCACTTTTTAATTAGATGAGCATATAGTCTAAAGAAATGAGATTGGCAAATACAAAAGAGATGGTTATGTCCAATTCATCAATGAAAAGAATATTTAAAAATATATCCTGAAGAGAAATTCCACTAGTAATAGGGTAATATTAGTACACATACTAGGTTGGACAGTGTTTGGTGGAGCCTCCCCTATTAAAACAAGCTTGGAAGCAGTAGTGGCATCAACTTCTGAAATAGCTTCCTCCGGAAATGCTATGAACTTGGAGAAACAATGAAAGTTATACAAGTGTTCAGGTCTTTCGTTCACAGGGTCGCTATGATTCATCTAAGACTCGACAGCACTTAACAACAACAAGAAGTTGCTATTGTCATCCAATGTTGTCACATAGATGTGAACTCATAGTGACTCTAGGAACATCCTGAAATCCTGTCCTACCCTTCACCATCCTCCTGGCTTCCACCATACTCAAGTCCCCTGATGAAGTCATTGAGCCAATTTACTTCCTTGAGTGTCTTTATTTCCCTGATGCTCTAATCTCCCAAACATCAAGTCCTTTTCTGAGAACCAGCCCCACTATTTTATTCAGACCATCCAATTTTCTGAGGGTCTTCCTATCTACTTAATTCTTCCACATTTCCCAGCATTTCTCCTCATGGACTAGTCCCTCCCAACAACATGGTCAAAGTATTTGAAATGTAGTTTCATGACCCTTCTCTCTAAGGAGTACTCTGGCGTATTTCTTCTAAAATAGTCATGTGTGTTCTTTTGGAAGTCCATAGGAAATGGAGAACTCTTCTTCAATAGAGAAACTCAAAGGTACTGATTCTTTAATCGTCCTTATCCATGGTCTAACTACCAGTCGCATCTGAAAAAATGAGAAAATGGCATATCTCAGATGAGGTACCTCTCGGTCTTTAAAATGGCATGTTTACTTTTTGTATTATGGAGTGATCCTCAACAGCTGATTTTTTCAATGTAACAAATATTTTTACTTTTTTACTGGCCAACTGACTAGAAGAAACCAATATTTGCTTCCCATTTTAAAAAAAGTGATAAAAAAGGTGATCCAACAGAATGCAGAAGTTATTAAACAATATTGTTGAAATAACATGCACGTAAAATCTAGCTGAAGATTTTTTTTAAAAAACCATTTGAAATAGTATGCTACCAGGGAACTTAAAAATCAAATTGGATTGAGCAAAGTTGCAGTGAAAGGGCTCTCTCTGCTGATGTCCGATGGATCTTGGCTGCAAAGCAGAAAATACCAGAAAGATGTTTGTGTTTTTTGAACAAGCAACGGGATTTGTATACGTGCATCATAGCAAGTAACAGATAATATTGAGAAGAACTGGGATTCCAGACATTTAATTGTGATCATGCAAAACCTATATATTTATACACCGAGAACTTCTTGTCTGAATAGATCAAGAAAATACTGTATAATTTAAAATCAAGAAAGGTGTGCACCTGGGTTGCATCCTTTCTCCATATCTATTCAATCTGTATGCTGAGCAAATAAAATTTTGGTCAAACATTCTTCTAGGTCATGTAGCCCTGGTCTGTCCACTTGCTGTAACTTCTGGTTGCCATGAAGCTGAACACTGTGACACTGATGTGTCAAATGTGAGAATGGTTACCCGTGGTGGACAGTGTTTGGTGGAGCTTCCCGACTAAAACAAGCTTGGAAGCAGGAGTGGCATCAACTTCCTAAATAGCTTGTCTCTGGAAACCCTATGAATCTGGAGAGAGGATGAAAGTTATACAAGTGTTGAGGACTTCCGTTCATAGGGTCGCAAAGAGTCGTCTATGACTCGACGACACTTAACAACAACAACAACAGACTATATGAAGAATGTGGTATCAGGATAAAAGGAAGATTCATCAACTATCTGTATTACATGGATGATACAACTTCGCTTGGGAAAATGAAGTGAACTTGAAAAACGTGCAGCAGAACATAAAAACAAAACACTACAGCCTTCAATATGGATTATATCATATCATCATGGGGAAAAAATATGCTCACTACTGGAAAACAGGCATCAGTATGATAGACGGAGAAAAGGTAGAGCTGTCAACAGTTTCCATCAATGATTTCATCTAACGTGGATCCACAATCAACATGGATGGCAGCAGCACTCACGAAATCAGAAGTGTTGCTTGTGGAATCTACTCCAAAGTCCAAAAAGAGCAAGGATTTCCATTTAGAGACTATGGAGCACCTGACCCAATGCACAGGGTTCTCAACGGCTTCCTATGCACTGAAAGGTAGA
The DNA here is from genome assembly GCF_000299155.1 of Elephantulus edwardii. Lineage (NCBI taxonomy): Eukaryota > Metazoa > Chordata > Mammalia > Macroscelidea > Macroscelididae > Elephantulus > Elephantulus edwardii. Next base: position 1,433,656 of record NW_006400015.1, read on the forward strand.
CAAAGAATGCGGATGGCAGTCCAAGAACGGAGGTCTTTGAGCTGTGGTAATCCACAGACAACTGTTTCTTTGTGTATAGGTAGGATTCACGTCAAACTGTTAGAAGAGTTGACAGAAAACAGATTTTTATATATATTATGTGAATAAATGATAGAATAATTGCCCCTCTCACAAATAATGCCATAGAAATAGTGAACTGGAACATGGACCTTTGAGAAAAAATTAAAACCATTTTTGAAAACTGTAGCATAGTCTCTTGATGGAAAATCATAATGATTTAATAATTTTCAAAGAATTTAATAAAATAAAATGCTCACAATATCTTATATAAAATTATGTGAAACTAAATCCTATGACATTCAATTAACACTTGCAGAATTGAGTCATAGATTAGCAGATGTTGATTAGAAGTTCTGAATTTTAAAATTGTGAGAGCACTAAAAACATTTAATCTAGACATTTTTCTACTTTATAAACTTAATTCTCATACTCACAAGAATGTGTAAGTAGTAATGCAAGGAAAAACATGATCTTTCAAATTAAACTTGTGCTATTTGGAGATAAGAAAGGGTAAATGGTGTCAGGAAGGGCTAGGCTTCTAATTCCAGCACTAACCTCCTCTTAACTACACTCTGCTGACCATGGGAATCTTCTTCATTAAAGAAGGAGAAAAATCTTAAAAATGAAACTTTTTAGATGTCCTAAGCATAACAAAGAAAAAAAAAAGTATTATTCTAGTTAATGGAGAACCAGGAAAGGATGTTGAAGTCCAGAAATTATAGGTCACTATGAATATGTATCATTTGAAGAAATTGAGATAAAAAACCAAATCCTACTTATTTTACCACTGCTGGCTTCCGTCCTCTTTGTTGATTGAGTTTCCAGGTCACCACACTCCCTTACTATCATTATGAAAGTTTTTGATCAAAGATTCCATAGAAGAATCTCTGTAAAAAGTGGAAAGGTGAAACACATTTTCAAAATGTCATGGAAACCACATTTTCTAGAAGTAAGAAGAACGGGTGAATTGAAATTCTTCCCCTAAAATTATTGTTAAATCTTAAATAAAAGTTATACTTGGGCTTCATCTTAAATCCAAACAAGTTCAGCTTAATTAAGCAAAGAAGAACACTTTGGAGTATTTTTCAAGAACTCTCTTTATTGGGTCAACTTCCTGACAGCAATCACAAAGATCAGATAGGACCCTCAAAGGGGCGCAGGGTGTGGGTGTAATTGTTGTTTATTTGCTCTCAAGTTAGAACCAACTGGTAGCTGACTTTCCAGGGGGATTTGGGAGGCTCTAAGTAACACTGGGGGGAAGGGTAGCCACCCTTCTTTCCTGGAGCAGCTGGTGGGTTCAAACTGTGCACCTTTGCGATTGTACCACAGCTTCTTTCTCATCGACCAGGCCATCAGAGCTCCCTTAAAGAGTAGTGCATTGTGTCAAGGAGATGCAACAGCTCAGAGGAATTGTAAAGAACAATGACTACACAACTCAACAAATGTCCTTGGCATTGCTGAACTGCACAGGTAGACACTGTCTACGTGGTATGGTTTTGCTGTCTATATTTGCAGGAGCAATAGAATAAATATTTTAAAAAATAATATAAATATGATCACTCTCAGGTGCATTGATACCATTTATTGATGTTTCATAATTAGTTTGTTTTTTTCTCCCCCAGGTCTTTTGAGCGGCTTTGTTTTCTTATGACACACTAATAAAATAGGTAGGTCAATGTTAATGTAACTTTAAACTATCTACAAAATTCCACAGCTTCTAAGTTGATTAGTGTATGTTGAACTGCTTCTCTCCTCTCAGATTTTGTTTAAAACACAAAAGCTTATTTTATATTTAATAATGTTGGTTGATGAAATTTTTATCTTAGTGAAATTAGCACTTTGATTAGTAGCTGTTAACAACATATTCTTATAATAGGTGGGAGCTCTATTGACTTAGTGGTAAGGAGTTGGGCTGCCAACCCAAAGGCAGGCAATTCGAATCTACCTATGGCTCTGTGGAAGAGTGAGACACAATCTCCTCCCATGAGATTTGCAGTCTCTGAAAACCCACTGAAAGGTCAGCTATGAGTCTGTTACATTTCAATGATACATAACAGCAAAAACGTCTTGTAACTGGAAGAAATAGAAAACTTCCAAATCCTAGTTTAACTACCATAAATGATAGTGAAGGTAAAAATGGTGCAGAGAACCAGATGAAGTGAAACAAAGGAGTTTATTACCAGCTTTTACGAGGGTTTCCTGTCTTAGGCCAGCGAAAGGCAGAATAAGACAGTAAAGTTGCATGTAGGGAAGTTACAGATAGTTTTATATGCAGGGGGTTGGAGGTAGCGTGGTCTATTCAGTAGTCAGCTCTCCATGGAGGACGCTGATTGGATGCTCTCTGCTGGTTCCCATATATGGAGCTACTCAGGACCCTTAGATGGGCTGTGTCTGTCGTAGCTGACAAGCAGGATGTGGCCAGTGGTCATGCTCTCTTCTGACTGGCTGTAGCTAACTTACACTAGGCTGATTGGAATGTCTCCCAGAAGGTCAGTGTGGAATGTTACCCAGCTCCCAGGTGAGCTTTCATATAGAACAGTCCAATGGTACTTGTACAAACATTGACTGTTAGCAAAAAAAGTTGGCAGACTGAGCTCAGTATACGCTCCCGGGCAAAAAGACCAGGCAATCTGCTTCTACATAAAGCTCAAGAAGGAAGTCCAATAGGGATGTTACTGAACACAAGGGGTTCTTTCTGTAGTGACTTGTCAACAAAACTGGTGCATTGCAATATCCATAGCACTTTTTTATAGATCTGTTAGAAAGGATTGAGATCTTTCTCAGAGACTGCCTTCTCCTCAGGGAGTGGTCATTAGACTTTTATACCAGGGTTAGAGACCAACTCACTCAACAACAATGCATTAGTAAAATAAAAGAATTTCCACTTAAAAAAAACACAAAATCATTCACACAAATACCAGTAAACAGGAAACAGACAAAAGAGTTAACACATGACTGAGAAAAACAGGCCCTGAAAAGATAAAGGCTAACTCAGGAAAGATAACATTTATATATGACTGGGAAAAACAGTTTCAAAAAGGTAAACACTGATCTTAGAAAGATGCATTTCCTCTCCTAGTAAACAGACCACTTAAATTACTTTATTATTTAGAGAATTCTGAACTTATTAATACCACCCCATCAGGGACCTTCTTGTCTGTTACACTGGCTGGTGATAGGTTGTAATGGACTCGATTGTGTCTAACAACAATTATAAAAAGCAAACATCCCTATCTGGATCAAAAAGATTGAGTACTGTTTTTCATCTCAGTAGTAGACAGGAATTTCCACAGACAAAATGTACCCTAAGGGGCTCTGGTAGCATAGTGTACAAAGTATCAGACGGCCAGACACAAAAGTCAGCAGTTCTAATCCATCAGTTGCTCTGAAGAAAGACAGGCAATCTCTTCTCTCAAAGATCTACAGCGTTGGAAGTTCAAGGGAGGGTCACTCTGAGTGGGAGTGGGATCATTCAAATCCATACGGGCAGCGATCTGCAGCAGTAAAACTTCTATTTTCTATTTTTAAAAGAAGACTGAGCCCTTTAGCGCTGAACCCCTCACGACTGGCGCTTTCAGGCAGTGTCTGCTGAGGGTGCAGTACAGGATCCCAAAGCAGGTACAACAGAAACTGACTTAATCAAGTGTCTCCAACTGTTACTGAACACAAGCGGTTATTTCCCTAGTCAGTTCCCAATAAGACAGATGGATTGCAAGATCTAGGAGCAATTTATTACAGATCTGGGAAGACAGCGAGTTCACCTCAAAAATGCCTCCCTATCTGGGAGTGGTGTAGATACTAATTTATTTAACAACACGCTTTTGTTAGTAAAGTTACAGAATTTCTACATTTGAAAAGAATAGTTCATATAGAAGCACCAGTGCTTCAGGAAGGGCACATTTCCCTTTCCCGTAAACAGGTAGATTAAGATAAATTTACACATGACTGGGAAAAACCGTTTCAAAGCGATAGATGATAATCTGGGAAAGATGCACTGGTATACAGGCAGCTTAAACTATTTTACATGACTAAAGAAAGAATTCTAAGGCTAAGTAAGTAGTTTTGTAGACTGGAGAAAACCCGATGTCAGTTTTAGAACTATAGTTTTGTCGCTGATACCTAGCTAAAGAATTTGGACCTTACTATCGCCCCATCGTGACCATGCTTGCTTATGTTTGTGTTTAGTTACAAGTAATCCAGTTGAAGATTCTTATTTATTCTTAAGTATGGGCGGAAGATCAGTGCTCTGCTTGCCAATATTTTTCTTCTTCGTCTTTTTGTATATAAGGCATGATAGAGGAGAAGCCACAGAGTTCTTTCCTGTAACTAAACCATCAACATGTAAGTTGAATGAACAGTAAGAGTGGTCATCTTATTGTAGTAGTTTTAAGAATATGGAAATCACAACAACAATGATTATCGGTTTGATTTAATTGTTCAAGGAGAAAATAAAATAGGACATTCGCATTCTCAAATAGCTCCTAATATGAGTACATTGTTGAATCTCTGTGTAGAATTCTCACCATTAAACAAGACCTGTGTAGGTACCAGTTAACAATTACAATAACATGCAGATACTCAATCGTGTAAATATGGAGCATAGTAAATTATTTTACAAATTTGAATTCCAAAACTCTTAATCGTGCTTACGCAGCAACTGTACAATAACCAAGAAACAGTTATTAAAACAATACAAGAAAATCTCACAAGGGTATATGACTTGATTGAAACTTGGAAATATGTACTTCCGGATTTTGGCCTTTCCCCATGTCTATCCAATCTGAGAGCTGGACAAGAAATAGGGATGACAGAAGAATTGATGTCTTTGCACTGTCATGTTGGAGAAGTGTGCTGAATATCCCACGGACGGCCAAAAGGACAAACAGATGTGTCTTGGAGAGGGTGCAGCCAGAGTGCTTCTTGGAGGCAAAGATGCTGAAGCTGGGTCTCACATACTTTGGGCCTGTTGCTAGGAGAGGTTATTCCTTGGGGACAGACATTACGCTTGGAAAGGTGGAGGGAAAGCGAAGGAGAAGCAGCTCTCAACCATGAGATGGATTGACACAGTGACTACAGCAACTAGCTTGAGTGTGTCAGAGTTCGTGAGGACGGCACAGGATAGCACAGAGTTCAGATCTGTTCTTCACAGGGTCATTATGAGTCATATTCCACTCGGTCGCAACCACCCAGTCGTTGCACTGAATAATCCACAAATCTGGATAACATGAAAAAGAACACGGCATCAGGGTTGGAGGAAGATTCAGTAACAACTCACCATGCGTGGGTGACTGAATCTTGTTTGCTGAAGGTGAAGGAGATTTTGAAGCACTTACCAATAAAGATTAAAGACGATAGCCTTCCGTATAGATTACAGTTCAGTATAAAGAAAATTAAAATACACACAACTGGATCAACAAACCAAGACATGATGAACAGAGAAAATGGAAACTGTCAAGCATTTCATTTTTCTGTGATTCACTACCAACAGGTATGGGACAGCACTCCAAAAATGACAGGAACATTCCGCTAGACAAACCTGCTGGGAAGGGCCCCTTTAAACTGCTAAGGAGCAACGATGCTCCTTCAAAGACTATGGTGCACCTTATCCACACCATGGTAAATTGAATTGTGGGAAAATGTTAGGTAATCTCTTGTGTGACTAACTACCTCTGAAAACCCACTATGGGTCAGTTCCAACTCAACAGTACACAACTTCCACCATGCATGTAGACTGACTGACTAGTCGACACACAGTCCAAAGGGAGTTTTGGTAGTGAAACTCACAAAGGTGGTTTTATCCTGCTAAAACAATCATCTTCCGTGTAATTACAGCCTCCCAATACTCCTTAGAGGGTAAGTTATGAATCGATTCCAACCCAACAGCAAAGAGTTCACTGAATGTGGAAGGTGCATGTGAAAGTTGGACAACGAATAAGGAATATCAAAGATGAACTGTGGTGTTTGTGAAGAATACTGAATATATTTTCTATGAATACTGAATAATGACTCCCCAAAGACAAGCAAGCCCATTTTCGAAGCCATGAAGACAGAACACTTGTTAGAAATGAGGAGAGTGATCCTTCACTGGGGCAACTTATCAAGAGAGCCACTTGGGGAAACTTCAGTGACGTGCTCCCTCTGTGCTAGCAGGACAACCTGTTACAATACAACACATCATGTTTGGAAAAGTGTCACTGAGAAAAGGAAAGACCCTCGGAGAGACGTATTGGTGTTGTGGCTGTTACGATGGTACTGTGAACAGCAGAGGTAAAGAGATGTGGCAGGGCAAGAAGGGTTGCTATGAAGCTGCATGAACTTGAAGGTACTTAACAAGATGCACTTATTAGAGGAGTCCCGTGTATTTCCAATCACATGTCCAACTCTATCAAATGTTCATATTGCAGAATAAACTCTTCCCTGCAATTTGACAACTGTAATCTTTTGAAATGTTGTTCGTATCTCTCTCAGCAGTGTGGATATAAGACTTTGTGAAAGTCTCAAAGACTCTACGCCCCATGACATGGACCATTTCCTTGGCTGTGAAGAGGAGGCCATGTGTCTGTGTATTGGAGGCTTGGGAACCATAGAAAGAACATTGTGTGGGACATGAAAACATTCCACACGAGCTCAGCCTGCTTCCTGTCCGACAGAAGCCTCAAAGACCTCACACGGTTAACAAGTGATTCTGACAGATCCAGCTCTCCGCCCCTGGAAATGTTTGGGAGGCTCAGGGGTAAAACTAGGTCAGATTGCACACTTAACCATTGGAAGCCACAGTCTGTGGTGCTGATCAGACCCTTGCAGTACAGAGAAGGCAGTAGAGCACACAAATCAGAGAAATCCTCTATTATATGTAAATAATAATAACAGCGTGAAAAGTTAATTGGCCCTACATCATTTCTTCACTACAGCTTAGCTTATTTCCCCCAATATAAAAATACAGCAATTATTCTAGAAGTCTCTGTCTGTCATTTCTAGTCATTCCTATGAATTCTTTACAGAGTCTGGATTAAATAAATGGCTTTGGAAAGGCTGCTGACGAGTTGGTGACACTGAGTAATAAATCTATCCACATAAAATGCAGCTTACGGAGCAGACGTGAAATGTTGAACAACAAAAAAATCCAGTGAAGCATTCTGAAATATTGGATTTTTTTTTCATAACACAGAGAATTCCTTTCTGATCCATACTACTTATACATTTCACTTAGGGCAAATGATGAAGACTTATCTTTGAAAAAGTGTCCTTTGTTTAACAACGAGTCACTTACAAAAGATTATTTTTTTCCTGAATAAGGAAGAATGCAGGTCAATCAGGTTTTGACTTTGAAAAGGAAACTTTTAGGGCAAGATTATTGATGACTAAACTTCAGATGTTGTTGTTGTTGTTGTTAAGTGTCATCAAATTGTAGGCGACTAATAGCGACCGTATAAAGGAGAGTCCTCAGTGCTTTCATCCTCTCTAGGTTCATAGGGTTTCTGGAGGCAAACTATTTTGGAAGTGGATGCCACTCTTGCTTCCAAGCTTGTTTTAATCAGGGAGCTCCACCCCACTCTCAGTCCACATTGGGTAACCAGCCATTAATGCATTTGACACATCAGTGTCACAGTGTTCAGCCTCACAGCAACCACAAGTGACTGCGGGACGGCAACTTGTACACCAGGCCTATAGGACCTAGAGGAATCAAGCTTCAGATAGTGTAGTAAAAAGAATGATCATTTTATTATGCTGAGTTTTGATTCAATAATCTTACTGTGGTTTTCGTAATTATTTACTTTTAGTCCATAAAACACTTCTATTTATATCAACTTGATTAAGTTTTATGACAATCAGAATACATTGTTTGGAAGGCAAATAATTAATTTAGGTAAGTCTGAAGAGTTGTCATCCAGTTAATTAATCCCTTCTGCTATTTTTACTGTCAGACCTATGACTGTCTATTTGCCAGGAATTCAAAACCAGAAAAACAGGCCCAGGGCCCCCTCTACCAATCTTTGTCTACAACATCCTTTACTTAGTGTACATGGACTCAGGTTCATGAAGGTGATTAAAGAAAAGAAAAAAATATGATGGTGAAAATCTGAAAATGGGGATATTTTTCTTTGTGCTCATGAAATAAAAAAAATTAGTTTAAAATATCATGAACTTTAAGGGGAAAAAAACAAACCATGAAATTTCAGGGAATAAAAAATGAAGGTGAAGGAATACAACTTAAATGTTTACCTTTGTTCCTAAAATGAAATGAGTGGCTTCATTTACAATTTAAAAACAAAACAAACTAAAAGGGATAATGTGGTTGTCCCTCACATTTGAGAGCAAATAAAATGACAGAATATAACACTGCTCAAAAAATGACTTTGGTTTTACATGGTGCAAGTTCTCCATTCATTGTAATTCCACCCAGAAATTCAAGAATGTGAAGCCCAGCACTTGGGAACCTTGTCTACGCTGAAAATCACTGCGATGGATGTGGACCATCGGTACTGTGAGCAGATCATTACAGAACCCTGACAAGTTCATCCAAAAGTGAGAAACTGAACATGGTAGAGAGACAGAGAGAAGATGACGCAAAGACAGGCATACAGGACAAAAAGAAACGGAGATGGAAGGAGGGAATCAATTTTCTGGGTGATGTGTCTTCAGAAAGAAGGAATAGAAAGAAAAACCCAGGCTAACACCTGGTCTGTACCTGGGTGGGTGTCTGTATGGAGCTAGAAATCATTTAGATCACCAGTACTATTAACTAGAAATTGTGAGTTCTGCTAGAAGGCATTTTTAATTATGTGAGTGTATAGATTTTTAAAAAAGAACGTATTTTGTAAAGTATTGCATAAAATCTTTTCTCTCACTTGATAAAATTATTACTCTATGTTTCCTGGGACACTGTACAATATTCCATCTTAATCACTGCCTTAATCCAGGACTTTTTAAATTAGATTGCTTCAAAGGATGATACTTCGCATTATGATAAATCTCTTATGGGTATAAAGTTTAACCCACTGTTAATTATTTTATTAGTGAAAAATCTTGGAAGTGAAACGAAAGGTAATAGTTAATAGAAAATGTCAAGATAATTAATTAATTTGTAGAAAATACTGTCCAGAGAAATGTTAATTTAGTTTTAGTAAAAAGACTCTTTGACAAGGCCCAATTTTTGCATAATGCCATTTTCACATTATTACTAGACATATCAAGCATGTTTTTCATATATTTCCCATGCTGTTAGTTTATGACTTTCATCCATTTTCATTTTGGCATTTTCTGAATACTTTTATTATTCTTGAGTTCCGGGAAAAACATGCCTGGTGTGATTAGAAGAAATAAGAATGGTATTGGGAACGTCACTGTCCCTCACTCCTCATACCTGTGGTATTACAAGTCCGGTGATTTAGTGATTTCCTAGAAGAACTCAGAGGTTTACAGAGATGGCTGTGTCACAATGAAAGGATGCACATTAAAATTAACCAAGGGAACTGAAGCACTGAGAAAGTCAAGGAGAAACCAGGTACCAGAAACAAAACACGCACCTTGTCCCAGTGGAAGTATTTGGACATTCCTACTTCTCCAACCACAATGTATCCACGCTGAGTGCTGCTACCCAATCATTGGTACCGAGATGTCAGTGTCTCTCTTACGCACAGGTGTAAAACCTTCAGAATTTAATAGAAAATCAAAACTTTATTTCAAAAATAAGCATTTAAGCGTGAGGATTGGAAAAGAAGAGTGTATAATCTAAAACGGTGTGGAAGAACTCAGGTATTTTGGTAGGAGTTTCTGGAAAGGGAGTATTTAAAGGAGCTTATCTGAAGCTAACAGAGCTTTATATCAAACTGTATCCTTTTGGGTGTAAACATTTTTATTTCTATAGAAAAGGAGCAAGATATGATGCAGACATGTGAAGTCTTTCTTGGGAGAATACCTGTCTTCTGAGTGCATACTTTGAACACAACTTCGTGAGGTCATGATGTTTGGACATCTTGTGACTGGAAGCTGTAAGTCAAAGGAATTGCGGATGGTACAAAGAAAGGTAACAATCTTGAATTTAGGATTTATTTTTTTAAACTTCTGAACATCTTGTGAATGCCTGCCTAAGTGGCATATGTTAACGAGCTTATGTTGAAGCCGTTTTTCTGCCATCTTCTTTTTGTGTAACTATAAGGATTTTCACCGACACGGCATCCGTGCCTTCCATGACGTGTGACATTTGAAGGGTAAAGAGTGCCATGATGGAGCTGGTTAAGAGGCGGCCAAGGAGATATGCATGGATGCGTGCACAGAGATTGCACAAGGCCTGTGTTTCCTTGTCCTGTAATTTTTCTTTTCCTTTGCCTAATTCTGTTGTTGTTGTGTACCGGTGAGTAAGAACCAGCCCAAGGCTGACCCTCGAGGGAGTTTCAGAGGCTGTAAAAGACAAGGGAGGAGACTCCATCTTTTTTCCTGCAGAGTGCTGGTGGATTCAAACTGTGGACCTTTGGGTTGGTAGTACAATTTCTCACCACTAAGCCACCAGAGCTCCCTTGCCTACTTTTCTAAGAATGAGTAATTGGCAGCTCCATGCAGCAATGAGAAACAATCTGAATAAATGCTATTGGTTTATATTTTCCAGAAATGTTACCTTTTTTCCACTGACCTAAATCAGAAGTATTCCTAACAAAGTCACAATAAATATACTGACTCCAATTTAATGCTAGTTAAATACTTTTCCAGTAAGATGTTGCCACATAGAACTTGAAAAACAACGCAAGATCCTATCCTGTAAGGTTAAGATGATAAAAAGAACTTTTTGAAGACATATAAAACATTTCAACCTTGATAAAAATGGTTAATTTGCAGTCATCTCACATATTTGTATCATTTCTCCCTACTTTTCTATAGAAATACAAATATTTGCCCCCAGAAGGATCTACTTTGATCTAAAGTTCTGTTAGTTTCAGATAACCTCCTTTAAATGCTTCCTTTCTAGCAGCTCCTACCAAAATTCCTGAGTCCTTCCACCCTGTTTTAGATTATACACTCTTTTTTTTTCTAGTCCTCAGGCTTAAATGCTTCTTTTTGAAACAAAGTTTTGATTTTCTATTAAATTCTGAAGGTTTTACACCTCTGTGCAAGAAAGACACTGAGGTCTTAGAAATTCATTTTAGAGCTGGGAGAAGACTTCATTTCCAAAGCTATCATACTAGGGGTTACATGGCACTTAATGACAATCACTCAACATTGACAATTTATTTGTCATGTAAGAAAATTCGTTTGTAGCTATTTGGAGCTGAGGTTTTGGTTTAGAGGTGCTTTCTTGTGTCTAAATTTAAAAAAATAGCAATAAATAAAATTAAATTTATAGAAATAGTGGGCTCAACCAGCAGTGGTGATGAAGACCCCACTGGCTCGGGCAGAGTTCCGGTCAGCGGGCAACCTGGTCACTGTGCATCAGAGGCTGTAAGCTGCTCTCTTTCTCCATGAAGTGATTTGTGGGTTTAAACCAGCAGTACAACATGTTCTGTGCTAAATCCCCAGAGCTCCTCCTTGGCTGTGGGAGGAAAACAAGTCCGCAGGAACCAAAATACAACCTGCAGCCCAGCTCAAGAAGAGGCTTGAAGCCCTGAATGCTAATGACCCAAGAGTAGCTGAGCTGTGGGATGATGTCACACACATCATCTTGGAAGAGAGACAAGGTCCTTACAAAGAGAGAAGAGA
>NW_006400015.1:1445506-1448407 GCF_000299155.1 Elephantulus edwardii
GAGAAGAGAAGAGAAGAGAAGAGAAGAGAAGAGAAGAGAAGAGAAGAGAAGAGAAGAGAAGAGAAGAGAAGAGAAGAGAAGAGAAGAGAACCAAAATGGATCTAAGAGGACACCTTGGAAGCCACAATGGAGAGTCTAGAAGCCAAACAAGGTGGGGGGAGGGGAGAGAGGGGAGAGATTGTTATTAAGTGCCATCGAGTCACTTGTGACTCATAGCGAACCTATGTGCAAGAGCCCTAAACCCTGCTCTATCCCCTGCCAATCTTATTGTCTCCAACACACCTACCACCATCACCCCAGTGACGGAATCAATCCATCTCATCAAAGGTCTTCCTCTCCTGTGCTGTTCCTCCACCCTCCCAAGCATGACGTCCCTCTCCAAGGACTGGACTCTCCTTGCAACATGTCCAGAGTATGTCAGATGAAGCTTCAGAATCCTTGCCTCCAAGGAACAACCTGACTTCACCCTCTCCAAAATGGACTTGTTTGTTCTCCTAGCAGTCCATGGTATATTCAATATTCTTTTTCAGCACCACAGCTCAAAGGCATCAACTCTCCTTCTATCATCCCTAGCCACAGTCCACCTCCCAGATGCATAGCAAGTAATTGCAAAGACCATGGCCTGTATCAGGCGCACCTTAGTTTCCAGACTGACAGCGTTGTTCTTCATTACTTTGGAGAGGTCTCTATGGAAGAGATGTTAGACAAAAACTTTCCGGACATCCTAAAAAACAAGGCAATATACATACTGGAAGCTCAGCGAGTATCAAGCCGACTGGACCATGAAAGAAAAAAGAGTATCAAGACTTATCATTGTCAAAGTCTCCAAAACGAAAGACAAGGATAAAGCAGGAAATACCAGAGGAATGTCTATCTGTGTTTCATTGACTATGCAAACGTGTTTGACTGTGTGGATCATAACAAACTGTGGCTGACTCTGAGAAGATTGGGAATCCCAGAACACTTGATCAGGCCAATGAGAAACCTATACTTGGACGAAGAGGCAACTGTCAGAACAGAGCAAGGGGACACTGCATGATTCAAAATTGGAAAGGGTGTACGCCAGGGATGTGTCCTGTCTCCATAAATTTTCAACCTGTATGCAGAACAGATTATCCGGGAGGCTGGGCTCTATGAGGAGAAATATGGGGTCAAGATTGGTGGAAGATCTAACAACAATCTGCATTATGAAGATGACACAATCCTACTTGCTGAAACTGAGGAGGACCTCATGCACTTACTGCAGAGGGTCAAGGACTGCAGCCTCCAATATGGACTAAGGCTCAATGTCAAGAAGACAAAGATTCTCACCACTGGACCAATTGGCAGCATCAGTATAGATGGTGAAGAGATTGAGATTGTTCACAGCTTTAGTTTGCTTGGCTCGACAGTCAACACTCTCGGCACCAGTAGCCAAGTAGGAAATTAAAACGTGTATTGCCATGGGAAAGTCTGCTGTTAGGGACCTCTCCAAAATATTGAAGAGCAATGGTGTCTCTCCGGAGACTAAGGTATGTCTGATACAGGCCATCGTCTTTGCTATCACTTGTTATGCATCAGAGAGTTGGACAATGACTAGGGAGGATAGAAGGAGAATTTATGCCTTTGAGCTGTGGTGCTGGAGAAGAGTATTGAGAATACCATGGACTTCTAGGAAAACAAACAGATTCATCCTGGAAAGAGTTGAACCGGGTGTCTCCTTGGAGGCAAGAATTCTGAGGCTCCGTCTAACATACTTTGGACATGTTGTAAGGAAGGACCGGTCCTTGGAGAGGGACATCATGCTTCGTAGGGTGGAGGGACAGCGCAGGAGGGGAAGGCCCTCTATGAGGTGGATTGATTCAGTGACTGGGGTAATCGGGATGGGTGTATCAGAGACAGTGTGATTGGCACAGGACAGAGCAGAGTTTAGGGCTGTTTTACATAGGGTCACTATGAGTCAGAAGCAACTCAATGGCACATAACAATTAATAACAACCACAACAAGGGAGAAACACTTAAATTCAGCTCTGACTTCTCAGCAGAAACCATGTAAGAAAGAAGACAATAGAATAATAAAACAGAAGACAGAAAACCATTGTCAGCCAAGAATCATGTACTTAGCAAAGCTGTCCACCAAATCTAAAGGAGAAATTAGGTACTTTGCACGCAAGCAGAAATCCATGAAAACAAACTCACAATACAAGAAATACCAAGGAAAATCCTTCGTACAAACAGCAGAGGAAAGTGGATGGACCAAAGTCACCAGGAACAATAGAAAAAGCAACACCACAAAACACTAACAACAAAACCTGACCTCTCAATTATCAGACTAAACATTCAAGGTTACGTGCACTCTTTCATAGAAAAAGAGTTGCAGATTTAGTAAAGCAAAAAGTCCGTCAATATATTGCCTACAAGAGAAACATTTAAGAAATAAAGGCAAAGATGTAAAGTCAAAGAGTTGAAAAAGTATACTAATCAAAGGCTTTCATTGGAAAGCTGGAGTGGCAACATCAATTTGTGATAAAATAGATTTCAGCATGAAAACCACCATAAGAGATAAGGAAAGACATTCTGTAATGACAAAATTACAATAGATCAAGGAGTTAAACTTAGTTAACATCTACACACCTGAAGACAGACCTGCAAAGTACATAAACCTACAGTTAACACCCTTTCAGACAGAAGTAAACAATACCACAATGGCAGTAGGGCGCACCAACACACCACTTTCACCAAAAGACAGGTCAACCCAAAAGAAACTCAGCAAAGATGGAGAAGCAGCAGCAACACAGGTAGCCAACTCTCAACCTCAAGGACCTACTCAGGGTACTTCACCCGACAAAACAGTGTTTAACATTAATAACAATTAGCATACAACATTCTTTTTTTTATTAATTTAGTTTATTTTTCATTTCA
>NW_006400015.1:1448882-1454973 GCF_000299155.1 Elephantulus edwardii
TTATTTTGTGCTTACTTTTCACAAACTTGATCTTGTGTTGTTCCTGGGATTTAATTAGTGAGCTTACTTTTTTTGAAAAATCTTCTTGATCCTTCTGATTGCCATGTTTTTAGAGGGTCATTTATTTTCCTGTGTGTTTGTTTAACACCCTGTGTTTCCATTAGGAGTCGTCCCTGTAGGAGTATCTGCCAAGCCGGTCTGGTAAGTGGAACATTCCTAAACTTTCTTTTTGCTTCTGTCCTTGTAAGACATGTTAGTGCCCATCCATCAGCTATTTGGCTAAGTGAGAATCCAGGTCCTCTCCCGGAGCGCCTTGCTTTGCCTGATAATGTGAAGCTTAAACTACAGCAAATCTGAGTTGCCTCAAAAGCATTTGTGCCACAGCATTTTTCTAGTTTTCTATTCGGAAGTTACGCAGCGCATCTCAGAAAGGACTGCGTTGGGTGAACACGCCCAGGTCTCTTAGAGGCCAGTTCTCCAAGCGGCTGTGCCGTCTCCACGCTCCTTTCCCCACTTCTTGACTCAGCAGACTCTCTGCATCTCAGCTGTCATTTGGGATTCTGAGCTCTCCGTCTGCCCTGGTTTTAGCTGTTGCTCAGTGGCTCAGGCCGGGAAGGCGAAGGGAGTGTTCATCTTCTCTACAAACTTTCTCTGCTCTGGAAAGGAACTTTTCATAGACTGTCTGTGGGCTGAGAAACTGGGAATGAGCACTGTTTGGGCTCCAGGCTCTGTTGACTAATGGCATCATTTCATATAGCCGATCTGCAACCAATCCATAAAGCTCTTAATGGGATTCTGCCTTGAGCACCATCTAATTAGGTGGGTGTCACCACTGCAACTTCATTACTGTGGTTTCCAGGTGAATCTCTTGGGGCCCTTTTGGCCTCTGGGCCTCTAAGCTTTGCAAGAGTCACTGAGAATTAAATAAGCCTACACACACACACACTCTCTCTCTCTCTCTCTCTCACACACACACACACTATCCTTTTCAATATTCCATAAATGGATCTTTGTTTACAATCTCATTTTTTTTGTTACTATCATCGTCTCTCTTTTTTGCATGTATTGGCTAGTTCTTGAAAGCACAATGTAATGTAGAGGCACAGAAGTAGCCCAGACGACACCCCAGAAGTGTGCTGACGACACCATCTGCTTCCCGCCATTCTCTCTTGGTCATTGATTTCTCGGGAAGATTTTCTCCAAAGCCGTTGGGAAAGTGTGTGGTGTGTGATGTGACATATGGAGAGCTTTTTCACTGGTGACTGCTGTCATGGGAAGAGCGAAGGGTGTGAAACGAGGAGGACAGACTCAGAAGTTGGGGTATTTGTTCTCACTAGACCGTCTCCTGTTCTCATATGTTCTCCTAGTCTGTAATAATGGGGGCGCTATTAGCTTCCCAATAGATGCTACAATGAACAATACTAAAGAGTGGGTATATTTGACAAATTATCAATTACATAAAAATAATTTATTTTGCATTATCCGTACAATTTTTCATTAGTAATCCACCCCCATCCTAAACCCTCTTTGGTCAGTGGTACTGTGTCTGATCAATAACTTCCTCTTTTGAGTAATGAGCTTTTGTTGGCCTGACCTGGGCAGATTCGTTACAGCGGTGACTTACCTAATTAACACTGTGACCACCAGGTTACCGGCGTGTTTAGGGGAGAAAGTGACAGACCACACTGAGGGAGGAAATGTCATCAAGAAGCAAAGTTTGAAAACATTTCTTTAATCTGGAAATTTGTTCCCTCAAGGACTGGGTTGTTTTGTTTTCTCTACTAGTTTATTTACAAAATGTGAATACAAATTCAAACAATTTCTTTCAATTTCCCTCACCACTCCCCCCCCCCCATCAAATTGTACAAACCCATGATTAATCCCTCCTCCCCAGTGCACTTCCTCATCCCTGGGCTTCCAGCCTTTCCCACCCTCCCTAGATCCTTATACTCATTCTACAATTACGGTTTTATACAGTATTTATCCTTGTGGGACTGAGTTAGTTCACTCAGCATAATGCTCTCCAGTCCCTCCCAAGTTAGATAACAATTTACAAAGTCATTGCTCCTGTGTGCAGCAGAGTATTCCACTGTGTGAACGTACCATAATTTCTCAATCCAATCGCTTGTGGTTGGACATCTGGACTGTTTCCATATTCTTGCGATGGTGAATAATGCTGCTATGAAAACTGGTGTACAAATCTCAGTTTGTCACTCAGTTCTCATATTCTCAGGGTATATTCCAAGTAATGGAACAGCTGGGTCATATGGAATTTCTATGTTCAGCTTTTCTGAGGAAGCACCAAACTGCCTTCCAGAACGGTTGCACCATTTTACAATCCCACAAACATAGTCTAAGAGCTCCTTTCTCACCACATCTTCTCCAACAACTATTACTTGCTGCCCTGTTAAACTTCACCACTGTTACTAGAGTGAGATGGTACCTCATTGAGATTTTTATTTGCATCTTTCTTATTGCCAGTGATTTGGGGCATTTCTTCGTGTGTCTGTTTACCTTTTGAATACCTTCCTCTATGAAAATTATTTTCACATCTTTTGCCCATTTTATAATTGGGTTATCAGTCTTTTTTTTTTTTGTGGAGGCCTAAGAATATTCTGTAAACGTTTTTTTTATAAGACTCTTGTCTGAAATGGTATTAGCAAATGTTTGTTCCCAGTCTGTAGGTATTCTTTTCACTGTTAGAAAAAGGTGTTTGATGCACATATGGATTTAATCTTTAGAAGGTCCCATGCATAAATATTATCCTCTTAGATTGTACATTTCTGGTTGTATTTGGCAGTCTCTTTATACCTTGGTCTAGCTCTTCTAAGCTTAATTCCACTTTGTCTCTTATGTAGGTTATGGTTTTGTCCTTTTCTCCCAGGTCTCTGATCCACCTTGAGTTATTTTTTGGGTATGATGTGAGATGTGGATCATGTTCCAGTTTTCTGCAGGTGGAAGTTCAGTTTTGCCACCAACATTTGTTGAAGAGGTTATCATTTCCCCGTTTGGTAGCTTTGATTTCCTTGTCGAGTGTCAGTTGACCATAGATAGCTGGGTCAATTTCTCGGTTCTTAACTCTGTTCCATTGGTCTATGTGCCTGTCATTGTACCAGTACCATGCTGTTTTGGTTACTAGTGCTGTGTACTAGGTTTTGAGATCAACCTCATTTTTGTTTCTCCGAAGTGTTTTGCTTATTCGCGGGTCTCTTGACTCTCCAAAAGGACTGTTTTGTTAGCCTTATTCTTCTTTTGCAAACTTAATTTGATTACATTTTCTTGTGCCTCTGCTATACTGTGTCTTAGCAAAGGTAGAAAGACCCATTGTGAGCCTTGATACCACATCCAATCCTGACCGCATCCTGAAGGGCTGGGTTGCGGCTGCCAGACGGGGACAGAGATGTTCACATGCAAAGAAGCAGCTTCAGCCGTTAGCAGGATGGTCAGTGAGCCAGCTTCTGCTCTCCACCAACCACCATCCTCTCCTTTCCTCTAGGAATCCATCAACGGTTTTGTAGAAACGAAATTGTCTGGACACATAACTAAGCACAACACACACACAAAGTTGAAAACCTGGATGAAGTCATAGCAATTGGATGTGTATAGAAAGACATTCACATGCTGTCTTAGAGAATTGCTGAGTCTTTCTTTACTACTAAATGTAGCTTTTTGGTCTCTGTATCAATCTCAGCTTCTGTTTTCTCTTTGCTGATAGAATTTTAAAAAATATTTTTAAATGTGTATTGCAAACTGTAATTAATTACTAAGTCTTATAACACTCCCAACTGAAATCCACCAGGTACAGAGAGAACTAACCAATGGAAATATTTTTTTTAAAAGGTACAAATTTGATTTTAATCTCAGCACATTCTGCTTCTGGCTTTATTCTCATTTGTGCTTTGTCTTATTTTCCTTATCCAAAAAGAAAACTATCAATTATTTGTGAGTGGCAGGGGAGCAGAGATGTAAACAAATTTGTACAAAAATGTAGGTGGTTCACTTTGTGAATTCTCTGGAGTGTCTGCCTTCTAATGAAGAAAAAAAAAATGCAGGATTGTATACACACAGAGAAGGTAAAATCTTATCTTAAAGATAGTAATTTTAAATGATGACACTTCACACACTCAGTTGAGATTTAGAAATACGAGACACCTCTAAATTCTTTAATTTCACAAATCTCATTTCCTTGTGAAAAAGCTCTAGTCATTAAAATCTATAATGCTGAATGTAACAATAAGTTAGTTTATGATAAATTTGAGTTACTATATTGAAATAACATATCTGAAAATCCATGCAGTAATATCAATCCCTTTCATCTAAATATGCCAACTAATGAATGAATAATCAGTGAATGAGATGTATTTTCTCAAATTTCTTACATCCCTAGAAAGTATTCTTGCAACCTTTACTTTTTCATAAAAATTCTAGCACTGTGGCAAGGATAAAATTTTACCTGTTTAGTTACCTGGAGTTATTAAAGAACAGTGAGTAAAACTGATGTAAAGAGTGGGAGATGCTTATTAATTGTTTAGGACTTATTTCTAAAGTAGCCCCTCATGCTAATTGCATCCCTTGTAGAATTACACGCTTTGAAGAAATCCTACACAGAGTTTGGACCCAGTGGCATCCTAGCAGGACCCATTATGGTGATTGAAAGCCGCCACCTCAAGCTCTTGCAGTTACAAGGTGTTGATGGGATCTGAGACTGATGACTTAAATAAATAAAGAGGAGGACATTTCCAAGCACAGCATTAGTGTCAGAAGCAATAAATTATCCCTTCTGGGTATTTATTTGTGCTCCTAGAAATGCTAGCTTTACAGAGAGTGAGGCCATTTCTAAGAAAGTTTGTGAACGATTTTAACCCTGTATCCACGTTCAGATGTTCCTGTTCTTGACTAAGCCTGAATTTTTAAGGTAGAATTTATACTCTATTGACCATAGCCCGACACCCCGCTATTTCCATGGTGAGAAAGGGCCGTTTCATGTCAGTGGTCAAGGTGTCGATAACCTTCACGCTGACTTACTGGTGTTCACTTTGCATCAAGATGCTAGTTCTCCTGCACGATCCTGCATAAACAGAAGTAGCTCCCCTTGGCAGCACAATTTCATAAAGATTTGAATCAGCTTGGGCCACTGTCCTCAGCACTGACAGAATTCCTTCTGAAAGGTCATTAAGTCATGCGGTACCCTACTTAAATACTGATAAATTAGATCGGGTGCTTCTATCTGTACATACACTGCTGCTGGGCGCTGCTGAATGGGCCCACTCTCCTAGCAACCCTGTGTCCATCAGGACGAGGCACCCTGATCCCGCACCAACCTCACTATCTCTGCTGGGCTTAAGGCCATTACTGCAGACACCATGTAAATTCATCTCATCAAGAGTCGTCTTCTTTTTCACTTACTTTTGGGTTTACCATGCATGTCATTCCTCAAGGACTACCTCTTTCTGATTCTTGTTGTTGTATACTGTCGAGTCAGACCCGACTCAGAGCTGGCACTGTGGTGTGTTTCAGAAGCAGTCAACTGCCCAGGAGGAGATTGCCTACTCTTCTCATGTGGAGAGGCTGATGGATCTGAACTTTGTGCCTTCAGATTGCAACACTGGTTTTCACAAACAGGCCACCACAAGCCACCCCCACCCCTCCAGTAGCATGTCCACATTTTGGGAGACAAAGCCCACCATCATTGCTTCTAATTAAACACTAAGGAGACACAGTCCACTATGAGATATTTTTTAGTGGCACGGATTAACTGTGTGACTGATTCAGCAACTAAATGATGTCAAACAAGCCAATGCAAAGGAAGAGATGTAGAGTTTTCTAGTAAGGGATGCATTCAGCAGAGTGCTTTGAATTCCCTTCCATGAAGGTGGTGGGGAAATAAATGGCACGAAAGCCAGGATCCTGTTCATTTACTTTGCCTCTTAGGGAGGAATAGCCTTGTTTTTGAAGCGGTCTTCATTTATGCATCAAACTTTTAACAGCATTTACTGCTGTTTAAGTTACAGTTGCATTTATTTAAATTATCACATCTATTTCTAGGTCCATCTTGAAGTACAACATCGTGAGTGACAGGATCATATCCATA
>NW_006400015.1:1457323-1473091 GCF_000299155.1 Elephantulus edwardii
GCGCAGGAGGGGAAGACCCTCTATGAGATGGATTGACTCGGTGACTGGGGTAATCAGGATGGGTGTGTCAGAGGCGGTGCGGTTGGCGCAGGATAGAACAGGGTTTAGAGCTGTTGTGCATAGGGTCTCTATGAGTCGGAAACGACTCGACGGCACATAACAACAACAACAACAACAACATGTTTTCATAAAGCTCTAACTAACATGGCTTGGGTTATCAATTTTGAATTCAAGTATCACTTAGGAGCAATAAGGATAATGAATATTTTTATTTCATTTAAAATATGAGAAATTTGAATTTATTTTGCTCCTTTAATATCTCTTGCATATTTCCTGTCTGTGAAATTTTCAATATCCAATGAGCTTGTCCTCATTATTTTATATTCTTATGTAAAATAAAGTCTGATAAAGAAAATTTCTATTAACAAGTAGCTACATATAATGAGTTCATTTTAATAGCCTTTATTAAGATTTCTCCTTAATATTCTTCAGTTTCAAATCTATCTAATAGACAAGTACTCAGCAAACATAGATTAGGTTTGATGTCTTAGACTAATTAAAAATGCTTTATTTGGCCCCAACAGTCTGACCAATGTAAGCATTTGGTAAAGATAATTAGCCTGATCACATTTTAGAAGTTGTAATGAAACTATTGTTACATTTCTTTATTTCAAAAAGAAAAGAATTATGATAGAAATTAGACCTCAAATCATAACGATTCCTTTAAAACAGTTTTGTTGGTGATGGACTTCACTTTGCTTTTTTTGAAAGATATCTTAGTAAATTGTTTCTCAACTGTCTCTGAAGAATAATTTGGCACATGGTATGTATGTATGTGAGAACAAACAACTTCATTATAACGAACTTCATTAAAAAATGATATATCACATTATGACTGACTAGAACTTTTCTATAACAGTTTTCCTAATTTCTAACAAATTGTTTGAATTTAGACTTAAATACCTTTAGATTTCATTTAGAACAAGATCAGAAATTGACTATCAAAAATACCATCAACTACTCTTACGCAAGTTCAAATTAAAGCTGAATAAAATAAAAATGAAATAAATCCACAAGAGCCCCATGTGCAGCCTTGAGTGTGTGTGTGTGTGTGTGTGTGTGTATCATTGGAATTTAAAAATCAGGACAGGACAGATTTGATTCACTGAATAATTACTGAGTTGAGAGGAGATGTGGAATTATAAAGAACATAATAATATGTGATGAAAGCAAAAGGTCATTGTTGTTCTGTGCCATCAAGTCGCCTGCATCTCACAGTGACCTTATGTACAAGAGCCCTAAACCCTGCTCTATCTCTTGCCAATCTTATTGTCTCCCACACAGCTAATCCCATTACCAAAGTCACTGAATCAATCCATATCATTGAGGGTCTTCTTCTCGAAAGGACGTAATATGTGATAAAGTAAAAGGACAAGAGAAATGGAAAAGGTGAAGATAAAAGAGTGTACTAAAGACACTGGTGAAAACAAAGACTCTGGAAACAAAAATGGAAGAAATAGAAAGAGGAAAGAAGATGTGAGTGGACAGCTCAAGAAGACAAAGTGAAATTTTATAAAAAATATGTGAAGGCCCAGAGTTAGAAAACCAAGCATACTTAGAACCTGAGAAGAACACATTTAGGATGTCTCAAGCTGAGAGCAAAGAAACACACAAAAAGGCATCACTGAGATGCAAAACTGAAGAATTCCTTGGACAATATACTGAACGATACCTGAAATAGCAAATGAGGTTAGGAAAAACTCAGAATCACTGTTCCAGTACAACAGGTAATGTATGAACAAAAAAAAAAATGGTTTGAAGGAAGAAGTTCAAGCTGTACTGAAGGCCCTGGTGAAAAACAAGTTTTGGGAATGGATCCGATCCCTGTGGTGACGTTTTAAAAAGGATGCAATGTAGAAGTGCTCACTCTCTACTTCCAAACATCTGGAGGAAAGCAGTGAGCGAGCCAATCACATTTTTAGGGATTCTATGCATGCCGCATGACTACTCCAAAAAAAAGAGAAAGAATCCAATAGAAGGTAAAACTACTAAAGGATGTCATTAATATCACGTGGAAGTAAAATGTCATCAAAAATAATTCACAAGTAGGTGAAGCAGTTTATTGACAGTGAACAACTAGAAATACAAACTATAAATGAAGATTTATGGAATGAAGGATACCATCACCAATTTTAGTCTTGGACGAAAGCAGAGAATATAGGAAAAAAATGTCTATCTACGTTATATAGACTTTGTGGATCATACAAGTTATGAGTAACATTGCAAGTAAGTAACGTTTCCTTATATGTAATTGTGCTCTTGACCAATTTGTTTACACATCAAGGGGTGGTCTTTCAGATAAAATAGGTTACTTTGTGGTTTAAAATCAAGACATGTGAATTCGGGATGAATCCTTTCAATTTTTTATAATTTTTTATGCTGAACAAGTAGCCTGCAAAATACCTCCTCAAAATGTTGAGCAAGGATATGATTTTGACAACTAAGGTGTGTCTAACTCAAGCCATGACTTTTTAATGAACATGTGAAAAACTGGCAAAGAATAAGGAAGACTGAAAAAGAATCTGTATCTTTGATTCATGATCTTGGAAAAGAACATTCAATATATCATGAGGTTCCATATGGATGAAAAAGCTGTCTTGAAATGACGAGAATACTTTTTCACATCCAAGAAGGAGATGCATGTTTGTATGTATTTCTTTGGACATGGTCTCAGGGGCAAGAACTCTCTGGAGGAGGACAGCATGCTAAGTAGAAGCCCAGTTAAAAAGAAGAAAGAAAAAAACAGAAACCAAAAAATGCCGCAAGACCCTCACGCAGATGACATTATGTAGTGGCTCAAACACAGGAACAATTTTGAGGCTGGTGCAGCGTTACTACCATTGTTGCCTTTAGGTGTCATTGAGTTGACAACTCATCGCAACCCTATGACCAACAGTTAGAAACCCTGGACCATCTGGCTTTATTCTTACTATTTTGGTCATGTGTGCGCCTGTTGTTACAGTCACAATGTCAAGGTATCTTTTTGAGGATCTTTTCCCTCATTCATTGACACCCTTTCTTTTCCAGGATGTTATACTTTCCCCCAGTAGTGGATCTTTCAAACAATATGACCAAAACAGATGAGACAAAGTTTCCCCATTCTTACCTCTAAGGAGAACCATGGTTGTACTCAGTCCAAGAAAGATATGGTTGTTTGGGGGTTTTTTCCCCCTTTGGCAGCCCACGGGATATTCAGCATTCTTCCCAACACTATTCAAAGTCACTGGTTATTATTCTATTATGCTTATGCAGATGCACGAAGCAACTGAAAATACAATGCCTTGGATCACGTGCATCTTGGTTTTTAAACTGATATCCTTGCTTTAAAAACTTTTAAAATGTCTCTAACCAAAGATTTTTTCACAAAGCAACACTTTTTTTGATTTCTAGTCTGCTGTTTTCATGGGTCTTAATAAATCCAAGTAAAACGAAATACTTGATAACTTCTAACTTTTCTCCATCTATGCTGAGCAGATGACCAGATTTTCTAAAGGTGTGTTCTCTGGTTTAGGTTGAGATTAGGGGGTGGATCTTGTTCACAAGAGGGTATAAGATGATTGGATTTGGCCTCACCTTTCAAAAGGCTTTTGGCTGCCAGTCTGGGGCTATTTCCAGGTTGGGAAGATGAGTAGAATGGGTGGAGCTGCTGGTGGATCCCTGCTGCCCTTTCAGGTAGCATCCCAACTCCACAAGGACTCAGCTGTCAGAGCTCTCTCAGCACAGTAGGTGTGTAACACAGTCTCCCTTCCTTATTGCCTGGAGTCAGAACTGACTCCTAATTGATCCTCCTGTAGCTTTCTGGAGGCTGTAAATATTGTGGGAGGGGATTGCCTGTCTTCCTCCAGCAGAGCTGCTCATGGGTTCAAACCAGCTGCCATCCAATTACCAGCACAACTCACTGTGGACTACACCAACACCAGCCCCTACACATAATAGAGTAGGCAGACAACATAGATTGAATTCTATGCCAACTCATACCACGAATATGAATTGGACTATCTTAAACATTGGACAAAATGGTAAGAAAAGCATCATCTCCCTTCAAAGACCATTGCCAATCATTTGATAACACTTGATGCATACTTCAATACACAAAATTTTCTTTTTGCCCTGTTACGTAAGTGACGACTTCTGTAATATGAGACAAGCCTGTCATGCACAGATGGAGAGCACAACGTCAAATTTCTAATCCTTTGAAAATATCTCACTGTATCCTGGAAAGTCTGAAAGGAAAGGATAATGGGAACCTGGCATACAAACAGGCACAAAATAGAATGACAAAAAGAAGCTTAGAAGTGTTTTACTCCCAGTTCCTAACTTGAAAATTTCAAGAAAGTGTTGAGGCTTGGGATGGGAAAAATGAGATTCTTCACATGCTAAGTGCTCTTTTCAGTTGAAAATCAATCAGCTGGGACAGTGGAGTGATAACGTGATAATCCGTTTCAATAGAGTGAGCACTAATATTTAACTAACTCAGTGGGCCCCACACTGCACTATGCCATATGGCTGATTTCACTGACGCTTCCCTGTAGCCCTGTGGGCTAGGATTCTAGCAGTCTCTCCATCACAGAAATGAGAAAGTTCAGAGCAAGAGAGTCCAGCAACTTGCTTACAATAATGAATTCAGTAAAGTGCACGTACCTGGATTTAAAACCAAACTCTAAGGAATGGTCTGCACACTAAATACAATTGTGTGGAAATAATGGTGCTTTTCAACCTCTAAACAGTCAAGATCATTTAAATATACTCAATCCTTCACTTAGTGGCAAACATAGGTATCTAACCTCATCTTTTTGAAATCACAGCTGTCTGTTTCTGCAATAATTTTATAGCCAAAACTAAGACATGAGTCTTGATTACACAGACACGTAAATAAGCATGTAGACACATGCACAAACTTGCACATATGTACACACATGCAAACAGCATTCCTACTTCTGCTGAACTACTTTACAGGACACTCAATCATTGAAAACCTCACAATCATGGTTCTCTTCAGGAAATGTGCTTTATATGTTTACATGTGAAGAGGGAGACACATTTATACTCGATTCTCAGCAAGACCTAACAAGTGAGCAGATATTCAAGGTGACTCTTCAAGTAAATGGAAGTTAGGAGGTGTCCAGGCTTCCTGCCCTCCTTCCCTTGTGCCCTGGCTGGGAGTCTGACTTGGCATTATGTGCTATTAGTGGGGCCTTGGCAGTTCTCTCTTTCCACAGATGTACAATTCATTTTATTCACCACAATGTAGACAGGAAAGAGGCTTTGACTCAAGACAGCAGAGCGACCAGCAGCCAGCAAGCACCACGCAGGGTGGGAGTCACATCCAAGTTGCCAGGCGTGAGGCCGACATCCGTTCTGCTGCCCTCACTGGAATCGCAGCCCTATTGTTCACAGAAATCCTTTTCCCCATTTAATTAGACTGCAGACGTGTGCAGCCTGCCTACATGACAGAACTCCTCTGGTCTTGTTTTCTTTTCAGATGAAGACAGAAGGCTTTGCATTTTTATCTTTTTTTCATTGAAGTGTATTGGACCTATTTGCAAAGGAAGTTTAATAGAATTACACTCTTTAGAAATACTTTATTTTAGGATGCGTCTCATCTTTTCCCACTTACCTGATTTCCATTTCCTATAGACGTGGTCAGAGTCAATTCATCTGGAATACATTTCTTGATCTGACTCTGCAGGTGTTGTGTGCTAACTTAATGATATCTATTGAATAGTTAAGTCAATAGAGATAATTTATAGTGGAAATGCATATGGAATATTATATTGTACCTCCAATTCTTTCAAAAGAATTCATTATGATTAATAATCTTACCGTAGCAATTGTTCGAAGTAATGATTTGCCACAATTTATAAGAACTCATTTAATAGTTTTAATTCTACTACATTTAAACATTGAACTGCAAGTAATTTCAGCAATGTTCAATAATGAGATTAAGAACTCATAATAATGTCATTAATCACAACTAGATTTTTAGAATTTTATGGTGAGGAACATACAATACTTGGGTTTGACTCCAATTATTTTACTTATTTGAAATTAAACTTTCTTAAATTTGGAGTCCTTGGTAATTATGAAATTTCATGAGCCATATTTGTCTTAAGTGATTAATGGACTCTGAATATTTTTAATTTAGACCCACACATATCCATTTCAAATGACTAAGAGAAATAGATTGTCATGGGGGGAAATAGTAATTTAGCTACCAAAATACATAAACACCCACTTCTCCGCTGCTTAAGCATCCTCAGTTATTGGAGAAAGATGAGTCTGGGTGAATGAAAAAGAAATAGAACTAAACTAATTAAGCTTCTGTCTTCATGTTACTATTTATATATGTGTGTGTGTGTGTGTGTGTGCATATGTGCATATATGTATGTGTATATAGAGGAGTATTAAATACCGTTGAGTTGTAGATGACTTCTAGCAACCCTGTGAATGAAAGACTTGAACACTTGTGTAACTTTCATTCTTTCTCCAAGTTCATAGCCTTTCCAGAGGCAAGCTATTTCAGAAGTGGATGCCACTCCTGCTTCCAAGCTTGTTTTAATCAGGGAGCTCCATCAAACACTGTCCACCGTGGGCAACCGTGATTGCATTTGACACATCAATGTCACAGTGTTCGGCATCTCAGCAACCAAAAGTTATCTCTGTGTTACAGCAAATGGACAGACCAGTGCTAGACCATTTAGAAGAACATTTGACCAAAACCAATGAAAACCAGGCCTGAAGGCTGCAGATTAAAAGCACCCACCTTTGGTTTAGTAGCATCACTTTCTATCTACTAGGCCAACTGAGCTCTCTGTTACTGTTGTTAAGTGCCATTGAGTTGTAGACATACAAATATGAAAATAAGAGATTATTAAATGTCAAAGATGCTCCCATCAAGTAGGTGCTCAGACTTAAAAATGAAACATAGTGTAAAACTTGCTCTATTATTGGATGGTAATAAATGTCCCCAAGGAGAACTCTTGGACAACTTCTTCTGCTTGAATAAGTCACACAGAGCTTCACCAGAGTTAACATAATAGATGAGAGGAGTTCCGGGACGCAATAGAAATGTGGTAAAAACACTTGCTGAAAACGGTGCTGCTTAGTGACTACAGTCCAGTTCAAATGTCCCAGATTCTCCCATTCCCAAGGAGCTTTCTTTGTTCCAGTTGGTTTGTAGTTGTTTTCCCCGTTACCATGACCATTTCTCAATTCTGCCTGAATCCTCCTCATCAAATGCACTGACATAGCAAAATTAAGATTCCGAGGCACACTGTAATGTGCATATATTATAGATTTTAAAATAACTGTACTAGTATTGAAAAATATAGGAAGCAAGTGAATATTTCAACAGAGACAGAAAAGAGATTAATATTGTCACTGAACAGTCAAAATCATAGACCAAGTCCCAAGTGAAAGTGACAAAAAATATAAGGGATAGTTCAGCAGGAGAAATTAACTTTGGTAAGAGCAAGAAATGGCCAGTGACAGGGATAATTGTGGAGAAGAATGGGGGTAAAGGCCATAGTGAAAACAGAGATGTGGACTTGCAAATGATGAAGGGATTAGTTATCAGTGGCCATCCGCAGCATATGGAGTTCTGGTGGGGTACTGTGTTTTGTAGTCAATCAAAATGTGGGCACAATGACACTACCAGTCACCCTGCAGGAGAAAGATGGGCACTCCTCCCATAAAGATTTACAGCTGTGGAAAGCGACACCTGATAGAACGTTGGCATGAGTCAAAATTGCCTTGATGGCAGTGAATCATATTCAATACCCATGGGATAAAAGAAAGAAAGAACATTTTACAATGATATCTTTGAGCATATCTCTCAGAGCTCACTGACTTTAAAATAATGTCAAGAAAAACTAAGAACATTGTATGAATGCACCGAAATTTCTCAATCCATTCAATTGTGGTGTGACATTTGGACTGTTTCCATGTTCTTGCGATGGTGAGTTATGCTGTTATGAATACTGGTGTACAAGTCTCTGTGCCTCAGTTCTCATTCTCTCAGGGTATATTCCAAGCAGTGGAATAGCTAGGTCATACAAAATTTCTATATTCAGCTTTTTGAGGAAACGCCAAGCTGCCTTCCAGAGTGGTTGCACCATTTTACAATCTCACCAACAATGTATGAGAGAGTTCCTATCTCTCCACATCCTCTCCAACATTTATTGTTTGCTGTCCTGTCAAATGTTGCCACTGCTGTTGCGGTGAAGTGGTATCTCTCTGTGGTACTCCAAAGATTTTGAAAATTACTACCTCACTTGGGAGGGACTCAGTTCCGCAAGGACACATACCGTATAAAACCATTATTTTAGAATGAGTATGAGGTTTCAAGAGGGGGGTAGGGTAGAAGCAGAGGGGTGAGGATGGGTGGCAGTGGTGGGGGAAGGTTAATCATTGCATCACAATTTGATGAGTGAAGGTGGGTGAAGGAAATGGGAAAGATCCAGTGTGAAAAACAATATATTCAAACTTTGCAAATAAACCAAGATATAATAAAATACCCCAACAACCCTCTAACTCTGGGTTCCGAAACTGACCATCTGTGTAAAAGACTTTGATGTGCTCCTATTACACAAATATAAAACAAACGGACCATAATCAACCTTTGCTGAGGGACACCGTGATGGTCCCAGGCCATTAAAAGCTTAGGAAGAACATCCGTACGGACAACGCACTTGTGTCCACTGGAATGATCATTCTTGTTGAGTCACACTTTTGTGTCTTTACTGATATAGTTAAGCTCTTGCATTTCTGTATAATTATAAAGCTTACCAAAGAACTAAAAGCGGCTTGAAAGCCTAAAATTTGAATTGATGCATAACAATGTCCTCTGCTTGGTTAACGGCTTATTGATTGGGAATTAGTGAAACGCTCTCTGGAAGTATATTCATTTACCCGCAAGGCACTTAGGGTTAGTGAGCTTAGTAACGTGTTGTCATCCTGGAAAGAGCTTTGTTACCACTGTGAATAGACAGAATAATTGAGTTATTCAGGGACGGGTTAGCCCAGGATCTAAATGTTCATCGTTAATGAAGCTAAAATGAATTCAAGCTCATTGTTTTCCTGACAATGTGTCTTCAAATGGGCCAGACACTGCCTCCATGTGCAGCCGGTTCTATTTTATTTTAACACTTTGGAGGAGAAATATGTCAATATAACTGAAGAATAGATTTGCATATCAGCATTTATCTATATTAAAGAATAAAATACAGTTAAACATCCCACATTTAACAATGGCTTTGGACCTAGAGGAATTAAACAAAACTCAGGTGATATATCACCATTCTCTGAATGATAGAGGAAATTATTACGTGCAAATACACATTTTCTAAACTGTAAAAGTAATTTTACAAGGATCAAGCATTAGTAAAGGTGTGTTGATTAACAGATGCAAAGCAATATGGCTAAAATGATAAACGTGTGAGAATGTAAAAATTAATAAGATTGCGTGTTTATCTTCTGAAGTCATAAAGTTGGCTGATCTTCCAATCCCATTAGAGCACCCACACTCCTCCTGCCAACAGTTTCTTCTCTAGTAAAGAAGCTCTAGTTATTTCACTTTCTATAATGAGAAGGTGACTCAAAATAGAAGTGCTCGTGATAAAACAGCTAATATTTGACGCTAACATAGGGTTGGTAGTTCAAACTATCAATTGTTTAATGGGAGAAAGATCTAGTGACGTATTCTGTAAAGAGTACATACCAGAAAACCCTACTGGTCAGCTCTATTTTGCCACGTGGGATTTCTATGAGTTGGAGTTAATTTGAGGGCATCCAACCACAGTAGCAATGCTAATTGTAGGAAACTGGCACAATATTATTTTTTTTCAAAGCAATATTCTGTGACCCTTTGTCCTCACAGTAAAGGAGGAAAAAAAAACCCTTAATTTTATAGTAACAAATAGAGTTCCAATTTTTAGACTACAGAAATCCCACTCGGAGATTCTCCTCATATTCAAAATGCACTTACACCATTTTAGGAAGGATATCTGTTTTCAAATCCACTCTTTAATTCTAGGCAAAGCTGGATCTTCGACCGCTGTTTGGGGCTATAACCTCATTGACTTATTAATACCTCAGAGTCCACTCTTATAAAGGATGCTTATTCAGAAAGTGGCTATAAATTAGAAGCACATCTTTTTAACAAGAAGTGATGTTTCAGAAGAAGAAATGGTAATGCAGGTTAACAAGGGGGCATCCTTGTTGGAGACTGGAAGGGCCACTTCTCAAAGCAAACTCCAATCTGCGGCTCCTCAAGATAAAGAGAGATGTTGATAAGTCTTGTACTAGTATTGTTTCTGATTTCAGCTGTGCTCAGGTTTTGGATAACCTTGAGACCAGAACATTTTAGACTTGAGGTGATTCAACAGGAGATCAAAAGAGTTCTGATTCACTACAAAATTTCATGAATTGAAATGTGATTTTTTTTTATTCGACAGGAAACAGCTACAGAGACTTCAGTCTCTCTCACAGGTGCCCAGCGGAGGGCCTGGTCATCAGGCTAGAGTCACACGTCTTTTTACAATCTATTCACTCAGTCTAGAATCAATCAGCACGAGAAAAATCCCACAGAATCTTCTAGTTGTGAACTGCTTCACATGCTGAGCTCTGACCCTCTCATATCATGTGCTGATGAATTTCCAACACAAAAGTGGGTGTCTGAGCCTCACAATCATCAGAAAGTGGACACCTTCTCAGTGGTCTGGTCCTCAGATAATTGGGAAATCAGCTGCCTGGTAAGACCATTCCCACTAGAAGGTTTTAACAACTGTTCAGTTGGCGTTAGAGTCAGCTGTGCACTAAGCACCCTGAAATAATAGCTTCCTTCTCCAAGAAGGATTTTCAATTTATCATGAAACCCTAAAGTCTCCTATTACCTCCCGTGCCCAGTCTCCAGGGCCCTTAGACTTCACACATGCTTTTAAAAAATTTTAGAACCAATAAATCCTATCTTTGCAAACTTGAGACTTTCACACAATTAAGAACCAATTATTACTCCAGACTGCTAAATAAGCACAGAATAAAAAAACGACCTAACCGAAAGTAGACAATGTTTTGATGTCAAGGTCAAACCAAGTATATATTTTAGGCTTTATGGAGTATTCAACTTCTACTAAAACTATTCAACTATGCTGTCCTAGGGCCCAATCAGACATAGACAATAAATAATTGGCAAGGCTGTGTTCCAATTAAAATGTACCAAAAAAACCCGTCCCCAAACGCAAACCAACACCACGACAGAGTCTGCTTTGAAATTGGCAAACAGAACATCGTGAACAGACTGGGAACTGAGCTGAGACACAGTCTTTTAAAGATCTACATAAATATTTCATCAATATCTAAAACAACAGGCTTCTGAAAACCCTGTGAATAAAGAACAGCATCGCTGGACTAACATGTGTCGAGAAAGATGCGACTCTGGGTGTGCACCCTACATGGGGCTGCAAAATCTGGAAAAGAGCCACTCAGCCAACCGGCTTTAAGAGATCTTTACACCAAAAAGACAGCCTTACAGAGTGACTAAATCAAATAAAGCCATCAGTGCGGCACATGAGAGTAAATCTGACTGATTTTAAACCCTCTAGTGTTCCCTAGTTCTATTCAAACAACTGCTTCTTGAAATAGATATATAGTGGGTGTGTGTGTGTGGGGGGGGTGTATACACACATTTATCTAAATCATATCTATCTCTACATCTACATGTATCTATTGATATTGATACTGATATATGTGTACGTATACACAAGCATGTTTGTGATAAATATATAAACATGTATAACTATGTAGGGAGCTCTGGTGGCCTAGCGGCAAGAAGCTCTGCTGCAGTCCTGAAGGCACATGGTTCGCAGCCACCAGCTGCTCCACAGGAGAAGTCTGGGCAGTCTCCTCCCCTGCGATTAACTGCCTCTAAAATCCCTCCAGCAGGTGAGCTGTGGGTCGGGTCCGACTCTACAGTACGCAATAGCAACAACACGCATGTGTGTGTGTACGTATATAAACACACATGCTTGTTGCCGTTTGCCACTGCGTCAGAATCAAGCTAAAGCTGACCTTCCAATAGGTTTCCAGAGCCAGCTCAGAGCAACCGGTGGATTCAAACCACCTGCCTTTGGGATTGCCTTCTTTCCTTCTTACCATTCTGCCATTACAACTCCCCACCTACATGCTCACATGTGCACAGTTAAGAGTTCTGGAGGCTAATTCTTCTTGGTGTCATCCATAATTTGTTATGATCCACAGTGTCTAATGTTTCTGTATAATAAAATGCAAGTAAACCCCTTTCTGTTTTCAGCCAAGGTTAATCTGCTACCAGCAATGATACACCTGGGTCCATGGCTTCCAGCTTGAATTTCTGGCAGTTCTCTGTCAATGTTCTTTTCTGGATGCAGATGGAATTAGAAACACAAATATTCATTGTTATCATGCACATACAGCCACACACAATGACAAGTCCTGTGGATAATTTTCAGGATCACAGTCCTTCAGCAATCATTTCCTGAGAGTCCAAGTGGAAGGAAGGTCGAAGGACTCTGAGTTTTAAACCTGATTTACCTAGATGTGTCACCTTTGTAAGATTTTGTTTTATTCTTGAAACCTTTTTAAAACTTCTGATTTTGTTTGTTAAAGAAATGAACAGACATCCTAACATTCTTATCAAGGTTAACTGGATAAATCTATCTACAATGCTAAATACAATGTTGGGTATATTGTAAATTCTCACTATCTTCATAGAGTAATGAGCATGTGTAATATACTGACCACCAAGGAAATAAAAATATTACTATAGGATCATTTGTTTTTCAGGGAATTTTGTAATCAGTACTTGTGAAAGATTAGGGAGAAGGTAAAATCCTATTTTCAGTTTGTTTATCAGTATCGATGGTGCAAATCTCTTAACTCATTACCTGTTTTCCTTTTATTTATTACAGCATCAAGATGAAAATATACAACAGTATTCGCTGGCACATTATATTACGTTTTTATCATCAAACATTTTAGACAGTGGTGTTTTGTTATCGGTGGCAGACAGGAATAAATATTCTGTAAATTGAATTAGAAATCTTTGGCCAGTGCAGAAAGACGCTGCCCTAAAATGAAAGGTTTGTCTACACCGATGTCCTCTGAGTGTTGAGATTCTCAACCGTTTTACTAAAACTTGGTTTAAATATTAGAAGTGGAATTTTACAAACCTTTTACCTTCTCAACATTTTTTTTATACTCCAAGAAACAATTTATCATTGTCATCGCTGACCTTTGTTCTCCCCAATGAAAGAAATGCTTTATCAAAGAATATTCATAAATGACCTTTCAGAATCTTACATTTTCTTTTTCAGAGAAGAATGTGGTAGAATGATTATCAAGGAGTAGATTCAGTTCATTTGAGTCTTTGGGAATCAAGGTTAAGAAGGAAAATTGACCGGATTATTGTATTTGTGTAACAACTAAGCCTATGGTTCAGCTATATCATGTACATTAAGAAGTAGAAATTATTCCAAACAACACTTCTTCATGTAGTCACCTATCAGAGGGAACAAGTCAGACAGTGGACTGGAAGAAAATCATCTATAATAACTTGTTATGTGCCGTTAAGTCATCTGGGACTCACAACAACCCTATGTACCACAGCCCTAAACCCTGCTCTATCTTGTGTCAATCTGTCTCTGTCAAACCTACGCCTATTACCTCAGTCACTGAATCAATCCATGGGACATCTCATCGAGGGTCTTCCTCTCCTGCATTGTCCCTTCACCCACCCAACCATGACTTCCCTCTCCAAGGACAGATCCCGCCTTGCAACATGTCCAAAGTATGTCAGATGAAGCTTCACAATCCTTGCCTCCAAGGAGCAGCCTGGCTTCACCCTCTCTAGGACAAACCTGTTCATTTTCTTAGCAGTCCATGGTATATTCAATACTCTTCTCCAGCACCACAGCTCAAAGAAAGAGTTGGACAATGACTAGGGAGGACAGAAGGAGAGTGGATGCTTTTGAGCTGTGGTGCTGGAGAAGGGTACTGAACGTACCCTGGACTGCCAGGAAAACAAACAGATCCATCTTGGAGAGGATTAAACCAAGCTGCTCCTTGGAGGCAAGGATTCTGGGGCTTCGTCTGACATACTTTGGACATGTTGCCAGGAGGGACGGGTCCTTGGAGAGGGACATCATGCTTGGGAGGGTGGAGGGACAGCGCAGGAGGGGAAGACCCTCGATGAGATGGACTGATTCGGTGACTGGGGGTAATCGGCATGGGTATGTCGGAGGCGGTGCGGTTGGCGCAGGATAGAGCAGCGTTTAGAGCTGTTGTGCATAGGGTCGCTATGAGTCGGAAACGACTCGATGGCACATAACAACAACAACAACATTTGCTCCCCAGAGTTTTATCTGATTATGGTAGGGTGGTAGTTATTTAAAAAAAACAACAAAACATAGTATTATAATAGCCTTAAATCTGTTACTTGTTTGCATTTAAGTGATTCTGTATCAAGGCAACTCTGGAAGAGCAAAGTAAAATTAGTACACAGGTATCAAGGTTCTGACCTTTTGAAGCACATTGTCCAGTCTGTCTTCCAGGTGTCACTGGCTGAGTGAAAGCTGTCAGCTATCCAATCAGTAATGCTAGCCATTTGTACTTACTAAGGACCCAATTTCCTTAAAGTGGGACAATAAAATAATCATTGCAAATGCATGAAACATGCTGTCTTCTTACCTTTCTCTTTTTGACTTCTGCAAGAAATCATTGATATTTTTTTTTTTTAGCTAGAAGAAACAACCACAAAAAAGGGTTCTTTGATACATTGGCTGACCTCCAGGCCCTTTAAAAAATTCCAACACTCAGAGTGTGAAGAAGCTGTGTGCGTGGGTGAGGATGCGGAGAACTGACGGAGTATCCACCAAGGACGGCCAGGGTTCCATCCCAGACACGGTCAGAAAGTGTTGAGTGCGGCACAGGTCCAAACCTGTTGTTCACACCGTCACTGTGGGTTGTGCTTGACCCGACAGCACCTAACAACAATAATGGTAATCGTGGATACTATCAACCAAGAATCAAAATTATAGTAAATGAGGGGATCTCTGCTGGCCTAGTGGCAAGGAGCTGCAACTACCATCCCAGAGGCGCACGGTTCGAATCCACCAGATGCTCTGCCGGGGAAGGAGGGACAATCTCCTCCTGTACGAGTCAGATCTAATTTGACGGTACACTCACACAAAAAATTAAAAAAAAAATATAGTAAATGATAAAAACCCCAAGTCAATGATTGCTAATCAGAAGAACTCTTATTATCAGTTACATCACTCCACAGGTTATTAGCGCTGCTGAGAGCTGTGAGTGAGTGGGCCCCACCTCAAAGCACCTGCACGTACAACAGAAACCCGGCCCAGTTCTGTGCCCACCTCAAAGTACACGATGCGTGTGTGCCCGCTGCTGGAGTGCCCTCCACTCTTCTGTCCTCAGCCAAGACCATACGAGGGAGCATGCCTTTCTTCAAGAACTGGCCCCGACCAGCAGCATTCACAAGTACGTGAGATCAAGTCTCACCATCCTTGCCTTTAAGGAACATTGTACTAGCCAGAGTCAACGCCAAAGTCCACAATACTGACAGTCGGTACAAATAGTGGGTAAGAGAGATGGTAATTGTATCTCACACTGGCTCTCTAGAACAATAACACTTTGTTATTCCTGTTAAAGTAGATT